>NW_006921766.1:2094835-2112724 GCF_000298275.1 Orycteropus afer afer | reverse complement strand
AAACCAGCATCCAATGTACGGTGCTGTTTCTCCACACAGCCAGGATTCACGGGTCCAGGAACCAAGGGGTGGAAACAGGAGTGATACCACTCACTATTACCCATAGTGACCCACTCAAAAAATTTTTGCTTCCTGTCCCTACTACCCTATGCTCTGCAGGCCTGGAGATCTTAGTCCCAAAAGTAGGAACACTCCCACCTGGAGACACAGTACTGATTGCATTGAACTGGAAATTAAGAATGCCACCCAGCCATTTTGGCTTCCTCATGTCTCTGGATCAACAGACAAAGAAGGGTGTTACTGTACTATCTGGTACTATAGATCCTGATTACCAAGGGGAAATTGAATTGACTTTATATAAAGAAGGTAAAGAAGAATATGTCTGGAATACAGGAGATTCTTTAGAATGTCTCTTAGTATTAGCATGCCCTGCGATTAATGTCAATGGAAAATTACAGCAACTCAATACTGATATGACTACTAATGGCTCAGACCCTTCAGGAATGAAGATTTGGGCCACCCCACCAGGCAAAGAACCATGACCAGCTAAGGAGATTGCTGAGGGTAAGGGAAATACAGAATGGGCGTTAGAATAAGGTAGTTCTGAATATCAGCTATGACTACATGACCAGTTGCAGAAACAAGAACTGTGCTTGTTATATTTCTTCATTGTATATGCACATCAAATATTTGTGTTTCCTTCTGTTACGAACTATGAAATGTAAACAGGGTTAATGTGTTTTGGTTGTACACGTTAGTGCATCATGTTAGGCGCAAATAAGACTTTATAATTATCCTTCTTTAGAGATTATACATGATTGAGGAGATGTGTACAACTGCCTAATTGACAAGGGGTGGACTGTGATAGTTGGAGTTGTGTGTCAACTTGGATGGATCACAATTGTGTGTGGTTTAAGCAGTTGTGGTGTGGGTTATTCCCATGATGAGATCAGATGTATGTTTTGAGCAGCCAATCCATTGAAATAGAGTTCCCCTAGGGGTGTGGCCTGCTTCCAATATATTTAGGGAGATCCTGGGAAAATGAGACACTCTTCTGTGGATCTGGATCTTCATGTGCTGCCTACAACTGTCCATGAGTGAACAATCCACCATTCGGCTTTGTGATCTTGGATTCATCATTTGTCGGAGTCAACAGCCAGTATACTGGTTACCAACCTTGAGCTCATCAGCCCCTGCAGCTGCATGAGTTGGGAAAAGCCTCCAGCTTGATGTTTGATCCAAGAATTTGGGAGTTGCCAGCTTCTCAAAGTGTGTAAGCCATTTTTCTAAGATAAATTTCTCTCTCTCTGTCTATATATATATATATATAGTTTTATTTTACTGGTTTTGCTTCTATAGAGAACCCAGACTAACACTTCTTTGCCCATTCAATGTTTTTTCTATTTCTAAAATTTTAGTATTCATCTTCTGGATTTCTATGTGTAGATTTTTTATCATTTCTAATTTTTTATTTATTTTGTCATTTTGTTCTTGTATTATCTTCCCAAATTGTTCTAGAGTTTTTTCTGTGTTTTCCTTAATTTTGTCAATGTTTTCCTTAATCTGTTTCTCAGTCTGTTGAAGGTACCTAAATATAATTGTTTTGATTGTTTGATTTCCTTATCAGAAAGTTCCAGTGCTGCTTCATCCTCAAAGATATTTTCTGGGTCTGTATCTTTGTCCCCTGTTTCTCCTGCTTTATCTTGCTTCATTGTATGGGCTGTGATGGTCTGTTGGCTCTGAGACACCGTGACATCATTGTTTTAAAATTTAATTAGTGATTTATGTTGTTGTTATTTGCCAAGGTTTTAGTTTAGTTTTGTTTTTTTGCTTTGCTTTCTTCTGATATATCTGAGTAAACAGGGTACTGTGCTCCTCTATTTGCTAGTTGTCAACACTTAGAGACTCACCACCTATTTCCTGGTGGGTATGACAAAGAATGAAAGTGGGTGCACAGATCTCTGTTGGCTGTTTGTGAAGAAGAGTTAGGGGTAAGTCAGTCTTATATTGGCTGTCACCTATCGTTAGCCAGTTGGTGCAGGAGTATGTGGTGGCCCTCTCACTCAGTAGGTGGGGATACAGGAATTGCCAGTATGGTTTGATCCTTTGGGCACACTTGCTATCTCCCACTCAGTTGGACAAAACAACAATCAGAAAAACTACCAAAAAAGTGAAAACAAGAGGACAAAAAGTATAAACGACATAAACACCCAGGAACAATCACACACACACAAAAAAAATAAAATAAAGGAAAGCAATAAATGAGAAGACACATTTAAATAAATACTTTTAAAACACAAAAGAAACAAAAATACAAGAGAGGAAAAAAACACAATACCTGGGGAGTGGAGAATAAGAGAAAAGAGCAAGAATAAAAGAATAATCAATAAATAAGAAAACTGCAAAAAGAAAAACAAGTAATGGGAAGAATCAAAAGAAAAAAAAAAAAGATGGGAACAGGAAAAGGAAAAAGAAAAGAAACCACGAAAGAAAAAAAAAGATGGGAACAGGAAAAGGGAAAGAAAAGAAACCAAACATTAGAAAATAAGAAGGGAAAAAGAAAGAATACAAATAAAAAAGGAAGGAAAAAATAATAATTTACAAACAAACAAAAATCTGGGGTTGGTGGGGCAGGGCACTCAGGCTGCATCAAAGCACAGACTGGGATGGAATTTCTGCCAGTCTTGAAGGTGGGTGGAGGTGGGGGATGGCTGCACATCTGTTCACCAAGAGGACGTGGGGTATAAGAATTGTTGTTGTTGTTGTTGTTGTTAGGTGCCATCAAGTCGGCTCCAAGTCATAGTGACCCTATGTACAACAGAAAAAACTGCCCAGTTGTGTGCCAGCCTCACAATACTTGCTATACCTAAGCCTATTAATGCGCCCACCATGTCAATCCATCACACTGAAGGCTTTCTCCTTTTTCGCTGACCCTCCACTTTACCAAGCAAGATATCCTTCTTCAGTGAACCGTCCTGTGATAGTTGGAGCTGTGTGTCAACTTGGATGGACCACATGTGTGGTTTAAGCAATTGTGATGGGGGTTGTTCCCATGATGGGAACAGATGTATATGTTTTGAGCAGCCAATCCACTGAAAGGGAGTTTCCCTAGGGGTGTGGCCTGCTTCCAGTATCTTTATGGACATCCTGGGAAAAGAGACTCTCTTCTGTGGATCAGGATTCTGTTGTGCTGCCTACAACTGTCCATGAGCAATCTACCATTCGGCCTGGAGATCTTGGATTTGTCATTTGTTGGAGTCAACAGCCAGTATACTGTCTGCTAACCTTGAGCTCGTCAGCCCCTACAGCTGCGTGAGTTGGGAAAAGCCTTCAGCTTGATGTTTGACTCAAGAACTTGGGACTTGCCAGCTTCTGTAAGTGTGTGAGCCATTTTCCTAAGATAAATTTCTCTTTCTCTTTCTCTCTCTTTCTATATAAGATTTACTGGTTTGGGTTCTCTAGAGAACCCAGTCTAACACAGGTTCCCTCTGACAACATGACCAAAGAAGGTGAGATGAAGTCTGGCCATTTTAACTTCCAAGGAGTATTCTAGCTGCACTTCTTCCAGGACAGACCTGTTAGTTCTTCTGGCAGTCCACAGTACTTTCAGTATTCTTCTCCAACACCACAGCTCAAAAGTATCAACTCTTTTTCAGTCTTCTATATTCACTGTCAAGCTTTCACATGCATGTTTTGTTGTTGTTGTTCCTGGTGTGTTGTTATGTGCTGTCGAGTCGGACCTGACTCATAGAACCCCTCCTTGGGTTTCTGAGGCGGCATCACTGTGGAAGTAGACTGCCCAACCTTCCTTCTGAGGAGTGGCTGGTGGGTTTGAACCGCCAGCCTTCTGCTTAGCAGTCAAGTGCCTTAGGCACTACGCTACCAGAGCTCCTCTTGTTGTTGTTAGGTGCTATCAAGTCGACTCTGACTCATAGCGTCCCTATGTACAACAGAACGAAACACTGCCCAGTACTATGCGAGCCGCACAATCCTTGCCATACCTGAGCCCAGTGTTGCAGCCATTGTGTCAATCCATCTCACTGGGGGCCTACCCCTCTTTCGCTGACCCTCCACTTTACCAAGCATGATATCCTTCTCCAGAGAATGGTCCCTTCTGACAACATGACCAAAGTAGGTGAGACAAAATCTGGCAATTCTCATTTCCAAGGAGCATTCCGGTTACACTTCTTCCATGACAGACTTGTTCATTCTTCTGGCAGTCCACAATACTTTCAGTATTCTGCACCAAGACCACAACTCAATAGCATCAACTCTTCTTCAGCCTTCCTTATTCACTGTCCAGCTTTCACATGCATATGAGGCAACTGAAAATACCATGGCTTGGTTAGGCACACCTTAGTCTTCAAAGAGACATCTTTGCTCTTCAGCACTTTAAAGAGGTCTTTTGCAGCAGATTTTCCCAGTGCAGTATGTTGTCTGACTTCCTGACTGCTGCTTCCACTGGTGTTGATTGTGGAACCAAGTTATATTAAATCTTTGACAACTTCAATTTTTTCTTCTATTTATCCTTATGCTGCTTATTAGTCTACTTGTCAAGATTTTAATTTTATGTTAAGGTGTAATCTATACTGCAGACTGTAGTCTTTAATCTTTGTCAGCAAGTGCTTCAAGTCATCTTCACTTTCAGCAAAGTTGTGTCAACTGTGTATCTCAGGTTGTTAAATGAGTCTTCCTCCAATTCTGATGCCATGCTCTTCTTCATATAGTCCATCTTCTCAGATTATTTGTTCAGCATACAGATTTAACAAGTATGGTGAAAGGATACAACCCTAACACACTCCCTTCCTGATTTTAAACCATGCAGTATCCCCTTGTTCTGTTTGCACGACAGCCTCTTGGTCTGTGTACAGGTTCCTCATGAGTACAATCAAGTGTTCTGGAATTCCAATTGTTCTTGATGTTATCCATAATTTGTTGTGATCCACACAGTCGAATGCTTTTGCATAGTCAATAAAACACAAGTAAACATCTTTCTGGTATTCTCTGCTTTCAGCAAAGATCCATCTGACATCAGCAATGATAATGATATCCCTCATTTCACATCCTCTTCTGAATCCAACTTGCATTTCTGGAAGTTCCTTGTCAATATACTGCTACAATAGTTTTTTAATTACCTTTGACAAGTTTTTACTTGTGTATGGTATAGTACTTGTGTATAAGTTTAAGTGTTCTTTGGAATGGGTACAAATACGGATCTCTTCCAGTCAGCTGGCCAGGTATGTCTTCCAAATCTCTTGGCATACACAGGTATTTACCTCCAGCATTGCATCTGTTTGTTGATCTCAATGGGGATTCCATCAATTTCTGGAGCCTTGCTTTTTGCCACTTCTTTCAGTGCAGCTTTGATTTTTTCTTTCAATACCACTGGTTCTTGATCATATGCCACCTCCTGAAATAGATGAACATCAACCAATTCTTTTTGGTACAGTAACTCTGTGCATTCTTTCCATCTTCTTTTGATGCTTTCTGCATCATTCAATATTTTATCCATAGAACCCTTCAATGTTCCAAGTCAAAGCATGAATTTTTTCTTCAGTTCTTCCAGCTTAAGAAATGCCGAGCGTGTTCTTCCCTTTTGGTTTTCTAACTCCAGGTCTTTGTACATTTCATTATAATAAATGACTTTTTCTTCTTAAGCTGCTCTTTAAAATCCTCTGTTCAGCTTTTATCTTGTCATTTCTTCCATTTCTTTAGCTACTCTCCATTCAAGGACAAGTTTCAGAGTCTCTTTCTGACATCCATTTTGATCTTTTCTTCCTTTCCTGTCTTTTAATGACCTTTTGCTTTCTTCATGGATGATATCCTTGATGTCATCCCACAATTCATCTGGTTTTCAATCACTGGTGTTCAATGTGTCAAATATATTCTTCAGATGGTCTCTAAATTGTAAATATTTTGGTTCTCATGGACTTCTTTTCATTGTCTTCAGCTTCAACTTGAACTTGCATGTGAGAAGTTGATGGTCTGTTCCATAGTTACCTCTTAGCCTTGTTCTGGCTGAAGATAATGGAGCTTCTCTATTGCCTCTTTCCACTGATGTAGTTAATTTGATTCCTGAGTATTCCTTCTGGCAAAGTCCCCATGTATAACCACTATTTATTTTATTCAAAAAAGGTGTTTGCAATGAGTAAGTCATTGATCTTGCAAAATTCTATCTTGCAATCTCTGGCACCATTTCTATCACCAAGGCCATATTTTTTAACTACTGGTGATTCTTCTTTGTCTCCAAATTTTGCGTTCCAATATAAGAGTAAACTAAACAAAACCAAACTCACTGCTGTGGAGTCGCATCCAACTTAAAGCAACCCCTCCTTGGGTTTCCAAGGCAGTATCACTACGGAAGTAGATTGTCCAACCTTCCTTCCAGGGAATGTCTGGTGGGGTTGCACCGCTAGCCTTCTGGTTAGCAGTCAAGTGCCTGAGGCACTACACCACCAGAGTTCCCAATGTAAGAGTAAGAAGGGGAATATTGCATCTTTCCAGTTAACCACCTGCAGTGTGGTTACCAGTGCCGTCTTTAGCAAGTGGAGCTTACTCTTAGGTCGCTGGGATCAGAATGCTGCTGCTTTAAATATTCAAAATGGCCACACTGTTTACACATATTCAAAATGGCTGCACCCTCATGACAGCTGAAAGTCCACACCTCAGTTTGTCTCCTTCTTTGCTGTTTTCTTTTCTAGTCATCAGCCACCAGTGTAATTGTCCATGCAGCCCTTGGCGAGCAGGGCCAATTTTTAAATTACTGTTCAGGTCATAACCCACTTACAAATATTCAAACTAGCCATGCTGTCAGGATAGCTGACAGTCCACAGTTCCATTTTTCCATTCACTGTATTCATTCAGGTTCTTCTACTAGTCCATATTTGATGCACTTCTGTATCCTTCCTATCAAAGCTCAGGGCTCTAGAATTATCTTCTGTATCTGGGTCAATTGGTTTCTCTTTGGTTAAAGAAGGTCTGTGTAACTTGTTTGTCTATTCCACCACCTTACGAGAAGCCCAAAAAAAAAAAAAAAAATTTAAGTTTAGCAATAAAATTCTCCTCCAAATTAGAAATATATGATTAAAATATTTAACTCTGTACAATAAAAGACTAAGTTACTGGGCAAACTCAGGATTAACCCAAAGACTATCTGAATCTCAACATTTGCCCCCCACCCAAAAAAAAAATCATCAGATTTTATAGGATTAAAAGAAACTTCCTACATAGGACCTGCTCATTAGGATTTCAGTAGACAAAGAATATTGCCACGAGGGAAAATAAAATTTTCCTTCTCCATAAAAGCAGAGAAATAAACCCAGAATGCTTCTTAGAAGTGAGGGTACAAACTTTGTCTTGCATACTTTGCACACATCACCAGGAAAGAAAAAACTCAGGAAAAGAACATCATTTTGGTAAAGTGGAAGGTAAGACAAAATGAGGGAAACCCTCACTGAGATGGATTGATACAAAAGCCACAAAAATGGGCATAAATACATCAAAAATAATTAAGATGGTGCAGGACTGGGCAATGTTTTGTTCTGTTCTAAGGTCACCATCAGTCTGATCCAACTTGACAGTAACTGACAACAATAATCCTAAAAGTAACATCAGATACAGAAGAGATAAAAGATTAATGTAAAAGAAATAATCAGAGGGGGATGAGGGAACTTTTGCTTGGGAAGCTTAAGTTTATGTTAATGATGGTGAAATAATTTGGAAAGGGATAGCAATAATGGTATACAATATGAAGAATATACCCTATGTCACTGAATTTTATAAGTAGAAATTATTCAGTTGCTAAATATTTTGACTGTATGTTTTTACCACAATTTACAAGAAAAAAGCCACAGCAATATAGTTAAGTAGACAGTTAAATAAACTATTTTACTGACTTCAGAACAAAAAGCCTAAATATAAATATATCCCACTTCCTACTACTATGGAAAATTACTTGTCCCTTGGCTTTATTGTTGAGAACAATTTTGTTGAAATTTTATTGTAACTCCCAGGGAAAGGTTTACTTGATAATCCTTTGGGATAAATTTACTGAAGGGACAATTTAGGTTTAGGACAGTATTTGATTAGTGTACTAAAACAAAAACAAGAGTATAGCTTAAGCATTGCTCAGGCTTTTACTTTAGCTACTAAACCCAAGCAGAAGCACTGACTGCTATTGAGTCAAGTCCAACTCATAACAACCTTTTAAGACAGAGTAGAACTGCCCCATAGGGTTTCCACGGCTATAAATCTTTACAGAAGTAGACTGCTACATCTTTCTCCCATGGAATAGCTGGTAGGTTCAAACTACCCACCTGTGGGTTAACAGTCAAGCCCTTTAACCACACACCACCAGGGCTCCTTCATTACCTATTTACCCACCCACTCATAGCTGACTCATAGCTACCCTTAGAGGGAGGGTTCCCAAGGCTGTAAATCTTTACAGAAGTAGACTGTTCCATCTTCTTCCCATGAAGCAGCTGATGGGTTTAAACCACTGACCTTCTGGTTTGCAGCCAAATGCCTACCCACTACACCACCAGAGCTCCTTTCATTAGCTACTAGATATTATTAAAAGAAGGATGATTCCAAATAACTAAACTTAGTTTTGTTTGGACTTTTGTCTATGTACATAACTGAACAAAACATGCATGCTCATACTATATTTTCTTTAGATTAGTATTTCATAGTAACTGATACTTACCAGAATCTCTTGGGGATATTTTCCAAAATATACAGTCTGGTACCTATCCCTGATTGGCTGAATCAGATTCTCCAGGTTGAGCCCTAGCATACAGACATTTGATGCACACACACCCAATTGGTAAGCACTGCTCTGGAATACATCTTTAACAGTAACTACATTTGAAAAGAATCACTTACTTGTTACAATCCCAGCCAAAGCAAAAACAAACTGGTTCTCATTGGAATCAAGCTCCTTGACATCGCCATCGAGGGACTTCACAAAACTCTCCATTGTCTGACCGGTGATGTTGAAAAACTTCAGGGCTTTATCCTAGAAATTTGGAACTGAAAGTATCATACCCCTTCAGACACCAGTATAAAAACATTTTGTAAGTACAGGATACAAAAGATAATTATAGACATTATTTTAAAACCTATTTCTTCATTAAAAGTTCCCACTGAAAAGAAGAGAGAAAAGACATTTAGGGCAAGAAGGAGCAAGAAAAATTGGTAAGAGTTAAAAAAAAAATCCATATGAATGAAATAGGACAAATTTACACAACAATGGAAGTATAAGGATAAACTCATCCAAGAAAATATAATGGAAATACACTAGAAAAATACATTGTCTGCCTGTTTATTCTATGCATTAAGCCAGAGATTTTCAAACCATTACTGGAACTTTTTTCCAACTAAAACCATAACCGAAACTCAACATATAAAAAGGTAATTAACAATAAGGAGGTAGCTCTGGCAGGTTAAACCTCTATTGCTTGGCAAAAACATTCCCAAGCTTGCTGGGCATTTGAAGCACTTCCCTGGGGATGCTGGAGTTCTGAAGCATTGTTTAAAAACCAATTAATTTCAAATGGGCACAAGGAAACTTTTAGGAGTGACAAAAATGTTCTAAAACTGTATTGTGGTTGTGACTGTACAACTCTAGAAATCTGCTAAAAACAACTGCATTATACACTTAATATGGATGAACTTTAGGGTATATAAATTATACCTCAATAAAGCTGTTAAAAAAATGTAAATGAATTTAGTCTGTTCCACCTAAAGTCAAATACAATTTTTATTTCTGCAAGCTAGCTGTTAACTGGGAGCTCTGATAGCATAGTGCCTAAGGCACTTGACTGCTAACCAGAAGGCTGGCAGATCAAACCCACCAGCCACTCCTCGGAAGGAAGGTTGGGCAATCTACTTCTGCAGTGATACCACCTCAGAAACCCAAGGAGGGGTCACTATGAGTTGGGTCTGACTCGATGGCACATAACAACAACAACAACAACAGCACCTGTTAACTAACAAATTTATCACTGTTCTCCCACCAAACATCTTCTTCTTGACTTTCATTTCCCTGCATAACCACACTGTTCTCCCAGAATTAAACTTCAGTCTTCCTTGTCCTCCCTTCCCCTCACCTAACATCGCCAACCTGCTCCTATAGCTGACTCTCCACTACAGAGCTCAGCCCCCTCCTGCCTGCCCCATTAGAAGGATCTCCAATTTAGTGTTCCCACTACCACCACCATCTTCATCTCACTGTCAGGGTGATCTTCCTAACATTCTGCTCTGGTTATATTGTTTCCTACTAAAACTCCCTAGGAACCCAGTCCTACCACCTATAGAATAATACCATCAACCTGACATGTACTATCTTCCACAGTCAATGTACCTTTTAAGTTGTATCCCCCACTACTTTGCTACATAAACTCTCCACTCTTTGACAATTGACCTTCTCACTGTCCTTAAAATAAACCTAAGACTTCTCACCCTGTGCCCATTGTCTGCCATTTCTATCAATTAATCAATGACCATTTCAAATCCCTCCTTCTCTATGAAGTTCCCAATATATTTAAGTACTATTTAACATATACATACATATGTTAAGTAACATGTAAATTCAATAAACTAAATATGACACATAAGATAATATATGTAAAGGCACTTTAAACCTTGTTAAACACATATAAATGTAAAATAGTAATCTTAAAGTGGTAGTATTTTATAGCCACAAACACCACGCAGGTTCTGAGGGGGGGGGTTCTTATTTCATTCATCTTTACATACCCCTAGAGCACCAAGTTACAATGGACTGACTATACATAAGAGGTATGCTATAACTATTTGATCAATGGACACAAGTGAGTAGACAGAAAGAAATGGGATTTAGTCTGTTAGTGCTTGACTACACATGCTGTGTAAATGACATAAGTGGCAGAGACATGATCCACAATATTCAGATGGGCCCACGGGCCATGCTTACTCCTCCCAGTATGGCTTTGACGACCTCTTCACTGCTAGAGACACCCCACAGGAGGGTGCACGCTGCTGCCCCCATTTCCGTGCAGTACTCAGCCTGCTGCAGCAGTTGCTGCTTTGCCTCGTTCAGCTGTTGTCGAAGAGCCAGTTTCTCCTGAAAATCAAAACAAAATAAATCCAGGAAAATGAACACTACCATTCAGCCTTAAAACATCTCTGTTACTTTGCTTCTTCCAAAAAGATATTTTTCAATAAAAGAAATGCAGGCAGAATTATAGAAAAGGGTTGGCAAATCAAAGCTATTCCCTAGGGAGCCATAATCCACATGGGTAGGGGAAGAACTGCAGAGGCAAAGACTCTCCAAAAAGAACATACAATTACATTGCAGTTATAAATACCCTAGAGCTTTGAATTCACCTGCTTTCAGTAAAATGAAAACATGAGACTGTTCATGTCCCAAATGGTTATGCCCAGGACCAGAGCCCCCTATGACAGTGAATAAAGTAGCAGTCTAATACAACAGTCCTCACACAGAGCCCCAGTTCTAGTAAAAGCCTGTGACTTCAAAAGGATCACTTCATAGTAAAACACCCTGTGCCAGAGGCAGACACTAAAAGGGTGCTGAGGAACATTGTGAGAATAGAGGAGTTACTGCAGAAGATTCATTCTTCACAAACATATCCTTCAGTCCTCATAAGTCTCTTATCAAAGATGCTAGCAAATAGCTAACCAACAGAAGAATTCTAGCATAACACCAGACAAGGAAGATGGGGCAAAGGCAGGTGAAGAATGAGAAAGAAGAAGCTCCCAGGGAGCCCTGTCACAGCAATCCAGTGAAGGGGTAACAAGAAGATGGAGACCAGGAGAGGTTTCTGAGTCTACCCACAAGCAGCTTCTGAGAAACATCTCCTGATAACCAGAGCTGGGCAAGTCAGCTTGGGCTCTTTTAACAGTCAACTGTCCTCTCTAGATAGCCTCTGAACACACAAGTATTCCTAAAGGAGGCAAACTAGCTTTATCTTCAGGTGAGTCTTAGATAATGTGGGGCTTCCTGCCCTCCCCAACCTCTACCACCAGCTTCACTGTTTCATGTTACCTGCAATTTCCTTAAGAGGTGGTAAAATTTACTTATTTAACAACAACAAAAAAAAAAACTTAGAAATATAAAAACCTGGTTAAATTCACTCATATCAAAGTATAATTATTTAAATTAATTGCCACAGGTAAAGTATACTAGATGATTTAAGTATTCCATTTATAGAGGTGGGAATAGAACAACAAATGTGGAGGGGCTTTCTAACTAGGGGAGGAAAGGATTTGGGACTGCAAATTAAACTTTGTTGACCTCATAACTTGGCCTAGGATGGCCCATTCATATTGACCTATGGACAATGTATTTTGCATGTAGAACGTCACACATATTTATACATAGATACACACTGATTTTAGGAGAAAAACTGTCATTGGGCCTGTTGTTGTTGTTACATGCCGTCAAGTCGGACCCGACTCATAGCGAGCCCTCCTTGGATTTCCAAGGCAGTATCACTACAGAAGTAGATTGCCCTATCTTCCTTCCAAAGACACATTACCATGGCTTTATATGGTGTATACACTTTAGGTTTTTTTAATTTCTGACTTCATCATGAAAGCAGTTTGGATTCCAAGATTTGTCATCCAAGGTGGATGTAGCCAAGTTCACTTAAGTTACACATGCAAAAAGCTGCACCACAGCATTCCCTTTCAGAATTTGTGCTTCCTTCACAATCAACACAGTCTGCATCCCAGTGGTGTGGTTATGGTGGGGCTTCTCAAGACAATTAAAGAACTGTTGATCTGTAAACTTTCACCTGAATCTCAATTGAAAAAAAAAAAAAAAAAACCAAACTCACTGCTGTCAAGTCAGATCCAACTCATAGTGACCCAAGGTGAAGAAACCCAAGGGTGAAGAATGCAAGAGATCACTAAAAAGACGAGAAAAGAAGAGAAGACCAAAATGGATGACAGAAGAGACTCTGAAACTTGCCCTTGAGCAGAGAATAGCTAAAGCAAATGGAAGAAATGACAAGATAAAAGAGCTAAACAGACTATTTAAAAGAGCAGCTCGGGCAGAAAAAGTCAATTACTATAATGAAATGTGTAAAGACCTAGACTTAGAAAACCAAAAGGGGAGAACACACTCGGCATTTCTCAAGGTGAAGGAATTGAAGAAAAAATTTAAGCCTCAAGTTGCAATAATGAGAAATTCTATGGGCAAAATATTGAATGATGCAGGAAACATCAAAAGAAGATGGAAAGAATACACAGAATCATTGTACCAAAAAGAACTGGTTGATCTTCATCCATTTCAGGAGGTGGCACACGAGCTAGAACCAATGGTATTGAAGGAAGAAGTCGAAGCTGTAATGAAGGAATTGGCGAAGAACAAGGCTCTGGGAATTGACAGAATACCGACTGAGATATTTCAACAAACGGAAGCCCCATTAGAGGCACTCACTCAGTTATGCCAAGAGATTTGGAAGACAGCTACCTGGCCAACTGACTGGAAGAGATCCATATTTGTACCCATTCAAAAGAAAGGTGATCCCACAGAATGTGGAAATTATAGAACAATATCATTAATATCGCACGCAAGTAAGATCTTACTGAAGATAATTCAAAAACGGTTGCAGCAGTATATTGACAGAGAACTTCCAGAGGTGCAAGCTGGATTCAGAAGAGGATGTGGAACAAGGGATATCATAGCTGCTGTCAGATGGATCTTGGCTCAAGGCAAAGAATACCAGAAAGATGTTTACTTGTGCTTTATTGACTATGCAAAGGCATTTGATTGTGTGGATCATGACAAATTATGGATAACATTGAGAAGAATAGGAATTCCCGAACACTTGATTGTACTCATGAGGAACCTGTACATTGACCAGCAGACTGTCATTCAAACAGAACAAGGGGATAATACATGGTTTAAAATCAAGAAGGCAGTGTGACAGGGTTGTATCCTTTCCCTGTACTTATTCAAGTTATACGGTGAGCAGATAATCCGAGCACCTGGACTATATGAAGAAAAACGTGGCATCAGGATTAGAGGAAGAATCATTAACAACCTGAGATACGCAGACGACACAACTTTGCTTCTGGACTTGAGGATGACCTGAGGCACTTACTGATGAAGACTGAAGAACGCAGTCTGCAGTATGGATTACGTCTCAATATAAAGAAAACAAATCCTCACAACTGGCTCAATAAGCAGCATCACAATAAATGGAGAAAAGATTGAGGTTGTCAAAGAACTCACATTGCTTGGTTCTACAATCGAGGCCAACGGAAGCAGCAGTCAAGACATTAGACAACGTGAAGCACTGGGCAGATCAACTGCGAAGGAAATGTTTCAAGTGCTGAGGAACAAGGATGTCTCCTTGAGGACTAAGGTGCACCTGACACAAGCCATGATATTTTCAATTGCCTCGTATGCATGTGAGAGCTGGACAACGAATAAGGAAGACCAAAGAAGAATTGATGCTTTTGAGTTGTGGTGCTGGCAAAGAATGCTGAAAGTACCATGGACTGCTAAAAGAACTAATAGATCTGTCCTGGAGGAAGTGCAGCCGAGATGCTCCTTAGAAACAACAATGGCCAGAACTTCGTCTCACCTACTTTGGTCATGTTTTCAGAAGGGACCATTCCCTAGAGAAGGATGTCATGCTTGATAAGGTGGAGGGTTGACAAAAGAGAAGTCCTTCAACGAGATGGATTGACAAGGTGGCTGTGACGATGGGCTCAAGTATAGCAGGGATCATGGAGCTGGCACGGGATCAGGCAATGTTTCATTCTGCTGTGCATGGGGTCACTATGAGTCAGAAACAACTCGATGGCACCTAACAACAACCACAAATCACTATTAAAGTAGATTGCACAACCTTCATTCTGAGGAGTCACTGGTGGGTTTGAACTGCCAGCCTTCTGGTTAGCAGTCACATGCCTTAGGCACTATGCCACCAGAGCTCTTGAATCACAATAAAAAGTTTTAAAAAAAATTAAAAAACTGCTGGAAACAACTGGACAGGACCATCCTAACCACGTCAGGTCTGGTGGTGCAGGCAGACATGCCCTACACACAATTACACATATAGAGCAGAATAAATGATATCTGAAAAAGCTTAAAATTAAAATAACAATTGAAGAATTCAAAGCAAAATTAAGGGAAAAGTCCTGTTCACAATAACATCAAAAATAAGAAAATCCTTAGGAAAAATTTAAGAAAAGAAGTATAAATCCTACACAATGAACACTACAAAGCAATAGTGAAAGAAAAAATACTTAAATGAAGAGAGACATATCATGTTCATGGACTCGAAGATGTGATATTGTTAAGATGACAATTCTCCCCAAATAGATCTATAGATTTATCACAATCTCTATCAAAATCTCAGCAGGCTTTTTTGTACACGTAATAATCTAAGTCTATGATTCACATGAAAATGCAAAAGATTTAAAATAACAAGAAATTTTTTTCAAAAAAATAAAGCAATGCTGGAGGGCTAACATTACCTAATTTAAAAAAAAAAATCTATAATAGCTGCAACCCCTTAAATTATCTTAAAATTAAATCACAGTTTAGCTTAACTAGTAAAGAATGTCTGCCTTGAGCATTGTGCTCTTTTAAGACCTACCTATATTAGCTCAAACTGATATCAGCAACTCAAAAGACAGGTAAGAAATTTAGGGGACAGTGAGTTTATGTTAATGAAGGAAGGATAATTTGAAAAAGGAAAGTATGAATAACTACACAACTCAAACAATGTAATCAACGTCACTGAATATACATTAAGAAACTGTTGAACTGGTGGATGTTCTGCTGTGCATATTCTCAACAACAACAAAAATAAATTATTTTAAAAAGCTGCAGAAATCAAGACAGTATCTGTGGTGGTGAAGTTGTGTGTCAACCTGGCTAGGTCTGGTTGAGTGGCTGGGCAGTTGGATATAATATTCCCCATGATGAAGACTGGTAATGAACTCCATGGTGGAATCTACTGTGAGCAGCTGAGTAGCTGTCTTAGGGATGTGGTTTGCTTCCTGTATGTAAGGAAAAGCTTTGTGGAACACTCTCTAGCTTATGGCACACTTGAACCCTGCATGTAGCCATGTTGTTGTTCAGCAGCCTGCCATGCTCTGCCAACCTTGGGACTTTCAATGGACTTGAATTAATGGCCTGCCGTGTGGTTTGGTAACATCAGGACTGTGCCATTTATTTATCGACCTTGGGCTCGTTAGCCTCAGCAGCCAGTAGCTGCCTGAGTGAAGACACCTCTAGCTCCAGTGGGCCGGGAACAAGAGGCAGAGCTGAAGCCCAAGGTCAAGGGACTTTCACACAGCCCCTAGAGCCTGGCACTTGGAACTCAGACATCTAGCCTCCCGAACTGTAAGAGAATAAACTCCTGTTTGTTAAGGCCATCCAATTTGTGATATATTCTTGTCAGAGTGGCACTAGGTAACCAGAACAGCATCATACTAGCACAAGAATAGATAGTGAAATATACCTACATCAACTAATTTTAACAAATATGTCAAGAAAATTCAATGGAAAAAGGAGTCTTTTCAACAAATGACACTGACACAGCTGGATATTGATATGCAAAATAGAAAATTCGCTCAAAATTTAAAACCTCTGTAAGAAAATCTTTGTGACCTTGGATTACATAAGTATTTCTTGGCACACCAAAATCATGATCCAAGAAAAAAAATATCACACCAAAGTCATGATCCAGGAAAAAAATAAATAAACACATCTCACTAAATATTTAAAACTTTTATTCTTATATAAAAATCATTTAAAAAAGTGAAGACAAGCCATAGACTAAGAGAAAATATTTCTAAATCATGTATCTGACAAAGGACTTGCATCCAGAAAATACCAAGAACTCTTACAGCCAAAAAATAAGATAAACAGAACAAAATAGGCAAAAGATTTGAATAGACATTTAACCAAAGAAAATATATGAATGCATAATAACATGTGAAAAGATGCTGAACACTAATTAGTCATTAAAAAAAAAAAAACACACTAAACCTCTTGCCATTAAGTCAATTCTGACTCATAGTGATCCTACAGGACATAGTACTATCCCACAGGGATTCCAAGGCTGCAATCTTTACAAAAGCAGACTACCACATATGTCTCCCATGGAGGGGCTAGTGAGTTCAAACCTCCAACTTTTCAGTTAGCAACCAAGTGCTTAACCATTATGCCACTAATTAGTCATTAGGGAAACATAAATTATAACCACAAAGACATACCATTATATACGGACTAAAATGGCTATAATCCACAAGACTAATTACACCAAGTGATGGCAATGATATGGAGAAACTGAGATCTTCATATATTGCCAGTGAGAACATAAAAATGGTATAGTCACTTTGTCCCTGGGTGGTGCAAATGGTTAATGAGCTCAGCTGCTAAGTGAAAGGTTCTAAGTTCAAGTCTTCCTTTGGAAGAAAGACCTAGCAATCTATTTCCAAAAAATAATCAGCCACTAAAAGCATAAGGAACACAGTTCTACTCTGACATACATGGGGTCACTATGAGTAGAAATCAACTCAATGGCAAGTAGTATATTCACTTTGGTTTTCATTTTTTAACACTGCTATTGTCAGATGGACAACTGCTGTTGTCAGATTGACTCAAGCAGATATTACCATAAAGAAATTTCAAACTCAACAATAATAAAACAAATAAACTCAATATAAAATAAAAAAAAAAACTCAAAATAAAAAAACAAATTGGGAGGCGGGGCAAGATGGCGGACTAGGCAGAAGGATTGCACAGACCCTCTTCAACTAAGAAAAGGGAAACCAATTAACACAGACACAGAAGATAATCTTGGACCCCTGAGCCTTGAAGGAAAGGATGCAGATTTGGACTAAACCCCAACTAGCAGA
>NW_006921766.1:2046909-2072779 GCF_000298275.1 Orycteropus afer afer | reverse complement strand
GATACTGCCTCGGAAACCCAAGGAGGGGTCGCTATGAGTCGGGGCCGACTTGACGGCACATAACAACAACAACAACAAGGTACAACAATAGGTCTTTATTCACCTGAAGCACAGAGGAAGAAGGAGAGGCAGGAATCAAAGAAGGATATGGAATGTGTGGCTAACTGCCTCCATGAACAACTGTCTCCTTTGCCATGAGACCTGATGAACTGAATGGTGCCCAGCTACCATTACTGAACATTTTGATCAAAGGTTCCACAGAAGACTCCTGGTCAAAAGGAAGAAAATGCAGAACAGAATTTCAAATTTTAATAGATTCTAGACTTTCTGGAGCTATGAAGGTTGGATGAACCCCTGAAACTATTGCCCTGAGATAATCTTTAAACCTTAAACCAAAAATATCCCATAAAGTCATCTTAAACTGTAAAATCACAGTTAAGCTTAACTTTTAAAAAATTCCTGCCCTGAGCTTAGTGGCTGGTGGGTTTGAACCACCAGCCTTCTGGTTAGTAGTCAAGTGCTTTAGCTACTATGCTACCAGAGCTCCTTGTTGTACCTTAGATGGCTCTTATAAGCTTACGCTCTTTTAAGAACTATCTATATGGGATCAAACTGACAACAGCAACTAGAAAGATTAGATAGGAACTTCAGCAGGCAATGAGTGTATGTCAATGAAGGAGAAACAGCTCAGAAAAGGAGGGTGAAAATGGTTGCACAAACATTAGAGAATAATGAACAATCAGCAAATTACCTCATAACATGGATGAACTTGGAGGGCATTTTGCTGAGTGAAGTAAGTCAATTATAGAAGGACAAATATTGTACGAGTCCACTATTGTAAAAAGTCAAGGACAACAACAACACGCTGAGTGAAGTAAGTCAATCACAAAAGGACAAATATTGCATGAGTCCATTATTGTAAAAAGTCAAGGAAAGGCTTACACAGGAAAGGAAATTTGCTTTGCTGGTTACCAAGGATGGGAGTGGATAAAAAGAGAGGGAAAATAGATGGATAGTTAAGAGACAGGTGCTCTATATGGGTGAAGGCAAAAGCAATATAGCAAAAGTGTGTGACTAGCACAACATCACTAAGGAAAAGGCAGACATGGAAAGGTACACGAGAGGTACAGACAATAAAGGCAAATACTACTGGATACATAATACTGCATTATCAGTGATAGCAAACACTAATCTATGGTTGAATACATAGGTAGACAGGCAAGAAGACTAGGTATAGATAGGCAAACAGGAATATACCCATGACCATACATCAGTTTGGCAGACAATATTCCTACATATTTATTTGCATGTGATATAAAAATATCCATATACAGTATAAACCTAACAGTGGGAATAGTTAAATTAACTTCTTAGCCACAACTAGCATCTTGAGGGAGTTAGTTGCTGGACCTGTGGGCTGGGGACCATGGTCATAGGAGACATCAAGCTCCACTGTCACAACATGATACACAAAATATTGTTCTACATCTTTGTTTGGTGAGTAGCAACTAGGGTCTTATTTTCCCTTCCTTCTTATCCAGCACACAGAAAACATTCAATAAACACTTCCTGTTGTGTTGTCAAGTCAATTCCAACTCACAGTGACCTTATGTACAACAGAAAAAAAAAAACATTGCACTGTCCCGTGTCATCCTTATAATACTTGCTTTGCTTGAGTCCACCATTGCAGCCACTGTGTCAATTCACCTTGTTGTGGGTCTTCCCCTTTTTCTTTGACCCTCCACTTTACCAAGCATGATATCCTTCTCCAGGGTCCCTCCTGATAAACATGTCCAAAGCAAGTGAGATGAAATCTGGTCATTCTCACTTCTAAGGAGCATTCTGACTGCACTTCTGGGACAGATTTGTTCACTGTTTTGGCAGTCCATGGTATTTTCAGTATTCTTCACCAACACCACAATTCAAAAGCATCAATTCTCTGGTCTCCCATATTCACTGTCCAGGTTTTACATGCACATGAGGTGACTGAAAATACCATGGTTTGGGTTAGGTGCACTTTAATCTTCAAAGTGACATCTTTGCTCTTCGACACTTTGTTGTTGTTGTTACGTGCCATCAAGTCAGATCCAATTCATAGCAACCCCTCCTTGGGTTTCCACGGCAATATCACTACGGAAGTAGACTGCCCAACCTTCCTTCCACTTGAACACTTTAAAGAGGTCTTTTGCAACACACTTGCCCAGTGCAATATGACATCTGATTTCTTGACTGATGTTTCCATGGGTGTTGACTGTAGAACCAAGTAATATGAAATCTTTGATAACATCAATCTTTTCTCCATGTATCCTGATATTGCCTATTGGCCCAGTTGTGAAGATTTTTGTTTTCTTTATGTTGAAGTATAATCCATACTGAAGACTGTACTCTTTGATCTTCATCAGTGAGTGCTTCAAGTCTTCTTCATTTGCAGCAAGGAAAGTTGTGTCATCTGCATATTGCAGGTTGTTAATGAGTCTTCCCCTAATCCTGATACTACATTCTTCTTCATACAGTACAGCTTCTCCGATTATTTGATTGGCATACAGAGTGAATAAGTATGGTGAAAGGATACAACCCTGACACACACCCTTCCTGATTTTAAACCATGCAGTACTCCCTTGTTCTGTTTGAAAAACAGCTTCTTGGTTTATGTACAGGTTCCTCATAAGCACAATTAAGTGTTCTAGAATTCCCATTCTTCACAATGTTATACATAATTTGTTATGATCCACACAGTCAAATGCCTTTGCATAGTCAATAAAGCACAGGTAAACATCTTTCTGGTATACTATGCTTTCAACCAAGATCCATCTGACATCAGCAATGATATCCCTCATCCAATGTCCTCTTCTGATTCCAGCTTGCATTTCTGGAAGTTCCCTGTCAATACACTGCTGCAACCATTTTGTAATTATCTTCAGCAAAATTTTATTTGCATGTGATACAAATATTGTTTGATAATTTCCACAATCTATTGGATCACCTTTCTTTGGACTGGGCACAAATATGGATCTCTTCCAGTCAGTTGGCAAAATAGCTGTCTTCCAAATTTCTAGGCATAGACAAGTAAGTGTCTCCAGAGCTGCATCCATTTCTTCAAACAAGTCAATGGATATTCTGTTAATTCCTGGAACCTCATTTTTCGCCAATTCCTTCAGTGCATCTTGGATTTCTTCCTTTAACACCATTGCTTCTAGATTATATCATACCTTTTGAAATGACTGAACGTCTACCCACTGTGGGTACAATGACTGTGTATTTCTTCTATCTTCTTTTGATGCTTCCTGCATCATTCAATATTTTGGCATTAGAATACTTCAATATTGCAACTCATGGCTTGAATTTTTTCTTCAGTTCTTTCAGCTTGAGAAATGATGAGTGTTTTCTTCCCTTTTTCTAATTTCAGGTCTTTGCACATTTCATTATAATATTTTACTTTTGTCTTGTTGAGCTGCCCTATGGAATCTTCTGTTCTGCTCCTTTATTTCAACACTTCTTCCTTTCACTTTAGATACTTTATCTTCAAGAGCAAGTTTCACAATCTCTTCTGACATGCATTTTGGTCTTTTCTTCCTTTCCCATCTTTTCAATGACAATAAATACTAGCTATTACTATTAGTATTATTGTTTTATTATTCAAAAACAAAACTAAATCAAACTGCCAAATTTTACCAGATATTGGAGAACAATTCTAGGTTTACGTAAGAGGAAATAATTTACACCATGCAAAAAGTAAAAATTAAGGTGTCATTTTTAAGAAATATTATGTAGTCTCCCCTGACATTATAATAAAATACAACAGGTTGTTTCTAAAATATCAGAAAATAATACCCCAAATTAATTACAAATGCTTCTGATTTAATATATCTATCTCCAATTATAAATGATTACCTGTACTATATTCTTTTCCAATATTATCATGAATTCTTATGTTTTGGAATTGTATAATCAATATCACTGAATTATACAAGTAGAAACTGTTGAATTGCCATATGTTTTCTTCAGCATATATTTTCATCACAATTTTTAAAAATCCAATTGTCCCACTATTTTCCAACTCATTCAGAACATAAATATTTAAAAATAAGATATCTTGAGGCTTAAGGGCTAGAAATACTAAGTCGGCTCCCTAAAAATGAATGGTTGTGGGACTTCTGGCAAGATGGAGGAAAAGGCAGACAAGCGACACAGACCCTCTTCAACAAAGAAAAGAAAAACCAGTTGACAGAGATACAGAAAATAATCCTGGATCCCTGGGCTTTGAAAGGAACTATACAGAAGTGGATTAGGCACCAACTAGTGAAAAAACCTGAACAAAAACAGTGAGTACAAAGACGGTCAGAGTTGCAGACTGTCAGCTACTCTGACAGAACCAATAGCCTAAATATTTCCAAGTGGTGTTGGGACCTGAGAATTGACCTAAAGATCAGCCCTGGTCACCCAGGGCTGCAGGGACAACTGTGCTGATGCCCTATGACAAGGAAGGGAAGCAGCAAGGAGGGAGACAACCTGAGGTGTTGACTTTCTGCCATCTGGAGGGTACAGCCATTTTAATTGTTTACATGCAGCAGCCATTTTGGATATTTAAAGTGACCAAGGGCACAGCCATTTTGAATGTTTACAAGCGGTGGCCATTTTGGAGATTTACAGTGATCAATGGTGCAGTCATTTTAAATGTTTACTAGCAGTGGCAATTTTGGATATTTGAAGTGACCAAGAGCACAACCATTTGGAATGTTGACAAGCAGTGGCCATTTTGGATATTTAAAGTGACCGAGGGCACAGCTATATTGAATGTTTACAAGTAGTGGACATTTTGGATATTTAAAGTGACTTGAGGGCACAGCCATTTTGAACTTTACAAGTGGCAACCATTTTGCATTTTTAAAGTGACAGTATTCTCATTCAGATTCCAGGGACCTAAGAATAGGCTCCATTTGCCAAGGTCGGCAGGGACATACAAGAGGCCGACAACAGGAAAGGAGACAGATGGTGAGTGTATAAGTGCTATCAACTACTGAATAGAGGAGCACATCATAGTACACTGCTTGTGTAGATAACATACAAACAAAACAAAGAAAATGAAAATCACGGGCAAGTCACTCCAACATATAATCACCAATTAAATATAAACACAAAAATGTCACAATGCCTCAGAGACAACGGAGCATCACAGTCCACAGTAAGAAGCAAGATAAAGCAGGAGAAACAAGGGACCAGAATATAGATCCAAAACACATCCCTGAGGAAGATGCAGCGTTGTAACTCCCTGATAAGGAATTTAAAAGAATTATATTTAGATATCTTCAAAGAATTGAGAGACAGATCAAGGAAAACACAGACTAGAAGACTAGAAGAGTTTGAGAAGAAACTACAAGAACAAAATGACAAAATAAATGAAAAATTAGAAATTATTTTAAATCTACAGATAGAAACCCAGAAGAATAATACTAAATTGTCAGAAATGGATAATACATTGAAAGGGCAAAAGAGTAGAATTGATACAATGGAAGACAGAATTAATGAGATTGAAGACAAATACCTGAATACTTCTTTGGAAAGGGATCAATCAGAAAAAAGATCAAAACGAAATGAGGAAAGCCTAAGGTTCATGTGAGATACCATCAAAAGGAATAACCTATGTGTCATTGGAATTCCAGAACAGGAAGAGGAAAATAAAACCACTGAGAAAATTGTCCAAAGTTTGTTGGAAGAGAACTTCCCTGATATGATGAAAGATGAGAATATATCCATTCAGGAAGTCCAATGAACCCCAAACAGGACAGACCCCAAAAGAAAAATCACCAAGACATATCATCATCAAACTCACCAAAACCAAAAACAAAGAAAGAATCATGAAAGCAGCACAAGAAAAACTAAAAGTTACATACAAGGGGCAACCAATAAGACTAAGCTCACATTTCTCGGCAGAAACCATACAGACAAGAAGACAATGGGATGGTATATATAAAACACTGAAAGAGAAAAATATCCAATCAAGAATTATATACCCAGCAAAATTGTCCCTCAAATATGATGGTGAAATTAGGACACTTCCAGATAAGCAGAAATTAAGGGAATTTGTTAAAAATCATACCAACCTTACAAGAGATGCTAAAGGGAACACTTTGGACAGAGAAGCAACAAAAGCCAACAACAACTGACCATTAGCATACATAATGATATAACCCAGAAACCAATCCAGCTATGGAAGTATCCAAAGTAACTAAGCCTACAAGATTGTAAACAGGGGACCAGAGACATCAATTGACAAATGAGGATAACTACAAACCAAAAAGAGGGAAAAAACTGTGTCATTACAGAACTTCTAAATGGTAGGGGCGTCAAGACAACTATAAGATAGAATGGACTGTTCTAAATTTGGGAAGAAAACTATAAACCACAGGGTAACCTCAAAGAAAAATGACAAACCTTCACATCAAAATAAAAAAGAGGACCAGCATAAATATTTATTAGCAAATACTAAAACAATAGCAACAAAGGAACTGATAACATGATTCATAAACAGAATGAGCTCAGCATAGAAAATTATACGGAACAAAGAAATCGACACCACAAAAAAGCACATGACAAAAATGACAGCAACAAATTCATATTTGCCCATAATTACATATCTGGCAAGGGACTTATCTTTAAGATTTATAGAAAACTCCAATGCCTCAACACCTAAGGAATTAACAAGCCAATCAAAAAATGGGCAGAAGACATGAATAGACACTTCACCAAGGAGGATATTCAGGTGGCCAGCAAATACATGAAGAAATGCTCACAATCACTGGCCATCAGAGGGATGCAAATCAAAACAACAATGAGATACCATCACACCCCAGCACTGACGGCAAGGTTCAACAAGACAGAAAATAACAAATGCTGGTGGGGATGTGGAGAGATTGGGACTCTCATACACTGCTGGTGGGATTGTGAAGGGATACAACCACTGTGGGAAGCAATATGGTGATTGCTTCTTGTTGTTGTTGTTATGTGCCATTGAGTCAGACTTGACTCATAGCAACCCCTCCTTGGGTTTCCGAAGCAGTATCACTACAGAAGTAGATTGCCCCATCTTCCTTCTGAGGAGTGGCTGGTGGGTTTAAACCTCCAGTCTCCTGGTTAGCAGTCAAGTGCCTTAGGCACTACGCGACCAGAGCTGGAATTGGAGATACCATTTGACCCAGCAATCGCATTACTAGGTATATATCCTAGAGAGGTAAGAACCAGGACAGGAACAGATATATGCACACCCATGTTCGTCACAACACTATTTACAATAGCAAAAAGATGGAAATAATCTACATGCCCATCAGCAGAAGAGTGGTTGACCAAACCATGATACATACACATAATGGAATGCTATGCAGTACTAAGGAATAATATAGAGTCTGCAAAACACCACATAATATGGGTGAACATGGAGGACATTATGCTGAGTGAAATAAGTCAATCACAGAAGGACAAATATAGTATTAGTTTGTTCTTTTGGAGGGTCAAGGAAAGGTTTATATATGGAGGGAAACTTTCTTTGTTGGTTGCCAGTGGAGGGGGAGTGGAGGGAACACTGAAAAAAAAAATGCACTGACCCACGTCACTTTAGTTTTGTGAATTTTACTGCACATAAATTATATTTCAATAAAATGCATTTAAAAAAAAAATGAATGGCTGTAAGCCAGCACCACTTTAGGACATGGCATGAACTTGGGAGTTTGGGGAATTCTATCCTTAAGCACTGTACCTTTTTCTCCTTCATGCTATCTGCTTGCACAGTCTCCAGGCGGGCTTTAAAGTGTTCACAATCCATTCTCAGCTGCTCTAATTCTTGTTCTTTCCTTTCTAGGTCTAGAAGAAAGAGACGTAAAAATACCTAAGATATAAAAATATTCAAGATATTTCAAACCACTAATCTCACCTAAGCATCTCCTTTACCTAATCTTTCTTAGAAAACTGTACTGATTCCTTAGGTACAATTATTCTGATTTTTCACCAATCCTTGAATAACCAATATTCTAAAAGTCTGGTATTTTACATTCTCTTTAGGTTTTAGCCCACAGCAGAAAGGATTTTTGTTGTTGTTGTTGCTTTATGTTTTACGTTTTTAAGGCCGCACTTTACTGCCAGACTTGTAATCAGGACTTGGAGAAAGTACATTATTTAAAGGACTACAGTCAGGGCTGAGAGCCCAAATGTCTCATGGCACAGACTTGTATCTTTTCCATAAAAAGCAGATGGCAGCACAGTGAGTCTTCGGTGCCAGCACTGGCTGATTCACAAGCAAGTCCCACCAACTGGCGGACTGACTCAATGGAACAACTGCACAGTTGTCAATGGGGGAGGGAGGCTTGGTAACCAAGATAAGAGAATGTCAGAGCACAAGGGCAGGAGCTCCATAATACTTCCTTCTTTACCACATTCTCTCAGCTGGTGACTCAAATGGCAAAACAAAACAGAAACTCATGTCAACAAATCTGAAATTAAAAGTATTACCAACTTTAAATAAAATACATTATGCTGTAGAAATATTGACATTCGGAAAAATCAGAGAAACATAATTCAGAATTTTAAGTGCACGAATATCAAGGGCAGAGAAATCATCAGTTTTTATGCTGACACATACCAAGATTTGAGGGGGAACATATGCTAAGACTTACAGTCTACTTTCTGCAATGCTTTAGCACAATGGTTCTCAACCTTGAGGAAGCTCTAGCACCACAGTGGTTAAATGTTCAGCTGCTAACCAAGAGGTCAGCAGTTGCAACCCACCAGCTACTCCACAGGATAAAGATGTGGTAGTCTGCTCTGCAGGAGCTCTGGTAGTGTAGTCCCTAAGGCACTTGACTGCTAACCAGAAGGCTGATAATTCAAACCCACCAGCCACTCCTTGGAGGGAAGGTTAGGCAATCTACTTCCATAGTGATTCTGCCTCAGAAACCCAAGGAGGGGTCGCTATGAGTCAGGTCCGACCCAATGGCACATAACCACCACCACCACCAATCTGCTCTGTAAAGAGTATAGCTTTGAAAAGGGCAGCTATGAGTTGAAATCAGCTCGACAACAGGTTTGGTTTTTGGTTTGGGTTCTCAAACTTGAGTGTGTATTAGTATTACCTAGAGGGTTTGTTCAAGTATAGATTGTTGGTCCCCACCCTGAGTTTCTGATTCACTAGGTCTGGAGTTGGCGTGGAAATGTTCATTTCTAACAAGTTCCCAGAAGACGGTGATGTTGCTGTTCCAGAACCACAACTAAGCATGACTGCTTGAAGCCAACAGCCTGGTCTCACTGACAAGATAAAATGCAGAGACTCCCTGATTTTCAGAGGTGGATCATGAGGCCTTTCTTCCTAGTCTACCTCAGTCTGAAGGCTCTTCTGGGACCTGTTTAGCATCATGGCAACACCCAGACCACCAATGAGAGATAGGTGGTGGCTACACATCAGATACACTGGCTGGGAATCAAACCTGGGTCACTAGCATTAAAAAAAAACTCACTGCTATGGAGTTGATTTGACTCATAACGAACCCTTCTCAGGTTTCCAAGGCAGTATCTCTATGGAAGTAGATTATCCAAACTTCCTTCCAAGGAGTAGCTGGTGGCTTGGAACTGCCAGCTTTCTGGTTAGCAGTCAAATGCCTTAGGCACTATGCCACCAGAGCTCTACAGAGGGGCAAAATTCTACCACTAAATCACCAATGAATGATCCTAGTTAAAAGTTGGAGCCACTGTAAAGGTGAGTTTAAGGAAACCATTCTGGAAGTAAGGATGCCTTCAACACCTAAGTTGAAAACCAGGATTCACAACATAGGATCCATAAACAGAACTTAAAAGCGTCTGTGAACTTAGATGGGAAGAATTTACATTTTATTTTACATGAACCCATAAAGGAAAGTTAGTATTTTCTTCAATTATGAATGTAGAAAACCAGCATTAGCAGTTTAGCAATACCTACGACTTTGAAATCATAGATGTTTTCTTATCATATTAGTATTACTGTAGATATTTTGAAATACTGTTTATGCTTATCAGTACTTTAAGATTATGGTGATTGTCAGACCTGCCATCAGATCTTAATATTTAATGTATGATTAATAACGTACGAGTATTATAATTTAAAAAAAAAAAAAAAAAAAGACGAAAGGCAGACCAAACACACAACTAGCAACAGCAAGCAAAAGAACCCAGGCTCAGGAACATGAAAAACCAAAAACTGGAGGGAGGCAGAAGGCAGCTGGTGTTAAGTATGAGTGGCTCAAAGAGCAGGCATCTGGAAAATAGAATATTACTCCATCCTGTTTGTTGCTGTTGTTGTTGTTAGGTGCCACTGAGTGGATTCCAACTCATAGTGATACCATGTGCAACAGAAAACAACACTGCCTGGTTCTGTGCAATCCTCACAATCATTGCTATGTTTGAGCCCATTGTTGTAGCCACTGTGTCAATCCATCTCATCAAAGATCTTCCTCTTTTTCAACGAGCCTCTAACCCAGAGGAGAAAAAGGTAACAGACACTTCCTCCAGTTAAAAATAGACAAAAGGTAATGGATGTGGCTTGATAACCACCAGGGTTCTATTTAGAAGGCAATGGAAAGCCCAAAGGAGAAATCTGTGGGAAACACCTGCAGTTATGAGGCAGGTATCTCAAAGCTTGGGAAGAAGAAATAGAGGCTGTCTCTAAGCTTCCTATAGCCTCTTTACCCTAGAAGTAAGATTAGAACCTAAGAGTAAATACTTGAACCAGTTAGACATTTTGAAATTGGCTGGCAAAACTTCACAAATGTCTCTTAGAAGCTAGGGTGAAGGAACTTTGGACTCTGTCTTCTCCCTTAAATCCAAGATTTCTTTTCTGCTCTTTTACGATTGATGTGTGACTTTTACTGGAATTCATTATTTTGTCTCATTAATCCTGGACATCTAAGAAACCAGCTCTCAGTCAAGTGTTACGCTGTGAAACACTACATAGATGCCCATTTACAATACTGTTAAATGAGAATGCATATTATTTATACATATATACACATGTATTATAAGTATGTATAAAATACATACTGCATATTATCACAGACAAAAGCAAGACAAAATGAACAAAAGGACTAAGATAAAATTATGGTGGTCTAAAAACATTTTCTTTGCAGTTAACTCTTATTTTATTTTTAAACCATATGTTAACTTGAACATGGAAAAGAAGGTAAGAAATTACAACTCTAGACCCTTACATTATGTATAAAAATCTGTAGGAATTAATTTTGAGCCCCTGGCCACAAGGTCTCCTGAAATTCTTCCACTGTGGCAACGTCATAGCCCCTCGTGCTACATAGCCACATATGACCTTAGTGTAGGTTACATAATAAAGAGACAGGGTTAAAACAATCCTATCTACAGCATGCAGCTCCATGAACTTAGAACTCAGCCATCAGAGACACAACAACCCCAAAGGCCCCAACCCAAAGCACACTCCCCTCTGCGGTACAAGGCCACCTCCTGGTGGCCAGATGGGGGTACTGCTGCCTCCTCTGAAACTTCCACCTTGCGTTTTCAACTTGGCCCATTCCCAACCCCCTAAAACAACTGCGAAGCAGAGGTTTTCATCTGTTTTGATTTCTGATCCATCCCAATGCCTAGAACCATACATGGTAACACTTCCTCTTTATCCATTCCTTTCTCATTTTGCTAATCCTTGAACAAAGAGAAGCATACAGCTACTCTGGTAATACATATTTCTCATTTTCCTATGAGTATATACTGCATTTGCAACTTTTAAAGAAAGTGACAGAAAGAGTGTGGACATATAAATGATAATTATATACAGTCAAGACACTATCTTACCCAGCCTCAGCATTAAGACTGGGCAGTGCTGTCACCAGATTAGACTGTATTTCCACTGCTAATTTTTCAAAATGGAGATGCTACCTCAATTTAACTATGTTAACTGAATGAAAAAGTGGCAAGGCCTAGAAAGACCACATAAATACAAACAACACAAATTACATGCCATTTGAACATCTATCTTCCAAAATCACAATCCTTTCTTGATGTGGTTGTAATAACACGAGAATGACAGTATCTCTAAATACTCACTTACAGGCAGGTACAGCTATGAAGAAGACAAGGATTTCTAAAACATTAATCAAAGAAATTAAAACTAAACAAAAGAGATCAATTACATCATCTAGCATGGTTATAAATCATCAATGGCTTCATACTAAAATTAAAATGTTTTTGACCAAAATAGCTCAGGAAAGACTCTCAAATCCAAAATAAGTCTTTTTAACAGCCATTAACTTTTACCTTCTCGTCATTCTCTAATCAGTTTAGAAGAGAACTTGGAATAAGTTACTAATGGATCCCATCTTTCTTGTGAGGTGAGATTTGCATAATAATCCAGGGTAACCTCCCAGGATTGTATCAAAACTCCCTATATATGTGACAATCAACCCTACAAGGAACCGGTCAAGAAGACAGTGGTATCCCACCAACTGAAGGCATCCCTAATCACACGGTCTTCCCAATTCACATAACCCAAGTCTCTAGAATGACTCTCCATCCTTCAAGGTTCACAGGAACTAATAAGAGTGGTGTGAGAGCTACCAAATTTGAAGCACATGCAGGTCTGTGCCCCCTCCCAACCAAGGATTCAATATATCATATATTCTGATTAATTCAGAAGTCCCTAGAAGGCCTGACATCCATGCTGAGCTTGATTTTAGAATCTAACAAATCCCCAGTGACACAGTAAGCAGGTTCCTCACTGCACCCTGGTGGATACAAAAAGGCATTTTTCCAACACACCAGAACTATCTTTCACTGCCTAACATGCCACATGTTCACCCCCTCTCTGAACTTGATTGAGACCAGTCCTACCTAGGATGCCCCTGTAACCTACATCTATGAAAACTCATTTCTCCTTCCTGACCCAATCCTAAATCTAACTCCCCCAGAAAGCCTCCCTGATCATCCTCTTCCTCCTTGTAATGCCTTTCCTCATTCATGAGGAATCTCTGACATACCTACTTACACTGTAGTCATTTGCCATCTCTTTATCTTCCCTATTGTCATGTCCTTAAGGATTAGGACCATCTCATGAATGCTTCTGGATCCCTCTGAGTAACTAGCAAAGAACTATTAGGCCTAAGGTCCCATGTCAGGTCAACATCCACAGCTCATGAAATCAGGGCTTCAAACTGGTTCAGTCTGGTTCAACCTCCTGCTGAGAATTTATATTTTTACCGCAGATATACTGAATCAGAATCTACGTTTTAACAAGAATCTAAAAGAATTACCTGGGGATCTTGTTAAGATGTAGATTCTGATTCAGTATATTTGGATGCTAATCAAAGGACTAACACTCTGCAGGAGAAAAATGTGGCAGTCTGCTTCTGTAAAGATTTACAGCCTTGGAAGTCCTATGGGATAGTCAACTAAGTCTCTTAGGATCACTGAGTCGAAATTGACTCAGTAGCAACAGGTGTGTTATTTTTTCAGGTTTGGAGTAGAAATCCAAATTCCTGTATAGAACGTTCTATTTTTACCCACAATCCTGCCTCCTTTCTTTATTTAAGTTATGAATATATATTCTGTCTTCAGGTTCTGCTTCTCCAGGCTGGCTGACTGTGGTGGGAGGTAGTCTCCTGCAGCCCAAAGACAAATGCAAGGTCTTTGAGTTGTTAAGAGTATAAACATTAATGAGTACAGAGAACCAGAACCTTACAAGATACTTATGGTCATGGATTCTGACATATCTTTTTAGATGGTAACTGACAGTCCCATAATAAACTTTAACTTAATGAACTATCTCAGTAGCTAAAAGTAGAATTCAACAAACCTATTCCCAACATTCTCTAATCTCACTCAAAGTTAAAAAAAAAAAAAGATTCAGACCCTTGTTCCATAAAGAACTCTCTTTCTAATACTTAAGCTTACTAAAGAAAACAGATTGACAATGTCTTTTAAAGATCTTGTCTTAGAGTAGACATTCTTACTTAGTAAACATCAATTATATAGGTTCTTTGGTCATGCAAGCAGTTTAAAGGTTGGCAGTTTGTACTCACTATGGGGAAAAGGCCTAGTGATCTGCAAAGATTACAGCCAAGAAAACCCTATGAAGCAGTTCTACTCTGTAACACATGGGGTCACTATGTGTCAGATCAATTCAATGGCAATCGGTTTGATTTCTGGAAACTTCAGTGATCCCCTTGGGAAATTTTCCATAGGTGTTCTAATATATAAATTAAAAAAGTGAATAAAATAAGAATATTCCAGGGTTTATCAAAAGTAAAAAAGAAAGAGCTTAAACACATTTGAAATCCTAGTGCCCATTCTACATCAACCACACAACAATTTGGGGTCAAAATTTTTAAGCAAACCAACACAGGGTGGCGGCAGAGAGTGGGGAGGGCATTGGAAGCAAAACACAAAAATGGCTTTTTTATTCCCCTTACACTTAAAAATGTGCATCTCTAAGCAAAGGATGACATTACAAAAAGGCTGCATAATGTATGATTTCCATTATGTGACATTCTGGAAAAGGAAAAACTTTGGAGACAGTAGAAAGATTAGTGGTTGCCATGGGGAGGCATCTAAATAGGTAAAGCACAAGGCACGTTAAAAAAAAAAAAAATTTGCTGTCGAGTCAATTCCAACTCCCTGGGTACTGCAGATGGTTAATGTGCTTGGTTGCTAACCAAAAGGTTGAAGATTCAAGTCCACTCAGAGCACCTTGGAAGAAAGGCCTGGACATCTACTTCTGGAAAATAAGCCACTGGAAACCCTATGAAGCATAGTTCTACTATGACATACATGGAGACACCAGAGCATTTATGGGGCAGTGAAGCTACTCCACATGACACTGTAATGGTGGATACATGAAATTATGCATTTTTCAAAACCCATGGAACTTTATAGCATGAAAAGTGAAGCTTAAAATACTATACGCAAATTTTAAAAATCACTTAAGAAGTCTGGCAATCCCAGAAAGGAATGCAGACTATGACAAGAGAACCTAACTCTATTACAAATGTACAGAACCACCTCACTGAAGGCAGCAAGGAGGAATGTTGCTGTAAGCTAATGGATCAGAAGTTATCTAAATTCAGGGGGAAGAACTGAATCAAGATCATCAACATCAGCATAAGGCAGATTCCTACTTCTCTGCTGGGTTGGATAATTCATTGCAATGGCCACAAAGAACTCACAAACAACACTCATGATTATGAGATTCATTAGGGAAGTGATAGGTTACAACTTAGGATCAAGACCAACTTGGCAGTAACAGGATACAGAATACAGTTCATCAATCAGGACAGCTTCCAAGCAGGACAGCTCTGTTTTTCAGCCATGTCTGCAGGCAGGCCGCACTTCTTGGCCAGGCTAGCTTCCTCTTAGCCAGGCTAGCAAGCCCTTCTCTCAGCCATGCTAGCCTCCTCTCTGCCTCTGCCCCTCTCAGGCAAATGTTACAGCTCTTTAGCTGTATGAACAAGTGCTCAGAGGCACCCCACTCTGCCAACAAGCCTCCTGACCAAAGGCACTTAGCTCTCTCACTCAGGTGCTTAGCAAGCCCACTACAGCCACCTCACTCCATAAGCCAAGAAGCCCACCACAATCACCTCATGCTAGTCTCCTGATTCTCACTGCTCATACTGCTTGCACTGTCTCATGCTGTCTTGTGCCATCTCACACTGTCTCCAGTGTCCAAAACACATGCTCTGCTCCAGGTTATTCTTCTTGATAGTAGTAAGGTCCCCATCAACCTCTGTGGAATGGCTCTTTTATAAGCCTACTCCTCCTACTAAGACCACAAACTGACCAATCCCCTCTGTATACCAGTCACCTAATTTGCTTAGTTATCAACCAATTTTCACAAAGGTTTTATTTATCTTAATTGCATACTAAATTGTCCAATCTCTTTGCAAGACTGTGACCTAGCAAATCACCTTGGCAGACTTACAAACCTAGGGCTAGAAAGGTCATATATATAAGAGAAACCCATTGCACTACAGGTGTTAACCAAAGTAACCTTAAAAATGAGTGGAGTCTGTCAAACTAAGGCAAAAGGAACTGCACATAATACTGTACTCTAGTTGATAAAGTTGTTTCTCATGAGGGTATGAGTTAACAATTCTGACACTGCTATACATGAGTTGGAGACAACTCAATGGTAACTAACATCATAAGACATAAGCAGCACTCTCTCCACTTTATAAAAACCCTACAACCTCAGTTAGCAAGCAGAAGATGACTCCCTATACCACTATGCTCCTACTGATGATCCCAAAGAGCCATGACACCCTGTCTTCACTCCATCACAGGATTAGTAATTTCTTCACAGTAATGTTGTAAAATGAGTCCCTCCCTCCCAGCTACACAGCCATAACGTCATGTACTAAGGGAGCACGTACCACCTTCCTCGATGACCATTATTAATTCTCCTTAATCTTCTGCCCCATCTCCAAACCTCTCCTGTACTCAGGTACAAAAATCATTCTGCTGACAATATAATTTTAATCAGCATTCTGATGTCATTCCCATGTGGTAACTTCTAATTGCCTATCATCTCAGATTAAAAACACCTAATCCACAATCATTTTGTTTTCTATAACCTGCTCACATTAACTACTCTCATCTCAGCTATACTCCAATCCTTGCTCCACATATGAAGCAAAAAACTAGTTTCTTAGCTTCAATTCTGCTCACTCCTATTTGCAGCTTTCATTCAAGCCATCCTGCTAGCCTCAAACATCTTCCCCTCTTCCTTCTGATAAATTATGCCTCTCTCCTCAATGCTCATCTATTCCCTAAAGATCCTCAGGCAATACCATCATCTGTATTATTCCAAACTCCACCACTTACCTTGCCCAGTTTCCCAAAGGTAGTTACTATGTTAGAGTCAGAATCAAGCCTCATTCACTACTTGGCACTTACCCTGGCAATTGAAATCCGTTGGCAAGCTCATTAAGTTACTATATAGTCTGAGGCCCCCACCCCAAGCCATCAAAACACATCTACATCTACACACTAAAAGAAGCCACTCCTCACGTACGGTCTATGGTTTCTCCACTCCTTCCCAGCCTGCATTCATTCACATTTTTAGGATGCCCTTCACCACTGCTTAAGATGGCACATATCAAACTCCAGAAGCAAAAGCTTTGGTACTGAGAGCCAAGAACCCTACAGGACCACAGGGTGGGAAAAGTGTAGAAGAACCAAATCATCAAACATCTCTTGCTGCCACAGTGTGATCTTTGAATTTCCTCTGGAGTGGTCTATTCTTAGAGCCACAGCCCATGTGACTAATTAGGGAACACAGGCCCTGGGAAGGGCCAGGGAAGACCATTAGAGCTAAGCTTTACAGAAAGAAAAAGGGGAAAATATTTGTTTTCCTTGGGTTTGCTCCCTATCACCAAAGTGGTAAGACCTCAAGAGGTGAAATCAGGGGAAAGATACCTTCAGAAGCCCTTCTCTCAGGACAGTCTGCTTCTGCAAGATTTACAGCCTTGGAAATCCAATGGGGGTCACTATGAGTTGGAATCAACTCGAGGGCAGTGAGTTTGGTTCTGGTTTACAGGTGGACAGGTAGGGGGAATTATGAAGAAGAGAGACAATACGAAGGAGAACTCCCAGTTATCTAGGCTGGGGGTGATGCTATTCATTGATGGGACTCTGAAGGCAGACCAATTTGGGATGGGGGAAGGGTGGCAGCAGAAATCATAAGTCAGACATGAGAAAGTAAACATTAGTGTGCTCTGAGACAGTGAAAATGTGTCTTGTCGTTTCACAGGCTGCGATAACAGACACAGCTAGAGCCTGTACAAAGTGAGCAGGAAGCAACATTTCTGCTAAGGACATAGTGCAGCTGTAAAGTACCATAATGACCCCTTCTTGTGAGTGACTGCTGACTTCTTATTCATTGAGAAAATGTATCCTCTAAAGTCTCAGCCTAACAGGAAGATTGATGTTTGAAATTATACCAGTAAGGAGGAAACATCCCACTCTTGCCTGGAAGATCTGAGTCACTTTGACAGAGAAACAGCCTTGATTTTAAACTAAATGCAGAGAGCTTCAAATACAGGATTTCTAGATATGTTCCATCTTTACTTTGTAGTTTTCAAGGAAATGGGACCTGAGTCCCTTCCAGTCAGGCCTGATGTTGACCCTTATATACAAAGCTCTACTTTGCTATGAGCCATCAAAACACTGCTTCATTTACATTTCACCTAAACTCTTCCTTCCCCAAAATCCAATAACTCTTTCCTTTTCTTTGTCTAGTGAGAGGCCCCACAGTTCCTCTGCTGCATGGTCTCCCTAATTGCAATGAGCCAATAAACCTTTGTTGGACCACAGGTTTGTTCCTGATGAGCCATTCTTAGACAAATTAGGACAGACATTCAGAATTTTAAATGATTGTAAAACAAGCAAGAAAAATGCCAATTAGGAGTTACATATAAGGGTCCTGAGCTTGGAGGAGAGGTTTGGGCTAGAGAGAGATCTAGGAGCCACAGACATCAAGGTGATAATTGAAGTTATATGTACCTGAGATTGCCTCAAGAGAGACTGTGGAGTGAGAAGAGATGAGGCCTGAGCCACAAGCTACTCCACTATCTGAAGGCTATTGAATAGAGATGAATCAGTAAAAGACATTGAGAAGAAATTGCCAGACAGATCAATAAAAATAGGTGACTAACTACATGGCCCAGGGAAGGTCAGAGCTGCCGAACAAGACCTCCTGAAGCCTGGCTTGGCTTTGTTCAAGTCACCACAGATTGTTTGTGGCCTTCACTTCTGTAATCAGTACAATCTTATCTTGGCAGAGGGACTGATCACCAAAAGACTGACTCATGCTCAGCAACTCGTTGTGCTGTGATCGACAGGGTTTTCATTGGCTACCCTCACTGGATGATCAGAAAGGAAGACAGAAGAACTGGTGTAGTCATACTGTGGTGTTGGCAAAGAATGCTGAATATACTTTGGACTGCCAGAATAACCAACAAACCAGTCTTAGATGAAATACAACCAGAATGCTCCTTAGAAGCAAGAATGGAGAGACTCTGATACTTTGGAGAGACTTCACTTACTTTGACCACGTCATCAGGGAAGACCAATTACTGGAAAAGGACAGCAGGTTTGGTAAAGCAGAGGGTCAATGAAATCTTGGAAAACACTCAATGAAGGAGAAATCTATAGATTCAAACATAGCAACGATCATGAGGATGGCACAGAAACCAGCAATGTTTCATTCTGTTGCACATAAGGTCACCAGGAGTTGGAGTCAACTCAATAGCAACTACCAACAACAAGCAAGTCATGAGACCCTGATGTATTTTTCAGAAAGCCAGTTTATTCTTTTACAGCAAGAAATACAACCAACCAGTAGACTTGTTTGTTCATGCTCATTGGTCAGCATTTTCCTTCCCTGAGGACAAATGCATATAGGACAAATTACTCTCAGAAGGTGGTTGGATGAGTATAGTATCAGAACTAGGGACTCAAGAAGCCTTGGAGTTATATGGAATGCAGCTACTGGAATACATCAGCTCGGGTCCCAGTGAGAATCAGAAATCAACTGAGATGTCAAGAGACTTTAATGAAATGACTACAAAGGTGAGAAAAGAAACAAAGGAACCCACAAGGGATGGTGAGGCATGAGCAACAGCCCTACAGCTGAAGGAATTAAAGGAAAAATAGTGTTACTAGAGCCCATTAGAGGTGGGACTATGGAGGTGGCCACTAGGTAGGAGACACAGTTGTGGAGGGCTGTAGCTACTGCCAGAGAAAAGAAGTACAACAGGGAGGGAGCAGGAGGAAATACCTCAACCTCTCTCTTCCCAGTGATGCCTCCACTGATCCCAAATGGCTAACAGCCAGCCAGCACAGGAACCAGAGGTTTAGCCTGCAGGGGCCTGCCTCCCAGAGCACACCACAGGGAACAGAAGGGAAGCCTAATCTGAGGACTTGAAAGAAAACAAGCAGGGTGTGGTGCTATGTTGTTGCTGTGGTTATGTGCGGTGGAGTCAGACTCACAGCAAACCCTTCATGGGTTTCCAAAGTGGTATCACTACGGAAATAGATTGCCCAACCTTCCTTTCAAGGAGTGGCTGGTGGGTTTGAACGACCAGCCCTCTGGTTAGCAGTCAAATGCCTTAGGCACTGTGCTACCAAAGTTCCTGTGGTGCTATGGTAACCATGAACATTCTCTCTTCTAAATGGATATTTCTGACCCAGATTTATTTGCACAAACCAGAAACTTGTATTCTTAAGTCAAGGAATCTTCCTGTCCAGACTAGTGCTAAAGCACTACCTGGGCCCCTAGATACACCTTTTCTAGAGACCATACAGTGATAGCTAATAGTCAGATGCAGGATGGTGAGTAAGACTTCGCCATTGAAGGCTGACTGAGTTGTAATTCAGTGCAATTAGGCAAATGATGAATCAGTCCTAGAGTATCTCCAAGAATGTGAATTGGCTCTTAGACTAATATTTGACATAACAGCTTAGCTCAAATCACAAGTAAGGGCTTGATTTTTAGGATCCTACTGCCATCGAGTCGGATCCAACTCATAGTGAACCCTCCTTGGGTTTCCAAGGCAGTATCACTATGGAAGTAGATTGCCCAACCTTCCTTCCGAGTAGTGGCTGGGGAGTTTGAACCACTAACCTTCTGGTTAGCAGTCAAATGCTTTAAGCAAACTATGAAATACTTCTACAAAGGAAGAGAGGTAAAGAGAAAGAGAAGCTGGTAAGATACTTGAAAAAGTTTGCAATTCTTCCAATACCAATTCACCTATACAACTTATATTTAAGTTACTCATTTGTGGGCACCTCTCTCTCTTCTATTTTATCTAGGGCTTCAAAAGTGTTCTTCTCAGTTCAGTCATGGCTAAGGAAGTGAAACCAGAACAGATCTGAATTTTTAAAATTTGAGTGTACCAGAATGATAACCAGAATGGGAAAAACCATGGGTTGAAGCCCTGCTAGAAACTTAATGTCACTCTTAGAAAACAAGAGCAGCATCAGCACTATTTACAATAGCAAAAAGATAGAAACAACCTACATGCCCATCAACAGAAGAATGGATAACCAAACTATGGTACATATGCACAATAGAATACTATGCAACACTAAAGAATAATGTAGAATCTGCAAAACACTACATAACATGGATGAATTTGAAGGACATTATGCTGAGTGAAATACATCAATCATAGAAGACAAACAGAGTATTAGTTCATTATTGTAAAAAAGTTAAGGAAAAGTTTATATATGAAAGGAAACTTTCCTTGTTGGTTACCAGGGGTGAGAGGCGAAAGGAGGGAACATGGAGGGGGAAAAAAATGTATTAACCCATGTCACTTTAGTTTTGTGCGTTTCACTGCATATAAATTATATTTCAATAAAAGGTATTTTTTTAAAAAAAAGAAAATAAGGGCAGCACCTAGGTGCAACGTGTCTCTCTTCATCTAGAGCAAAAGAATGAAGAAAATCAAAGACATGCGGAAACAATTAGTCCCAGGGACTAGCAGACCATGCGAACCTCAGCCTATATGACCATGAGCCCAGAAGAACTAGATGGTGCCCAGCTACCACTGACAACCACTCAGAAAGGGATCAGTGCAAGAGATCCTGGATCGAGTGGGATAACAATGTGGAACAAAACTCAAAATCATTAAAAAAAAAATTAAAAATTAAATACCAGGTTTACTGGTCTGATAGAGCCTTGTAAGACCCCTGAGACTATGGCCCCTAGTTACCCTTCAGGTCTGCAATTGAACTCATTGCCATGGCTTCCACCACACAGGATGAACATTTACATCAGGTACATACACTCACTAGAGTGATCAATCATTGAAGAATAGAAGGGCAGTTTGCACAAGGAAACAGCTCAGGGGGCAGGAATGCACAGGAAAGAATAACACAGGGAAAAGTTAACTACAAGGAGGAAGTGGGAAGAGAGCTGTTACATTATGAGGAAATGCATTCAATGCATGAAACAAAACATGTATGAACTGCTGTATGGAAAATGAATTTGCTCTGTAAAATTTCACCCAAATCACAATAAAAATTTTGAAAAAAGAAGAAAGAAAAAAAGCATAGTGTATTTGTTGCATAGCAACTAAATCTCTCACCCATTGGATTCTGAGCAGTCAGAAACAGCAGTGCCCCACTCAAAGATGGCAGCCAAACATGCTTTGAACGTGTATCACTCTCCACATCCTACCAATAATCCAGTATCATGCATTAGGTTCCCAAAGGGTCACCATGTCTCTTCCAAGTCTTCCATGCCAGGGCTTCAACTGGGTAATTCTTCCTGTTCCGATTATCATTCTAGATCAGTCAAATTTTAAAAATTCTAGTCTACTCTGGTTTTCCTTCATCAGCTATGACTGAACTGGTTAGAAGTGGTTCAAAGCCCTGGTTTTACCTGATTCACTAACATGTAATTATAATGCCTGTAACAGTATCTTAAAATTTGTTTATGTAAGGTGATAATACAGCTACTGGAACAGACTGTTGCCATCACCAAAGACTGCTAAAAATAGAGTAAGACTCACTTTTCTCTACAATCTTTAACTTCTGGAAGCTTTCCAGTACCTCCCCATTAAGTATTCTGGGTAAGAAGTCCCGTATTTGCATCACTTCAGTTGTCAGCCGTTCCAGGTCCTTCTTTCTGACTTTAACAAATTCTTCTTTAGTTCCCATGTGCTAAAAGAACAAGCAGACCTTAAGATTATTAAGTTTCTCTTCAGATGACTAAAACCAGACACTTAACTCAAAAAACCAAACCAAACTCACTACCATCGAGTCAATTCCAACTCATCACCACCCTACTTGCTCCATCTTCCTTTCATGGAGCAGCTGATGGGTTTGAACCTCCAACCTTCTGGTTAGCAATCAAATGCCTTAGGTACTACACCACCAGAGCTAGCTTCCTTTTAATCATGCATAATTGTTTCAAAAGCATGTCTTTTCTAGTGTATCCTTTGCTACCCTATGTATATTACATTTTGAGCTGAAGCCCAAACCTTCAAAAACAGAAGCCAATAGAGAAGAAAAATAGTGCATTTTAGCCCTAAAAACTAAGTAAAATGCCAGCACCTTTTGTTATCATTTCAGCACCCAATTAATCAGGAAGAAAGGAAATCACCTCTACTGAGGTTCTGCTAAGAGTTCTGGGAGCTCTGGTAGTGTAGTGCGTAAGGTATTTGACTGCTAACCAGAAGCCTGGTGGTTCAAACCCACCAGCCACTACTCTGAAGGAAAGTTGAGCAATCTACTTCCAAAGAGATAACACCTCAGAAACCCAAGGAGGGGTCACTATGAGTCCAATGACTCCACGGCAATGAGTTTGCTCTTTTTTTGGTTTGTGTTAAGGGTTACAAGCCCTTTGCTGGTCATCTCATTTAATTCACCTCAACCATCTAGGTTGTCGAGCAGTAAACATAAGTACAAACGGCACATGTTACTTCCTGATGTACCACACTTAATAAGGAGTAGACCAGGATTTAGATCCAAAAGATACACACTTTCTCCTCATCACATGCAAGGGAAGTTGCACCTAAGCAACTCACAGAAGATTAGATTCTCTAAGCCTTACACTAAACCCTGAAACAAGGGTCTGTCCAGGGCCTTCAGATGAAAACTAGACATTCCGATGTTATAAAGAGACTCATCACTCATTCCACTGTTTCAACTCCATCTTCACTTTATTCAACCTCTCATCCCCAATCTCCTAGTTTCTAACCTTTATTCTCTACTTCCATATCCCCCACCAAGATGTGCACTCGTGTTGCTTTCTCAGATGGAGATGCCCACAGGCCTCACTGGGCAGTTACATCATGCCTGAGTCCTCCACCCCCGCCCGGGTCAGCCCACGCCATCTGTGGAGAAGTCTGGCTAGATAAGTTGCCAGACCTACAGGACCATGCGAAGGTGAGCCGTTCCCTAGATCAGGGAGGCTGCAGTACAGCACAAGGAAGCACGTTGCTACAGCTAAGACACGTGGGGCGCGTGCCTCACCACTGACCCGGCAAGCTTCCTCAGCGATACAGGTCTCACCCATGGCCGCTCCTGCTAACTCCTGCGACTGCGCGGCGCCGTCTGCCGCCTATCGCTGGAAAGCGCGGGAACCTGCTCCGCTAAGGATCAGCTACGGAGAGTCACGAGGCTCAAACGTGGGTGCATTTAGGGCGCATGCTAGGCCCAGGGCGTGAATGGTAAGTTGGGCAAAACCAATTTCGCTCTTCCGGCTTAGTCAGAGTTTGAACCTTGAGAACTGCAAAGAAGTGAGATGCAAGTGTCAAGTAACAAAAATCAATCTCTAGCAATTAATGCTGGATGAAGGGGCGGCTGGGTTCAAATGGACACAATGTGTCCCGGAAACGATCCGCCCCGCATTTCTGCTCTCTAAAACCAAAACCAAACCCACTGCCATGAGTAGATTCCAACTCATAGTGACCCTGTAGGACAGAGCAGAACTGCCCCATAGTTTCCACGGGGGTAAATTTTTACAGAAGCAGACTGCCTCATCTTTCTCCAGAGTAGCTGTTAGGTTTGAACTGCTGACCTTTTGGTTAATTGCTTTAACCACTACCTCCTGCTCTCTAACCTTTCTACTAAACGGTTTAATCTTTCTCAAAAGTGTTCTTCAGAAGTCTACTCATATATTTAAAAAAAAAAAAAAAAAAAACTCCCATGAGTAGATTCTGACTCATAACTTTCCCTGCAGGACAGAAGAACTACCCCCATAGGGTTTACTGAGCTGAAATCTTTAGTGGAGCAGATCACCAGGTCTTTTCGCTCATAGAGCAGCTGGTAGGTTCTAACTATTGATCTTTTGGTTAGCAGCTAAGTGCTTATTTAAGCTAAGTGAGTGAAATCACCAAAAAACCCAACCCACTGCCACGGAGTGGATTCCGACTCAAGGAAACCATATAGGACAGAGTACAACTGTCTCACAGGGTTTCCAAGGCTTTGATTTCTTACAGCAGATTGCTTCATCTTTCTCTTGCAGAGTAGCTGCTGGGTTGGAACCCCTCATCTTTTAGTTACCAGCCAAATGCTTTAACCTGTGCCACCAGAACTCCTTAGGTGAAGGTCGACTGTACATTTTGAGAGGTCACCTAGTCCATTAACTTGGCACATAGTTAATTCACAAAACATAGTAAGCCCTATGGTTTTAAAATTTATCCAAAGATGTTAGCAAGAAACCAACATTTTTCCATATCCGACCATATAAGCGTGTGGATGTTTTCCAGGCCTGACGGAAGCTGATATAAAGACGAATCCGTTTCCACAACACTGAAACCCCTACACTTGCGAAAGAACACAGAGCATTTTCTGCCAGGGAAACCGGAGAATCGCCAGGCTGTAAAGGGTAGCCTTTAATATGGGCCATTGTCGGGCTTACCCTCCAGGAATGTTTTGCTGAATATCCTGTTAAGACATCCGCAAGGAAGGCAGTCTTTCCCAATCTCGACTCTATCTAGAGTGGCCCAAGGAGTTCAATACAATTAAAAACAGCGTCACCGAGCTGTGTAGATCCTAGGAGGGCTGCTGATCTGACGGGGTTTTTTGTTAAGTGGGCTTAAAGATTCTAGACCACTTAAAAATAGCCATCTGGCTTGGCCTGGCCAAGACCAACCCTAGCCAACTGTGCCGTCAACGTTCCTGCGCGTGTTTTGAGTTTTGGCGACCAAAAGGGTGTGAAAGATCTCAGGAACAACTCAAAAGCGCGTGGGCCGATGCGAGCAGCAGCCAAGAACTCCGCGGAGCTCGCTCCCAGAACGCGCTGCGAACCCCCGGCCGCGCCTTTGTGACATCATTAGCCCGCGCGCCTGCCGCACACACCGCGCGCCAGCTGCTAGCCCGGCCTGCG
>NW_006921766.1:2026704-2046809 GCF_000298275.1 Orycteropus afer afer | reverse complement strand
CCGGGAGGCACCGAGGTGGCTGCGGCTGGTGGCACTGGGGGCCCTCGCTGGGCGGCCGGGGATGTTCCAGAGAGTGCAATGGCCCCCGCCATGCAGCCGGCCGAGATCCAGTTTGCCCAGCGGCTAGCGTCCAACGAGAAGGGGATCCGGGACCGGGCAGTTAAAAAGCTGCGCCAGTACATCAGCGTGAAGACGCAGAGGGAGACAGGTGGGCGCCAGCGGTCAGCGCGCCGCGCACATGGCGGGCCGGAGCTGGCTGTGTCAACCGGGAGGGCCCGGCGGACTGGGGGCACAGGGCGCTCCCCTAAGCGAGGCGGAACCCCTGGGAAAACGGCCCGGGGGCGGCGCTCGCAGGCAGAGGAGCAAAAAGAGAGGATTGGGGCTTCTGTTTCAGTTACGTGCAATATAATTCCTGACATCCATCGCGTGCTTCGGTGTCTCCAGCACTGTGGTGATTGACCGCTTACTTATTGCGTGCAGTACCATTTTACAGTTGAGACTGGGACCGAGAGGGGTTAAGTAACTTTCTGAGAGTCATACTAAGTTAGCGCGGGAGCGAAGATGAGAACCAAGTCTGTCTGATTGCCCAGCCAGCTCTTGGAATCATTAGACTCAGTCAGATATATTCTGGTGTTCCCTTCATTGATTCATGCTTTCATTTAACCAACACCTTTAGGGGCTGAGGATCATACAGGACAGTGGATGAAGAGTCCCTACCCAAAAACAACTTTTCCTTGTAAAACTAGAAAAAAAATAAAACTTGTTTAAGTGTAGTGAGTCAAACAAAAATAAGGTAATATGATAGAAAAAAGGAAAGAGGGAGCTCCTCTACACAGGTTGTCCCAGGAAGGCCTCTGAAAAGAGATGAGGAAGCCATTTATGCAAAGAGGCAGAAAGAGCTCAGCCTGCCCCATGCATTAATGCCACTGCCCAGGAACAGTGGATCAGTCTGTGCAAAGAAGAGTAAGTAAGGGAAAGTGAAGGTATCATAAGATGAAGTTGGAAATGGAGGCAGTGGCCAGATCACACAGGGCTTTTTAGTTTACATTTTAATTGTATAGGGTTCTGTTGGAGGAGTTCATTTATCTAATAACAAAATATACTCCTGTAAACCCTGGAATGGAAGCTGCAATGTGCAGTAGAGATTTTATGTTGCACTAAGATAAAGTTTGATTTCTTACTGCTGCTACTAATGCATTTAGGATCTGCATGAAAGAATAAGTATTAGCTATCCCTTCACTTAACCAGAAGGCTGGCGGTTCAAACCCACCAGCCACTCCCCGGAAGGAAGATGGGGCAATCTACTTCCGTAGTGATACTGCCCTGGAAACCCAAGGAGGGGTCGCTATGGGTCAGGTCTGACTCAACGGCACATAACAACAACAACAACATCCCTTCACTGACATGGTTAGGTGCTGTTGAGTCAGCTTCAGTTTATAGCAACCCTGTGTACAACAGAACGAAATACTGTCTGGTGTTGTGCCATCCTCACTCCTTGCTATGCTTGAGCTCATCATTGCAGCTGTCATTGTGTCACTCTCATTGAGGGTCTTCCCCTTTTCCACTGACCGTCTACTTTACCAACCATGATATCCTTTTCCAGGGAATGCCCCCTTCTCATATCATGATGAAAGTAAGTGAGACGAAGTCTGGCCATTCTCGCTTCCATGGAGCACTCCAGCTGCACTTATTCCTGGGCAGATTTGTTCATTCTTCTGGCAGTCCAGTAGCTCAGAGTGCCCAAAACTGACTCATTTTTCTTCCCTCAAAAACTATTCTGTTCTGCTGCTGCTCCTCCACCTCCTGTGCTATCTTGTTTTGGTTGCTGGTTCCCCCTGTCCTCATACTTTGTAGTTGGACATAGGGTATTATCCTGGACTGTTCTCTTTGCTTGTCACACCACACATACACACACACACACCCCATGTCTCTTGGTTCTAGTTTTTCACCTCCTTAATTACTCCACCCTTAACCATAAACGAAAAAGAACTGTGGCTGTCAAGTCAATTTCAACTCATAGTGACCCTGTAGGGCAGAGAGAACTGCCCCATTGAGTTTCCAAGGCTGTATATCTTTACGGGAGCAGACTGCCACAACTTTCTCCCATGGAATGGCTCGTGGGTTCAAACTGCCAACCTTTTGTTTGGCAGTCAAGTGTGCCACGAGGGCTCCATCCCATCAGGGTTAGCATACTGCCCACTTCTTTCTATCTCCATTTATATAACCTTTGAACCTGCCCTGCACAAGCCAGTAATCTTCCTAAAACAAATCTGATTGCATCTACCTGTGTTGGAACTTGGAGTTCCCCCTTAGCTCCACCTAACTGCTTCCTGCTCTGTCAACAAGCTATTTGTGGTTCTTCACGTGCAACCCACCTCTGGTCTTCCTTCTCCTGTTTGCTCTGCAAAGATCTCACCCTCTTTCTTCTCCCAGCATTCACTTCAGTATCACTTCCACCAAAAGCCTACTCTAATCATTGTACCCCCACTCCTTATGATTCTGAAGTACTCACTATACCTCTGTTGTTGTACTTTAGCTATATTGCATCTTAGTGAGCTGTTGATGTGCCATTCTTTCCCCTTAAAACACTGTAAGCATCGTTTTCTTAGCTGGAAGTCAGAGCAAGTTCAGCTGTGCAGGAGCCTGGCCATGCACAAGAGCAGAAGAGAGGCCCAGATGCACTGTAAGGTAGTGCTGTGGAATGGGTCTTAGTAGTTGGCCAGACAGAGCCTGTTGTTCAGACCCCACCAGGCCCAGAGTCTGCCAGATGCTAAAGTGATACAGGGGCACACAAGGCCAATTGGTTTGTACCCACTGCCCAGTATTCAGCCCAGTTGGCACCTATCCTGTCTAGATTCACTTGTGTTGTCTCTGTTTTCACTTCCATATCCACGATAGGTATTGGCCTTCAAAGAATAACTGCAAAGTGAATGTCCTGGCACAGGGATAATGAGGCAGGAGCAGAAAGATCTTTGCCCCAGCTACCAGTTGCCATTGAGTCCATTCAGACTCATGACAACCCCTTGTGTTTCATAGTAGAACTGCGCTCCATAGGGTTTTCGATGGCTATAGCTACTATGGTAGAAACACATGTTTAGAAATAAATTGACCTGGCTATTGTATCTTCTTTTTTTTTTTTTTTTTTTTGTATCTTATGCTGGGCATAGTAAAGGAAATCTGAAGTTTTACTCATATTCATGTAGCTGTCCACCAGCAGGGGTCTTTGAGAAGCTGCAAGCAACTGACTGTTGCCCTGGTGCTTTCACTGTTCAGTTTAGGTGTTCACGGTCATAGAATGATCATTGTCCTTGGTTTAAGTTCCTCTTGTCTAGACCTATTCATTCAGATATTCAGCAAACATTTATGGGGTGCCTGCTGTGTGCTATTAATGTCCATTATTTTTGGCATTGGGGATACAGCAGTGAACAAACAGATAACATTCCCTGCTTGTTTTTATCTATTCTGCAACGTTTTTTTCTTTTACATTTATTATCTCTTAATATTGAGATGCATCTTATAACCAACCTGTGACAGTTTTGTGTGAATCATTGTTTTCTTTTTGGCAGTACATAAAGTAACCCTGTATCTTAAAACAGGTGATGTCCTGAATTCAGTGGGGATGATGGAGGAATATCAGTGGTGCTGATAGTGTTAGAATCATCTCAACCCAATGATACGACAAATAGGAGTTGTGGCTGTTGTGGCAGCAGAGTGGGCTAGAATATAAAACATCGCCCCATTTGAAATGCCTTCTGTGCTCATTTCATGGTGAGAATAGCTGTTGGGTTTTCTCATTTCAAAGCTTTTTGGTGTTTACTCTGCCCACATATCTCACTTTGATGTTTGCTTCATTCATTTAAAAATAACTGAACCTGTCAGAACCTTAGTTGTAGTTCTGGCCCCAAGAAGAAAAGGCAGATTAAAAGGCCACTTCAGATAATGTGTTTCCCCCTTTCTGAGTTTTGAAAGATATTAACTAATGAGCATTTCTCTGTTTTGCTTTAAATGCTTTAAAAATTTGGCACCTTGTTTTTACTAACTAAATTGCTGGGAGGGGGGAACAAGTAATTATTACACATACATTGAAAGTGGATGTTTTGAAGGAAAAAAGCTTCAACAGAATATGGATGGAGAAACTGAGATAATCGTTATAATAGTATCCACCAAGCGAATAGTGCTTTTACTCTTAAAAAATGCTTCTTACATATGCCCTTAATTTTCACCTTCTTGTTGTTGTTGTTTGCCGTCGAGTTGGCCCCGACTCACAGCGACCCCTCCCTGGGTTTCCGAGGCAGTATCACTACGGAAGTAGGATTGCCCAACCTTCCTTCCGAGGAGTGGCTGGTGGGTTTGAACCGCCAACCTTCTGGTGAGCAGTCAAGTGCCTTAGGCACTATGCTACCAGAGCTCCCAATTTTCACCTTAACCTTATATAATAGTACAGGTATAAGTACCCTTACCCTTATCCTTACATAATAGTACAGGTGAGAAAACTGAAACCTAAAGATTAGTTGTCAGTTTTCTAACACTGCACACTGGGGCTCAACCACAGGCTTATTTCCCCTGTGCTTTGCTGCTGCCTCTAGAGATGAAACAGCTAGAATATGTATTTGCATCCAACTCCTGCCTGCCATCACTTTGTCCAAATCTAATTTTCCATTATAAAAGCCTCAGCATAAGACATCATATTATACCTTTGCTTTTAGCCAGGGATCCCAAAACCCATTGCCGTCAAGTTGATTCCAACTTATAGTTACCCTATAGAACAGAGTAGAACTGCCCCATAGACTGATCTTTATGGAAGCAGACGCCCACTTCTTTCTCCCATGGAGTGATTGGTGGGTTCAAACTACGGACCTTTTGGCTAGCAGCCCAGTGCTTAACTGCTACACCACAAGGGCTCCTTGATCCAAAATTAGTGGGTTTATAATGTCACTTAGAGTTGATTTTCATATACTGATGCACTTGTTATTTTCGTTATGTGCCATCGAGTCGAACCCGACTCATAGCAACCCCTCCTTGGGTTTCCGAGGCAGTGTCACTACAGAAGTAGGATTGCCCAACCTTCCTTCACTAATGCACTTAGAAAAGCCAAATAAATGTTGTTTTTGTCATGTGCTGTCGAGTCGTCTCCAGCTCATAGCAATCTTACATACAACAGAATGAAACACTGCCCAGTCCTGTGCCAGCCTCACAATCCCTACCATACCTGAGCCCATCACTGCAGCCACTGTGTCAATCCATCCTGTTGAGGGACTTCCCCTCTTTTGTTGAACCTCCACTTTACCAAGCATGACATCGTTCTCCAGAGAATGGTCCCTTCTGGTGACATTACCAAAGTAGATGAGATGAATTCTGGCCATCCTCACTTCCAAGGAGCATTCCAGTTGCACTTCTTCCAGGACAGATTTGTTAGTTGCTTTAGCAGTCCACAGTACTTCCAGCACTCTTCTCCAACACCAAAACTCAAAAGCATCAACTTTTTCGGTCTTCCTTATTCATTGTCCGGCTATCATATGCATATGAGGCAATTGAAAATACCATGGCTTAGTTAGGCCCACCTTAGTCTTCAAGGAGACATCTTTGCTCTGCAGTGCTTGAAAGAGATCTTTTGTAACAGATTTGCCCAATGCAATACATCTTTTGATATCTTGACTGCTGCTTCCATTGGTGTTGATTGTAGAACCAAGTAATATGAAGTCTTTGACAACTTGAGTCTTTTCTCCGTCTATCGTGATGCTGCTTATTGGTCCAGTTGTGAGGATTTTTATTTTCTTTATATTGAAGTGTAATCCATATTGTAGGAGCTCTGGTGGTGTAGTGCCTAAGGCATTTGACTGCTAACCAGAAGGCTGGCGGTTCAAACCCACCAGCCACTCCTCGGAAGGAAGATGGGGCAATCTACTTCCGTAGTGATACTGCCTCAAAACCCAAGGAGGGGTCATTATGAGTCAGGTCCGACTTGACGGCACAACAACAACAACAGCAATTCATACTGTAGACTGTAGTCTTCAATCTTCATCAGTAAATGCTCCAAGTCATCCTTACTTTCAGCAAGCAAAGTTGTGTCGTCTGCTGTCTCAGGTTGTTAGTAAGCCTTCCTCCAATCCTGATGCCACATTCTTCATATAGTCCAGATTCTTAGATTATTTGCTCAGCATATACCTCAACCTCATTGCTGTTGAGTTGAATTTGACTCATAGCGGCCCCTCCTTGGGTTTCCAAGGCAGTATCACTATAGAAGTAGATTGCCCAACCCTCCTTCCGAAGAATGGCTGGTGGGTATGAACCGCCAGCCTTCTGGTTAGCAGTCAAATGCCTTAAGCACTATGCCACCAGAGCTCCTGCTCAACATATACACTGTACTATTTTTTAAAAAGGAGCCCTGGTGACACAGTGGTTAAAGCACTCAGCTGCTAATCAAAAGATCAGCGCTACAAACCTATAGCCACTCCCTGGGAGGAAGATGTGGCAATCTACTTTGGTAAAGATTACAGGCTTGGAAAGTCTATGGGGTAGTTCTGCTCTGTTCTATAGAGTCACTGGAGGTGTAATCAACTCAACAGCACACAATAATGTATTATTTTTAAATGGAAAAGGCAGAAATGCAGAGTAATAGAATATCATGCCATTTAAGTTACACACGCACACAAGTATGCATTTTTGGAATCCTTCATACCATGTAAGTATGTACAGGTACATAGAAAAAGATATGGAAAGATTCACATTCCTCAGACAACAGTGGTTCCTCTTGGAGGGGGCTGGGATTCAGGAGGCAGTAAGCAAGCCAAACTCTTGATTGTATACAATCATACTTGATTGTATGTGAATTTATTTATTTTTATTTTATTTTATTTTGCAGTAAAAATGTTTTTATTGGTTAGGACTCTTTCATTTGCAACTTTGGATAACATCCAAGCCACACTAGTTTTGAGGGGACTGATGAAGGACAGCATTGTGCAGGAGTGCACCAATGACCCAGAACCCAGTTTTTCTCTGTCCTTAGACATCCCCCTCATCATGTGGCCAAGTGGCTCAGCACACCTCTGTACTTCATCTTCCCTTCCAGTCAAGGATCTTCATCCTTAAGGGGTCAGTGATCCATTCCTGGACCAGTCCTTCTGCCAAGGATTGGCCTCCCCTCCATAAGGAGTGAGCTTGCCCAGTTCATTGCCCCCCACCATAGAGCACCCAGTGGGGGTGACGATGTATGTAGCTGCTCGGCCAACATCAGGAGTGCCCAGTACTTGAGCCTCATGCTGTATTGATCCTCTGTTGCTTTTAAGTCCATCACCTGTTTATGCCTTTCTAGTTTCCAACAAAGAAAGAAAGAACACAGCCTATGGTCATACTTTAGTGGTTTCATGCTGTCTTTTTTTATCTTTTTATGAAGAAAAATTTCAAATATGAAACACTTATGAGTCAGCTTTAATATTTATCAATATTGGGCCCATTTGTCTAGTCTCTAACTTGCCTCTTCCTCCTCCCCACTGGATTATTGTGAACAAATCCCAACTACTCATTTCATTTCCACAGGCTTTACTATGTAGCTCTGAAAGAAGACTTCTGTTTTTTTGTTGTTTTTTTAAATCACAGTACCATTATCACACCATTTTAAAAATTCCTTAAAGTCATGAAAGATCCGATTTGTTCCATTTTGTCAGTTCTCTCATATATTTCTTTTGTGATAAATCAGAAGCCAAAAAGACCCACTATCCCATTTGATTGCTATCTCCTAAGAATCTCGAATTCCATCGGTTCCTTTCATCTTTTTTTCTTTTTTCTTTTTTTTTTTTTCCTTGCAATGTATTTGTTGGAGGGACTCAGTCATTTATCCTGCAGACGTTCCCTGTTTGGGGCTTGTGGATTGCATCCCTGGTCTCATGTAATATGTTCCTCTGCCACCTGTGTCTCCTGTAAACCAGTAGTGATCAACTTGACGTGATTGGTTGGCTCTTTGTGGTTCAGGAGGGGCTCTGCCGATTGCTTGGTTGCCTTGCCAAGGACTTTGCCCATAACTTGGGAGGTTGATTCTTCACAGCCCAAACCAAACCAAATGCACTGCCATGGAGTTGGAGCCAACTCATAGCAACCCCTCCTTGGGTTTCTGAGGCAGTATCACTACGGAAGTAAATTGCCCAACCTTCCTTCTGAGGAGTGGCTGGTGGGTTTGAACTGCCAGCCTTCTGGTTAGCAGTCAAATGCCTTAGGCACTATGCCACCAGCGCTCCTTCTTCATACCCACTTCAACTTAATGAACTCTTACATTTCTTGTAGGATTTGCAATTCTACTTCACAAGATCGATGAAAACGTTGGTGTGGGTGCAATGTTAGTTGAGCAGGGAAGGACACTTGAGGGAAAACTAATTTTGTAAATGGGTAGTTCATGGGTTAATTTTTGGTTGTTGTAATGGCGGTAATTCTGATATTACTCAGATAATGAGGACATGATGCTAGCAACCTCCTGCCCCGGCGCTGGTAAAGCTGCACATGCTGTAGTCATTTGCATGTGTCTGCTTTATAGTAACGAGGAAATGTGTGCTTCCAGATTTTTTAAAAGAAGTCCTTGCAGGGAGAGAAAATTGGAGTGTACATGGTATTATTCTCACTGTTTGTTTATGTGGCAGTTCTAAACTTTCAGAAAGGAAATGTGTAGACTTTAAAACTAGGTTTTTTGTGCTATTTCACCCTCTAGGAGGCTTCAGCCAAGAAGAACTTTTAAAAATATGGAAAGGGCTCTTTTATTGTATGTGGGTGCAAGATGAACCTCTCCTACAGGTAATATGCATTTCCCTTTGTCAGATTACTACAGTTTGGGCATGCATGGCTAAAAGAGACTTGATTGTCTTGTAACTCTATCAGTCCCCTAATTTGAGTCAATTCCATCTCATAGCAACCCTGTAAGGCAGACTAGAACTTTCTAGCCCCTTAAGGTTCTCAAGACTGTAATCTCCACAGAAGTACACTGCCACATCTTTCTGCTGCAGAGTGGATAGTAGGTTCAAACTGCTGACCTGTTGGTTAGCAGCTAAACACTTAACCACTGCACCTCCAGAGTTCTTTCAGTCCTGTAATGTACCCAAGCAAATAGAGAATCATTGCTTCAGTGACTGTCTTCACCTCTCATCCATATTTTTGAAAGCAGTGTCAAAGTGTTGAGGTTGACTGTTTTATCAAATAGTGACATATACATATAAAGCACAGGTTTATTATTTCTCTGTCACAATTTTATGGGTTCCATGGTGGATTTTTATATTACTTACTTTGAAATTTCTATTTCATCTTTGTTTAAGTTTATTGTTCATAGCCAAAAATAGCACAAAAGAGTAGTAGTAAGATCCTGGAGAGGGGAGGCCAGAACTCTAGCCCATCCACCTATGCTACAGCTTACGTGGGTAACCAGGGGCACAGCAGCCACCTTGCTGGGTGCTGAGTTCTTTGTAAAGTAAGCAGCAGGCCCTCACAGTCAATGCTGCTTCTGACTCAAAGCTCAGTGGAGCCGTCACGCATGAATTAAAACAAGTGTGTGTGCTGTGTCCATTTCCTGAATTCTCTGAGCCTGCCACCTAAACAGTCTAAGAAAGTACTTTTCAAGGAATGGTTGGTTCTGCTGCATACAAGCAGGTCTGCCTTTGTCAAAGTGGAGGAATGGTCCTTAAGGACACCACATGAATACCTCTGTTCATGAGGAGATTACACTTTTCTGGGTTTTGTTGCACAGCCTTGCCACACACACCCCCAAGCCATGCAGTCATGTGGTTGGGTTTATTGCTTCTATTCCTGTGAGCATATTTTGAGTAGGATAGCAGGGCAAAATATTTTTAAATTACACTTAAAGTAACAAGCCAACAGCTTTAGTGGAGAAAGAAAATAGATGAGGGAAACATCATTTTGAAGTTGGCGAGTTCCTATTAAACGGGTAGGGAAAATTTGAGGCTAGGTGAAGTGCCAGTAATACCACTAAGAATCATTCTTTTCTGATGTAACTTCATAAAGAAAATTCCCCTGTTGGACACTCCCCATAGCAGGTCCTTTCATGGACCGAGATCCAGAATTCTCCCCACAGGTGAGCCCTACCATCTCAGCATGCCAGGCTCTGCCAGTTGCACTCTTGCCCAGGACAGAACCACCTTGAAGGGCATTGCATAACCATTGCTTCCCAAATGCCCTGTCATTCCCACCTACCACTGACCAAATCAAGAGTTGAGTCTCATGAAGCGAGAATCCCCAGTTTCTAACCCCAGTCAAGTCGGCCCTTTGCCTTCTGGGCCTGAGGTTAGGTGGGAGACTACAGTATAATCTCAGTTTAAGTACTAGTATATTTTAAAGCAAGGAACTGATTGCTGATTTACAAGAATCCGAGCATTTGAACTGATAGAGATGCTTTTTTTTAACATGCAGCTTTACTCTCAGAGGCATATAAAGTTGACATAGTAGTTCATCGAAATTGGGAATTCACATTGGATGCAATTCACATTCCCGTTACTCGTTTCTTAGTGGAAGTGACATGGAAAATAAAAGGGACAGATTTCCCACCAGCTGGTACAGGAGGAAGAAGGCCATGGTGCTGTCATCTCAGTGTTGCACCTAATAATCCCAGTGTTTTCCCCTACCCGCCCCTGCAGGAGGAGCTAGCAAACACGATATCCCAGCTCATCCATGTTGTTAACAACTCAGAGGCGCGTAAGTCTTGGCTTTTTCATGGCTTTCAAAACTTCCTTGGTTATCACATTTGGTAACTTTCTAGGAAACCTACTCAGTAATATGTCTGTCCTTCCTTCAAAATTGGAGTTTCCAAGTGTGCTAGTTTAACACAGGGAACCTAGTGCTGATAATGTGTAAACAGATGGTAGGCAACAAGCTGTTCCCTGTTAAAAAATTATGATAAAATTGGATGTTGACTTGGTACATGGGTGAGAAAGAATGTCTAGTAAAGTCTCATACTTAATATCTCAAAGACTTTAGAAAATGCTTAAAGAAATAAAATCCTCCAGAACCTCGGAATTCTTAACTGTTTAACCCTCTGAGGTTGCATGTACATGTGCTAGCATTCGCATACCTCAGGATGCTGGGTTATCCTCCCCAACGTAAGAGCCATGGAAGGGCATCATTAGTAAAGCTATAAAGTACCTTCTCTTTACCAAAAAGAATAAATAAAGGGGAAAATTAAGAGATTTCTGGAATGTTCAGGCTTTGATTATGCACAAAGGAAGAAAAAGCCAGCGTAATTTGTTTGTTCTGACTAGCACTCCTCCAAACAAAAACAAAACCATCCCAATGGTTTTAATAACTTTCAGTCGTTGTCTGAATTTTAGCAGGGTTTCAGCTAGTAGTGATGAACAAATTTCTACAAATAGAGTGTAATATAGATTTAGAAATATCCAAAATGACTTGTGGCAAAAAAAAAAAAAAAAGTAAACCAATAAAAACTCAACAAACAGGAAAAATTTTTGAATGAAAAAGTGCTAGCTCTTCTAGAGATAGCTAGAACATTTTGTGCTACAGTCAATCCAGCTGATAAATAACATCAGACAAAAAGCTGAGACTCTATGTGGATCATATAAGTATTCGTCACAATTAATGGTTTTGAATGGATTGTTAGGTAAAAGTGTGGTGGAAAGGGCCAGCAAGCAGATACCCTTTGGAGCAGAAAATATTTGGATTTTAATAGAAACATGCTTAGCAGTGAACAAAGAAACACTCCACAGGGCCTTATAATTGAACATGAAGATAATACCTGACTTTGCGTTACTGTAGAAATATGCTTTTATTTAAATGTAAAAAATTTTGAGCATATTTACTTATTGGCCAAAGTTTCTAGATGCCCAAGATTCCTGAGAAAAATAAATGATAAATAATAATAGTTTCTTTCTCTTCATTTTTTTCTTGCTGTATGGTGACATGTTAATGTGAAAACTAAGTACTTAAAGACTTTTATTCACTGCAGAGCACCTGTTCATTCAGACCTTTTGGCAAACCGTGAATCGAGAGTGGGAGGGGATTGACAGGCTGCGCCTGGACAAATACTGCATGGTAAGATTGGAGTGGCTTTTTGTCCGAGTTCACATGAAAAGCCCATGTGAAGAAAAGAATTTTCAGCATCTTAGAAACAATAGAAAGGTTCACTTAGGAAGCAAAGCAAGTTCCATGTGGGAGGAAAGGGTGCATGCTCATTAGGGATACCGCGTGGCTTCCTGTTTTGGCTCCTCAGCTGCTTTGGGAGTGGGCTTGAGGGTCATTCAACCAAAAAGACCAAACCCATTGCCACAGAGTCTATTTCAACTCAGAGCAACCCTACAGGACAGAGTAGAACTGCCCCATATGGTTTCCAAGCTGTAAATCCTTCGGAAGCAGACTGCCACATTTTTCTCCTGCACAGCCACTGATGGGTTCGAACCATCAACCTTTTGGTTGGCAGTAGAACATTTTAACCACTGCGCCACCAAGTTTCCTGGGGTCATAGTTAATATATTGATCTAGAAGTTAAATATTATTGTGGATATTTTCCCACTTGTAGGACTTAGGCTGCACCAGTTGCATTGCTCTTCTGGTTCCGCTAAGTTGTGTGGTATTTCTTACCCTTTCATAACCAAAATCCTTTCTCTGCAGCTGACCCGTCTAGTTCTAAGGCAGTCCTTTGAAGTGCTGAAGCGAAATGGCTGGGAAGAAAGGTTGGTATATTTTGCATGAGCATTTGGTAGCCTTAAAGCTTTTAGGATAGTAGATTGTTTTCACATTAATCGATTAGCTAATGTTAATTGTCTGCTCTGGGCCCACCACTGTTGAGTACTATGAGAAACAAAAGCCATCTTTACCCATAGGGAGCTTGAAACCCAGTAGAGACATAAAGTAGTGAAGCATGGGTAACAATGAACATTTTATACTGATTGAAGTGACTGTTTTTTTTCCTTTGGTGACCTGTTAGCTTTGCTTTTTTAATATATTTTTGTTGAAAACATGCACAACAGAATATACACCAGTTCAACAATTTCTACATGTGCAATTCAGTAACATCCATTGCATTCTTCAGGTTGTGTAACTATTCTCATCTTCCTTTTCCAAGTTGTTTCTCCCCAATAAGTTGCCTATATAGTATTTCGAGTTACTGTTTTCAATTTAATCCCATATAGATGGATCTTAAGAGTATAATAAGACTCTGGGGGTTATTTGTGGTTTTAGATTTAAAGCTTATTTCAAGACAGTACTCTGAGTGGTCCACCCCCCTCCATAGCTTAGCGTTGCATTTTTAATTGACTGTTGTGCATTCGATTGTTACTCAATGTAGGCACTAGACTGAATATTACTGATTTCTCTTGGAGAAAAGAGAAATGCTGACACACTGAGGCTAATGGACCCATATATATATGTTTTTCCCTAGCCAAATCAAGCTTTTTCTAGATGTCTTAATGAAGGAGATCTTGCATCCTGAGAGCCAGTCTCCAAATGGAGTGAAGTTCCATTTCATTGATATTTACCTGGATGAACTGTCCAAAGTGGGAGGGAAAGAGGTGAGAGGATATCAGACATCCTACTAACCATGCAACGAAGCCACAACTAACTTGAATAGGAGTTGGGTTGGCTCTCTTGTGATTGTCTAGATGAGTTGTTAATAAAATGCTGTTTGTCAGCATTTAACATGACTGGTGACAGCAGCAGCAGAAATTGTTTCCGACTGTCTGTCCTTTAGCCCAGAGTTCCTGCATAGTACAGTAACTTAGCACTTAGCTGCTAACCAAAAGGTTGGAGGTTTGAGTCCACGTAAGGCAAGTCAGAAGAAAGGCCTAGCAATCTACTTCTGAAAATTCAGCCATTGAAAACCCTATGGAGCCATTCTTCTCTGACACATTTGGGATGGCCATGAGTCAGAAGTGACTTGCTGACATCTAGTTTGGTTCTTTTTTAAAATCTAATGGCCCAGTTAGTGCCCTGCTAGGAGTACACCCTAAACAGCGAGTAGAACATATGGACAGAGACCTGTGCACGGACGATGTATATTGTAATCTTACTAATAAAGCAGAACTAGAAGCAGCCTACACAGACCAATAAAGAATTTGTTAGCAGGGAGAAATGCTCATGGTACATTGAGTTTTTTTAATAGCAGTAGGAAAAAAGGCAGTAGACAAAACCACATAAATGGCATGATCTTCTTTAAAGTATAGCTTCATATATGAACAGTCAACAGAGCTAGAATGAAAGCATACCTTTCTTAGCATTTTTATCTGAATTTGGGGTTAATGGTTTTTACTTTTGTTCCCTCAAAAGTATTCTACAGCAAACATGTTTTTATTTGTTTTTTTGTAAAGACTATATAGATTGCATGTTAAATAATTGATTTGTCTTATACTTTCAGATAGAATAGAATGTTTCCATAGAATAGGGCATATATTCACTGAGAAAATATACAGTAGTGCTGTTTGGATTGGGCAGGTATCTCTGGGGTGCTGTGCTGGGATAGCCGAATGTCTGGAAGCTCTGTGGGACTTTGAAACGGAGCTCCAGATATCTGTGGGTTGACATGCACAGCACATTCCGGACTGTGTGAAAGAGGCATTACTCAGCCTAATTCCACTTGTGTGACAGTTCTGACAGTTCCATTGTCAAGGACACGTCAGAAAGAATAAAATGCTCTTTTCTCACTTCTTCCCAATTTTATTTCTAAATTACAGCTTCTCGGCAATCAGAATCTCAAGTTTATTGATCCATTCTGCAAAATTGCTGCCAAGACTAAGGAGTGAGTGATTCATATTTTCATTTTTACTGCTTCAATTGGTGCTTAATTGTGAAAGATGCAAAAGGTTTTCCATTGTGGAATGTGCTGTGAGGTACCTGTAATGGTTTTCCAAAGCTAAGAGGAATCACCTTCTTCATTGCCACTAGTGAGATGTTTGGGGTTTTCAGAAAGGAGTGGGCTTTTCTGGCTTCAGGGTTTGGCCCCAGTCTTACCAGAAGCCAGGCCCTCCTGCTTCTCTTCCACACACACAGCCCTGTCTGCCATCTGTCCCCAGCCCCATCCACAGCTAGTTATTGGCTCCTGGCAGCCACAAGTGATGAGCATATACATCATGCTTAAGAGTATAGGTGCTTGCTCACCTGATGATCAGTTAGACCAGGTATGATGTAGACCAATGGGACATGCAGTGGCTCTCCCCTAGTTCTCCCTCAGCACTCCTTTAACTACCACAGCCCAGGCCATTTATCTTAATCCCATTCTCTGTTGTGCTTCCTCCTTCAGCCATACATTGGTCCAGAGGATAGCTAGGGGTGTTTTTGAAGTCATTGTGGATCAGTCTTCTTTTGTACCTGAAGAGATGGTGGAGGAACAGAGAACCAAAGTGGGTGATGGCGAGTTCTCTGAAGAAGAGATCTCTGAGAATGAGATGATGTGGAGAAAAACAATCAGCAAAAAGAAGACAGGTTCGAGAATTTCCTTGAAAGGTCATATTTTTCCCAGGTTAAATCCTCATCAAACCCAAAAATGCTTTTTAATACATTTGGTGGAATCTCACTTGTAACAACCTAGAATTCATAGAAGATGATTCTCCTATAGATATCCCCCTTCCCCCACAAGGAAAAAAGCAGAGGTATAGTCAGATACCTGTGCCTGTCACAGGCTCCTGTAGGGAACCCCTGAGTCCAGTTACGCTGCAATCTACACATGCGTCTGCATCTTTTGGGGCTTCCACCAAAGATTTTGTTGTTAGAGCTGTTGGATTGTGAAGTTTTCATGTGTTTTAAGTATCCTGATGTGGACTTAGGAGCTGGTACCACACTGTCTAAGGCATTTGACTGCTAATGAGAAGGCTGGCTGTTCAAACCCACCAGCCATTCCTCAGAAGGAAGGTTGGGCAATCTACTTCCATAGTGATACTGCCTGGAAACCCAAGGAGGGGCTGCTATAAGTTGCATCCAACTTGCCGGCAGTAAGTTCGTTGTGGATTTGTTCCTCTATGGAAGACCTGAAATTAACAGTTATACTCCAAATGGACACTACCTACTTATCAAATGATCTCACAACTTCCTTCAGTTCTTTTCCTTGGGATATTTAAACGTCTACCATGGACTTCTGTGCAATCTGAGTCTTTGAAGTTACAGCTCATCAAAGCTCCCCTAGTGATTTGCAGCATCTCAGTGCTTAGCATCACACATAGGGCTCAATTAGAGGATACTGTGCTTAGAAGTATTATACAGCCATCAGAGAGCAAAGATTTCAAAAACTAATAAACAAGGGAAATTTAATAAAACTGGGGTGGGGGGAGATACAAAACTATGTAGGAGCTGCCTGATTTGTTGTAAACATTTATATATCCTAAAAAAGAAAATCTGGAAAGATATATATCAAAATGCTAGTAGTTAGCCTTGAGTGGTAGAATTAATGGGTGATTTCTGTTCTATTTGTACTTTTCTAAGTTTTCTACAATGATCATGTATCACTTTTTAATCCATAAAAACACAAGTCTTTAAAAGAAAAGAATTGCTCTGATTTTTCAATTCAGTATAGGTGGCAGAGTTAACTAAATGATTTTGAGCTAATTCTGTGTGGTCCTGGAAGTTGTCTCTGGACCCCTCCTGCTTGCCAAATTTTTGTTGGTTTAAATCAGAGATGTCTCACTCTCTCCCATTTGCTGGTGCAAAGATCTCCCAGTTTCTTCATCAAATGTTTATTGAGACCTTGCTAGGTTAGACTGTGCTCTGTCTCCTCCGGACCAGGTCCTGATGCCACGGCATGCATGAGCTTACAGGGTTGCAAAAGCAGCATAGATGTGAGAAAAGTTAATAAGCTCAGATTCATGGGTTTTTGTCCCCTTCTCCTAGGCTGCTGGCACTCTTTAAATTTTAAATTTAAATTTTAAATTCTAAAAATCAGGTATTACTAACATTTTCTGAGGCAGCCACAAGGAAGTCTGGTGACATAGTGGATAAGCACTCAGATGTTCACTGAAAGGTTGACTCTTTGAACTCACTAGCTGCTCTGCAGGTGAAAGATGTGACAGTCTCCTTCTATAAAGATTATACCTTAGAAAACCTATGGGGTAATTCTACTCTGTCCTGTTAGGTCACTATGAGTCAGAATCAACTTGACAGCAACAGGATATTTTGTCTGTTTTGAAGCAGCACATGCAAAGTTAATGTTCTACTATAATAAGCTTTTACCAGGTTCCCAAATTTATATCTGAAACCAAGGATAGACTCCCGAATCCCGTTCTCCTCCTCCTCACAGTCAAGGACAGTAAGTGCCCTGACTCACTGTACAAGTTGGTCAACTCCAGCACTTCCCATTCACCTGCATGTTGACAGGGTAACATGGCTTCTCCAGACTTACCATCTGTTCCAGGAACAGCCAGAATATCTTTGGGAAATCATAAATATATTTGCAGATTTTTCCTCTTTAAAGAAACATTCCTTTTCAGTAAAAGACACTTCATTAGTTGATGGTTCTTTGGAAGTAGTCTTTGCTGTGTGAAGTCCTTTGATGTGAAGAATTTTGTCTTTGGATGTGTTTTGATAGCCCTAGGCAAGCATCACTCAAGAAAAGATGGCATCAGCAACGAGGAGAGAGACAGCTGTGGCACCTGTGAAGACCCTGGGCCACTGCTCCAGGTCAGTGGTGGTGGTGCTGCTGCTGTGTATAGAGCATTGTGTATTGGCCCAGCTAATTGGGAATTAGGGTCAAAGCTAATTAAACCTTAAGGTTGATGCTAAAGTTCCTTTTAATCCCTTCAGTCATTGAAAAGTGTCACCTTCCTAAGAGTGAGCTTATTTGAGGCAAAACAGTTTAAATCTGATGGCATTTTCAAAGTTGTCGGTCCTCTTTTCGGTTTTAATCCCTAAGATCTGCCCTAGTCCATACAACAAAGACACCTTAACTGATACTTTTCAAATTTAAATAAAGTTTACCATGCTACCAGGTCCAAACTGAAAATCCAGATTAAATGTAAAAAGAAGTACACTCAGCTTCTGAAAATAAAGACAACATGAACCTTTCAAAGATGCTGCTTGAATTTATGGTTACCAAGTGTCAGCACATGTGGGTTTAGACTGTTCTGTTGCTGAGTGCTTCCAAGATCCCAGACTGAAGGGTTGTCTGTTACTGTATATATGACCTGTGAGTGGCCTAGTCAAGCAGTGGTGCATTGCTACAGATTTATGTTTCATTTCTCGTTTTACGTAGTTTGATTATAAGGCTGTTGCTGATCGACTCCTGGAAATAACCAACAGGAAAAACATCCCTCCCTTCAACAAGAAATGTCTCTCTAAACTAATCAAAAAGTAAGTGGGTAAAAGGGTTTCGTCTGATTATTCACTTTTAAATCCAGTCCTTTTATTTATCCCATGGTACAGGACTAGCAGTCACCAGGCTTAACTTGTTCTTTGTCCTTTGATGTTTTCATTCATAACAATGTAGCCTATGCAGATAAACTGGAATGTTTAATGAAAAACAGCCACCCCCTGACCTCAAGTTTCATCTTTCAAATGCAGCCATACTCAGCCCTTGTAGCTGCTTTAGCATGATGCAAAAAGAAGTCTTTTGATAATGACTAAAACGGCTATATGTAGAGGTTGCCATGTAAATGTACCATTGAGATATTAGCTATTGGTGTGCTGTTAAGATTTGTAAGAATTTCATTCTTTTAACCTTCTGTCCCTCCTCCCAATATGGCTGTTTCAAACATGTGGTCAGTTCAGTAGTCCTTGTTAATGTCTTGATGACCATATTCCTATGATTTTGCCACAGAGCCCTGTGACATTTTATGACCAATGGCTGCTAAAAACTGAAATTGATCACATTCTTTATATGTACCAGCCTCTATTCTGAGTACTCTATACATGTCAAATCATTTCATGTTAAGAAAGGCCCTGTGAAACAGTTTCCATAATTTTCTCCGTTTTACACATGGGTTAACTGGGATATAAGGAAGGTAACTAATCTGCCCGAGATCACACAGCTATTAAGGGTAGGGCTGGAACCTTCCCCTCCTTACCACCGTCACCTCCTCTGCTCTAGAATCCTTGTACTTTGCCACATGCCACTCAGCCTGTGTGAGCTTGGTTTTTGTCCTCATGCACCAAAACTATGTATTAATAAAACACTATTTGGTATGTCTCCATTTGATAAGTGGAGAACTGAATGTAAGTTTAAGGAACAAATATGTGAAAAAAATTAATTTCATCAGTTCTGTTTGGGTGTGTGAGGACAGACTTTTCGGATTAACAGATCCTGGATGATATTTATGATAATTGAGAGTATTTTCATCTTTTACCAGTATAGCTATTTCTACATGTCACATTTTGGTGGCATTGATTATCTTCTTTAAGTTGTGCAGCTATTCTCATCTTTATTACTCTAATTTTTATTTTATTTTTTGCGGTGTGTGTGGAAGTTTAACGAGCAAGTTGGTTTTCCATTGAACAATCCATGTACATTCTATTTTGTGGCATTCGATGAAATCCCCACAATGCAACAATACTCTTCACACTTCCTCCCTTTGCCCACCACTTCCTTTTGTGCTTCCTTGCCATCCCCTCCCACCTTCCTAGCTCTGTGCCTGGGCAAATGCTGTCCTCTTGATCTCATAGTTGATTGTTCTAATGAGTGCATACCCTCCTAACCCTCATAACATCATTGTTCACCTTATAGGCCTGTCTGTCATTTCACTTTAAGTTGAGCTACAGGGGTTGAGTTCAGTTCTCAGTTTAAAGGGTATCTGAGGGCCATAAACTCAGGGGTTCCATCAGTCTTTATCAGACCAGTAAGCCTTTCTTTTTTATATATAATTTTGAGTTTTGTTCTACATTTGTCTTCCACTCTGTCCGAGACCTATTGTGATCCCTTTTGAAATGGTCTTAGTGGTAGCCGGACACCCTCTAATTCTTCTGGTCTCAGAGTTGTGGAAGCTGAGGTTCATGTGCTCCATTAGTCCTTTGCACTAATTGTTTCTTGTGTCTTTGGTTTCTTTATAATAAACTTCTTTTTCTTTTTAAAAACAGCTTTATTGAAATATAGCTCATGTAGCACACATTTCACTTACCCATCAGTTGATTTTTTTTTTATTTATTTTTTTTTTTTTTAGGATTTGGGTGAAGATGTACAGAGTAAATTCACTTTT
>NW_006921766.1:1988304-2018276 GCF_000298275.1 Orycteropus afer afer | reverse complement strand
TTGTCAGGGTCACTCAGTTCGCTGTCAGACTGCAGCTCCGTAGGTCTCCTTTTTTTTGTTATTTTCATGCAAATTCTTCTGCTAGTTGGAGTCCAGTCCAATTCTGCATCCTTTCCTTTAAGGCTCAGGGGTCCAAGATTATCCTCTGTGTCTGTGTTAATTGGTTTCCCTTTTCTTCATTGAAGAGGGTCTATGCAATCCTTCTGCCTAGTCCGCCATCTTGCCCCGCCTCCTCCATCAGTTGATTTTTAACGGTAGACTTTTTTTAAAAAATAGATTTGCCATTTCAAAGCTCTTCACATGTACAGTTTGGTGGCATTAAGTATATTTACCATGTTGTTTAACCATCACTATTAACTGTTCTGAAATTTTTCACAGAAGCTCAGTGCCCCCTGTCTTTATTGACTTTTGTTTTTGTTTTTTCTTTCTTTCAGATTCCAAGATCTTTCTGAAGGTGAGAAAAGCCGGAGGATTATAATTTGTGGTTTTTTACTTCAATATGGATCTCCTTGAGGTCAGAAAGGAGCCCTGATGGCTCAGTGGTTCTGTGCTTGGCTGCTAACCAAAAGGTTGGCAGTTTGGACCCTCCAGCCTCTCCACCGGAGAAAGATGAGGCAGTCTGTTTCCGTAAAGATATACAGTCTTAGAAGCCCTATGGGACAGTTCTACTCTGTCTTGTAAAGTTGCTATGAGTCAGAGTCGACTTGACAGCAACAAGCTTTTTGGTTTGGTTGAGGACATTTTTGCCAAATATTGAAAACTTAAAAGTCATGTTTTAAAACCATCTCATAAGCAGTGGTGGCCCTTACATAGGAAGAGCCCATCTGTTACCACTGCTGATCCTTAAGCAGAGGCTGCTAAAGTGGCACAAGTACAGGAGCTTCATACTCACCACCCCCTCAGCATCCTAGGGACCCCATACCGAGCCAGAGTCAGCTCTGCCTGCAAATGCTAGAGCAGGGAGTACACTCTCATTTATGGATGATGTGTGTTTGGTTTTTATTTTTGTTTCAACAAGATGAATTTGTGTTAGTTTAGGAAGGTTCTGGCTTAAGAAATTTGGTCTTACAGAGTCCCTTGCATTTTGCTGTTAAGAACAGTTATCCCTCCCAGAGAAAACCACTGTCTGTAAACCTAATCATTCCATTGGACCTAGAAAATGATCCACTACCATATACACTCTTCGTTGCTTCCTCAGTTGAGAAATCCCTGAAGCTTTTTATGTCTGTAATTCCTGTGTCTACTTTCAGATTGGAGACTAATGGGGAATCAGGGTTCAGGACCCGCCTGGAGGAGGTGGGCAGGGGCAGAGTCCTGAAGGTCTTAGAAAGCTAACCATGTGTGCTTTGATGTCTAGTAGGCAGTACAACTCAGCTTGGTTTTATGGAGGACATTTCTGCTAATGAAGATGGCCATCCTATCAGTCAAGGAAAGAAGAAAAAAGGAAATAAACCTTCAGAGAAAACCCACTTGGGAAAACAGAAAGGTGAGCTGTAAAGCTTAAACACAAAGAAGGATGACAAGCAGGAGAGTGGCAAGCCCTGAGGTAGCCTGGCCTGGCTGTGAAGTCTGAGGAAGCTCTGATGAACCGATCGATGTCTTCATAGATCGTTAGCAAAGCAAAAAGCTCTAGTTCTTTAATGACTGGAGAGGACAGGTATTTTTCAAATATTTCTCCATTTTCTGCAGTACTCAACTATTCAGCCTTACCAACCTGAAAGCTTCTCTTTACTCTTAATGATGTCTTTCAAGGCAAAAAGTTAGGTAAGAGTATAGAGATTGCTGGACAGATACTGCCCTTTGGAGCACTAATTTCATTACTACTCTGAATCTAGCTTTTATTCTAAGTTTATATTAGATCAAAGAAAACCTTTTGGCCTTAGAAATCATTAAATCCACTGCCATTGAGTCAATTCCAACTCATAGAAACCCTATAGAACAGAGTAGAACTGCCCTGTAGGATTTCCAAGGCTGTAAATCTTTACAGAAGCAGACTGCCTCATCTTTCTCCTGTGGAGCAGCTGGTGGGTTCAAACCACTGACCTTTTGGTTAGCAGCCAAATGCCTTCACCATAGCTCCACCAGAACTTCTTAAAAAGAAAAGATACCTAGATATTATTTCAGTTCCATTTATATTAAGATAGACATAAGGAAGGTACCAATCACAGTGTATGAGAAGAAATGAGACCAAATGAGAAAACTGGGCTTTAAGTACACCATCCAGGAGGACAAAACTTTCCTGGTGGTATAATAGCAGAAAAGTCTCTGTCATCAGGAAGACCTTACTATTTCATCTTGGCATCAGGGTTGTTTATTAGTTTTTGTGTCTTTATAGGAAACAAGTTCTTTCATAAAGAGGAAGAAGAAAATGAAGGCAGTACTCAGAAGAGGAAAAGGAAAAAGAAAAAGAAGAACCATCTCCAGACTGAAAATTTAGGCTCAGGAGACAAAGCCACGTCCTCAGATCTGAATGGGTGCAGCACACCAGAGGAAAATGAAAAAATAGACAACAATGGTGCAAGTGTAGTTGAGATGGGAACAGATGTCTTCTCCAGCACTGCGGAGGAAAATGACTTGGAACATCCCCCAACCATCCCCATATGCAACAAAAAGAGACGGCCCAGGAAGAAGAGCCTGCGAGTCCAAGAAAGGGTCCCAGGATTAGCAGTGCTGATTCCGGAGGACATGACTCAAAGTGGCCCCAGCATTGAACGTGCTCAGGAGACTGCCACTTGCACTCCCCCAACAGGTGGCATCCAAGTCCTGAAGAGGAAGCGGAAACTCGGAGCACTCCCTGTCAATGGCAGCAGCCTGTCTATGTTGACCTGGCCCCCACCGGGGAAGGAAAGCCCTCCAACCAGCCCAGGGGCAGGAGAAGATGGCCACCCTGCCCTGGCCCAGGGTGTGAGACTAAAGAGGAAGAAGGGGGCACCCAGCAGCCTTGACCTGTATGACTTAGCCAACCCAAAGAACGTTATCTTGAAAAAGAGGAAGAAGATGAAAGAGATGCTGCACTTGGTGGAACACAATGGAGTGTTGGAGACTGAAGTCAAGCAGATCCACACACTGGTAAGGGGGAGCCTGAGGCAGGGTGGCTGAGGCTTCTTGCACAGAAGTATTTGGAGGACTCTGCTACCTCCTTTGGGCATGTTTTATTGGGGTGGCATGGGAGCGGCAGTCAGGCCTTTGGCTTAAGAGGCAGTTAGAGTTAGTCATGACGTGTAACAGCGTCTACTAGTGATTAGATAAATAGGCAAGTGGTCTGAGTTGTCATGTGCAGACCATCCTGCATCCTCCCCCTTTATTCTACCAGGCCATGTGGTTGAGATGGTAGGAGGGTCAGCCTCAGGCTGTGAATGACATTCTTGTAGGCCAGGTAGGCATGGGACAAGCAGAGTGCATCTTCACTACGTGCTGTCTTTTTCTTTGTTGCTGATGGCCCCTTCAGCAAAGAGAAAGCCCAGAATGCTCTTGCCTTACTAATCTTATTAATGAGACTTTGTTTCCACTTGAGTCTCTAGTACCAACTGTAAATGGGGTCAGTCTTTTCCCACCCTCACCTATAGACATATATATACCACGATTGGCAAACTATGACCTCCAGGCCTGTTTTTGTAATAAAGTTTTATTGGAAAAGTCAATGGCTGCTTTTGCTTTACAACAGCAGCATTGAGTAGTTGCATCAGACTGCATATGGCCCATAAAGCCACAAATATTTACTCTCTGCCCCTTACAGAAACAGTGTGCCGATCCTGTTCTGATCCTACTTTGTAGTGGTTATGACATCCATGCCTTCATTTAAGGGAACTTGTATAGACTTGGTTAAATGCTGGTCTCAGACCTAAGTTAGGTGATTTAGTATATGGTCAGTGAAAAGATTCAACTAGGGAAATCAGAACACTGAACTGGAATTCACAAAATCTGTTTGTAATCTCAGGTCTTTCTCTAACTTAGCTTTGTTGCCTTTATCATGTCAGTTAATATCTCTGGGGTTCATTTTCTTCGTCTTGATTCTGTTGCACTCAACTGTCCAGTGATTTCCCCTGGGGAGAGGGGTGGGGACGTCTTTCTAATCTCCTTACCTGAACCTGAAAGGCCCTGCCAAATGGTGGCCTTGCCCTGTTCCCCAGGCTCCTCCATTCCTGTGCTATGACTCCGTACCCCTGCTGGCCTTGAGCTTGGAGGCTGCCCACTGGCCCCTGTGAGGCACACTTCCTAAGTCTGTCCCACCTCTGAGAGGCTCTGACAGAGCACACACCCAGCAGCTCCATCACACCTCACTTTTAACTATTTCTTCCACAACACCCTAGAACCTTGGAGCAGGTGAAATGGCACCTGGAAGGAAAAGGCAGGCTGTTGGTGTCAGCTGAGAGGAAAATGAGTGATTTCTAAACCTGACTACACGTTAGAAGCACCAAGGTCAGGGGTGGGGTAAAGCTAGTGTGTCGAGACTCCTCCCAGAGTTCCTGGATCTCAGGCCCAAGGTGAGGCCAAAAGCCCAGTCTCTTCTGGTTCTCACAAGATTCCTGAGTGGACCACATGTCTTCTGCTCCAGAGAATCATCGAACCAGATTCCCTCCATGGAAGTTCTGTCTGCCTGACAGCATGTCACACAGCAGGGAAGTGGTAGCTTGGGGACAAGCACTTCTGGGCTCCCTCTGCTCTTTGCAAAGGGTCCTTCTTGACAAGTCACCTTATGCTCGCTCTAGGTACTAGATTTCTCTCAAAAGTCAAGGGTGGTATGACTCTCATCACACTTCTCTGTGGCCAGGCACTAGCTCAGGTCACAGGCCCCACACAAAAAGATGCAGGAGAAAAAAAAAAAAAAGAAGAAGAAGGTGGGGACCAGGTTTGCTGGTCCAATGGAGCCTGGTGTAACCACTGAGACTATGGCCCCTAGCTGCCCTTCAGGTCTGGAATTTAACCCACAACTGTGGTTTCCAGCCAAACAAAGTACAGGCATGTGAGTTAAACATTTACCTCAAGTAAACGCACGCCCTGGAGAGAACAATCATGAGAGAAGGAAGGGCTGCTTATGCACAGGGAGATAGGTCAGGGTACAGAAGAGTATGAAGGGATGGACACTGGGAGGAGGTAACTATGGGGAGGAAGTGGGAGGGGAGCTGCTGCATTGTAAATTTTGGTCAATGACATGAGACAAAGTATATGTGAACTGCTGTGTGAAAAGTGAATTCACTCTGTAAATCTTCACCCAAATCCTAAAAAAAAAAAAAAAGATGCAGGAGGGAGACTTCTGTATTTGTTCACTCTCGGTGATGGTCAGCCTGCTCCTCCATCCTCAGTGTTACCATCAGCCAGACAGCTGTTCTCTTTGCCGGGCAGCAGTGCTTGGTCAGTCCTGCAGTCCACTTCAAGGCTGGTCACTTTGTTGTTTGCTTACTGTGAATTCCAGAAGTTCTGCATTTGAACCCTGTGTCTCTGTGTGCGTGTGTATACACACACCTGCATGAATATTTGTGTGTGTTATTTACAAGCATCTGAAACTTTAAAATTAAAAAATTTTTTTAAAAACTCACTTCCATCAAGCCATTTCCAACTCATAGCAACAACCCCATTGGGTTTCCAAGGCTGTAAATCGTTACGGAAGTAGATCACCCTGTCTTCCTTCTGTGCAGTGGCCAGTGGGTTTGAACAAGTTAGCAGTCAAGTGCCTTATCCACAATGCCACCAGAAAAGGCAAGAGGAGGGCCGTTCGAAAAATGAAAACAGACAGCAACTAAAGCCCAGCTGAGAACATCAGAAGTATTCTCTCCTTTCGGGAATGTCTCTCCTTTCAGGCCTTTGGCACCCTTTTGAGAAAGGATTGGGATGGTCACTAAAGAAAGGTCTTCCTTCCAAGGGATGCCTTTCTCAAAACAAGGAGCTGTATCTTGTGCATCTTGGCAGGCAGAGGGGAAGGAACACCAGAGTGCTGTCCTTCCTGGTGGCACATAGGGTCTACTGAGGGAGGACAGCAGGTACTTCCAAGCCAGAAACACCAAAAACTTGCCCAAACCACCATTGGGACACCTACTACACTGGGTTTCTGAGACCTATGGGACCCGAAACAAGTGCAAGTCTGTGGGTTGTTACCAGTCTGCACAAGACCCAGTGAGTGCTGTGTGTCTGCCTGCAGTGAACCTACAGAACCTGACTCAGACATCAGCATGTTTTCTCAGGCCGGTCTTTTCTCACGTCTCTGGAGGAAGTGCAAATGGTTTGCACTTGCCTACTAACCTAAAGGGGAGCTCTGGTAGAGTAGTGCCTAAGGAACTTGACTGCTAACCAGAAGGCTGGTAGTTCAAACCCACCAGCCACTCCTCGGAAGGCAGGTGGGCAATCTACTTTCGTAGTGATACTGCCTCAGAAACCCAAGGAGGGGTTGCTGAGTCGGCTCCAACTTAACGGCAGTGAGTTTGGTTTGTTTTTTGGTTACTAACCTAAATGTTGGTGGTTTGAATCCACCCAGTGGTACCACAGAAGAAAGACCTGGCAATCTGCTTCTGTAAAGTCACAACCAAGAAAATTCTGTAGATCAGTCCTACTCTATAGCACATGGAGTCTGCATGAGTCAAAATTGACTAGATGGCACCAGGTTTGGGTTTATTTGTTTGTTTATTATTTATGTCTTTGATCAGAGTAAGAATATTGTTTTATAGATGTTCTTGCGAAGGCAAAAATGTTTAAAACTTGGGGTCTGCGTTTGAAGATGCAGGTAATAAAAATGGGGTCATATTGTGGGAAGACAGGAAACCTCTGGACTCCTCTGAGCACAGTGCCATCATAAAGAAGGGCTTGCTTTGTGAGGGAAGGCTCTGCTTTGCTGGTAAAGGGGTGTTGGCAAACCCTATATAGGAAGCAGTGTGGTATGGGGTTGTCTCAGCTGGTGGCCTGGGTCTCATTTTAGGCACACTGGGTCCTGTGACTTGGCCTCCCTTCACATCTGCACCCTCATTGTTCCATTTTTATCTCCTGTGCCCATGGCATGACAGTGGATGTGGCTCTGTTATGTGACCTCTCTGTTTCTACTTCTCACCCCTTCCTCAATAGGGAAACAGTGGAGCATTCAGCCCTTTGAAGAAGAAGAAGCTCAGGGCAGAAAATGACTTTGTGAAGTTTGACACCCCCTTCTTACCAAAGCCCTTGTTCTTCAGGAAAGCTAAAAGTGCTGCTTCCATCTCCTTTCTGAGCCCTACCGTCCAGGTACATTGGGGCTCAGTGGTTGCAAAACCTAGATGACACACTAGAGTCTGTCCTGCTATCCCTCTCAGGGCATACCCAGGGGTCTGAGTGGGCAGTTGCTGGATGCTAGCGTAGGCATCACTGATACTTCCTAACCCACTGTACTCTGAGCAGACTCCATGGTGTCAGGGTCCCTCCGGGAGGTTAGGTCCTCTGCCAGGCCACACCGGTGCTGCTGGCTCTGGGGCCCCATTCTCAGCTGTGTTTCTGTGTGGTCGGGTGCTCCCCTTGCAGGGTCCATGGTGAGGGGACATAGAGGTGCAGGTGACCATACAGATTCCTAGACCAGACAGACTAAATTTTTCCCATCTGTAGGAACAGGTAAAATCTGGAGGAAAAATGTAGCACAAGAATGAGGAAGGCCCTAGCAAGCTCTGTCTGAACCAAGGGAGGAGGAGGTGCTACCAAGGAGACTAGGTAGGGTGACAGAGTGGTGGAATGGGTGGAACTGTTTCCAGAGGCCAGGACGGAAGGGCATCTCACAAAGGGGAAGGTCAGCCCTGTCAGGTGCTGATGGACAGTGTGGTGAGGTGCGGACCGGGTGCAGACAGGCAGCTTCTCTGGGCTTAGCCACCAGGAGGTGGGGTGCTGGCCTCTCACATGAGCAGCCTCCTGGGCAGTGTGGGGCCATCTCCCACTCTGGAGACCCGTGACCAATGAGAACTTTAAGAAAAAAGAGCTACTTAAACAGCCAGGAATGAGCAGGGTGACCACTGCCTATGTTGATATTTATACAGAAGACCTTTCGGGGACATTTGCTTCATGCCCAAGGGCTTACAGAAGCCAGGTTCCTTTCCTGGTGTTAAAGCAAAAAGGGCCTAAGTCAGAAGTAGAGGACTCACAGGAATATGGGGTTCCTGGGAAGGGTTTTGAGGAAGTGATTCATAATGCAAAATGGATCAGCTTTTAGGAATTTCTTGGGAAATAATTTAGTTAATGACTTATTCAAATATCCAAATGATTTGGGGTCATGCATGAAAAAGCTGGGATATACACATGTTTTGCCCATTGAAGTCGGATTCCTTTACAGGTTAACCAATTTCATGTCCTCTCCAAGCCAAAATTTAACCCTCTGGGATGAAATGAATGGTAGTTATTTAAATGTATCATCACAGTTTTCCAATGATGAACTTTTTCCTGTTAATTGAGGGTGTCAGACACCATGGGTGTACTGTGCTCTCTTTACTGAGAGCACAAGTAGAGAATCATGAAGGCAGTGACCAGGCAGATCACTGTAGAGTGATCAAAACAGCACCTGTCCTGCCAGGCTCACAGGATCATCATGGGGTCCCGCATGCATTTATTTATGATGCTGCGGGACTGGGGGACCTGTGAAGGCAGGGTGTGGACAAGGACTGCATGATCAGTGTCCAGCCATCATACCACCGTCCTGAGCAGAAGACATCAGTAGGCCCTTTGGCATATGTGCTGTGTGTGTGGTTAGTAAACAGCTAACGAACACAGCACTCTTTCATGGATTAGTGGGTATCCTGAGAGTGCTCCAGGAAGAATTTAAGTCAGAAAAGGCTACTAGAGAGTGGTCAAAGAACCTCACTTTTCTGTTTTACCCCACTTGTTTCCCTTCTGCAGTTAAACAAAACCCCTTCTAGCTCCAAGAAGGTCACCTTTGGGCTGAACAGAAACATGACTGCAGGTGAGTGTGGTGTTTGTGTTAGGTGTTTCGTCAGGCACAGGCTCTTCTTGTGGCAGAGGGTAGCTCGGAGGCCCCTCAGGGGCAGGTACCATTCACCAGGCAGGCAGCTGTGGAGTTCTGGGCATCTGAGGTGAAGGACCTCAGAGCCCCTGCCAGTTCCTGAATGAAGTGAGCTCTCAGTAGGGTCCCAGATGGGTAAGGAGAATGTCTGGGGACCTCTGGTAAAAAGATGATATGAAAAGCCATTTTCCAAAAATATTTAAGCACCTCACAAAGAGGCCCACTGAGATGTTCACACTCTGTCAACTGTAGCTGCCTCTTAGCTACAAGGAACCATCTGCTGCTACCTGAGGAAAGAGAAGGGATTAAAGTATTTGATCAACTTTTAAGACCTGACTGCTTTTAGGGACCACAGGCAAATGTATGTGCATGTGAGTGCATGCATGTGTGTACGTATGTATGCAGAGGTACCGTCTGGTGAAGATCTGAGATGCTCAGCCCTCGGCTGGGCTGGTGAGGCCTGCCTGGTGTTTATTGCTGGAGAAAATGGGAACCGAACCCCCTGGGGTAGGACTTATTCTATAGCCTCTATATTCTGGGGTTTGCTAATTGTCCATGTTCCTTAAACCCCTTGCTCCTCAAAGTTTGTCCTTTGAGAATGGGCATCCCTTGGAGCTCCCCACAGAGTCTGTTAGGGATGTGCCTGCCTTAGGACCTTTTACACCCTTAGGGCTGATTCCTTGGGGGAGTGACTAGTTCCTGTGGAGCAGCCTCTCTACTTCCATTTTCCCAAAGTGTTCAGGAGTGAATGAGAGCAGTGACAGCCCCAGGGGACACTCGAGGTAGGCTGACAGACAAAGAAGTCAACTAACGTGGGCCTTATTTCCTTCTGGGGCAGAATTCAAAAAGACAGACAAGAGTATCTTGGTCAGTCCCACTGGCCCCTCCAGAGTGGCCTTCAACCCTGAGCAGAAGCCCCTCCATGGGGTGCTGAAGACCCCCACAAGCTCTCCCTCCAACACTCCCCTGGCACCCAAGAAAATATTGACCACCCCTCCAAAGAGAAGACCAACCGCCATGGATTTCTTCTGATCGAACAACAGGTCTCCTTTTTCAAAACTGCTTTTGTACAGAATATACTGTAAATTATAACTTTTAAAATGTGAGTCCTTTTTTTATTGTTTTATAACTTCCCATAAACTATATATGGAAGGTCCTGCCTGTGAACTGGCACACACCACTGCTCTGCCCCAGCTGCCAGAGCGGGGAAGGGCCAGGTGGAATCTCTGCTACCAACACAGAGTTCAAGCTCTGCAGGATTTCAGCACCTGGGTAGCTCCAGTTACCCTGAGTAGGACTTGAGACCTTGACTGTTCCATGTGAAGCTGAGGAGAGCACATTGATCCATTACTTTCAATAAATTATGCTGTTAGCCCAATTAAAGCATGGAACGTCATTTCCTGGTTGGCTCTCTATATATGTAGAACTTTGGTCCTCATTTCCATATTTTCCAAGCCAGTTGGTTTTCTGGTTATATTTAGTCTGTCTAACAATGCTGCTTTTAAAAAGCATGTAGAGCTTTGTTTGTACTCTGTGGGTGTTTGGCAGTTTACTGATAGACATGATTCTTTGTAGTGAATCAGCAATACCATAGTTTTTCTACTTGTAATCAGCTGCGGGGGAGCCTCTGCCCTCTGGCTGTTTCTTTTCCTCCACCTCTGCCATGTTTCCCTCCCCTATTTTCCTACCTCTATGGCAAGCCCAAAGTGTCTTCACTAGGAGGACCAGCACCCACCTCGGCTACACAAGGACCATGAGCCCTGGGCACCAAGCCCTTCAGCTGGGGTTTGTGGTGGTCTTGGTTTGAGTTTATTCATTCTTCTGAGTTTGGGTCTCCACTGTCTCCTTTACGTGTAAGCACTTGAGCCAAGGGCCTGATGGACCTGCATCCCCAAAAGTCTCTTTCCCATTCAGCTTAAAAGCTAAGTCCTCTTGAGACATGGCAACAGTATCTGAAAACGTGCATTCCCTGCGAAATGCAGGAATTGGCCGCCTGTAGGAATGAATGTCTGTGCATATTGATTTTCCCCCTTAAGGTTTTATGCCATTATTTATTTGTTCGTAGCTACTACCTTTTATCTAAAATATTGAAGTTTGCACTAACAGATTTTTATAAGGTTTTTCTATTTTTAGTTAATTACAAAAATCAGGGCTGGGAAGGTACTCAGACTTCAGTTGGTGAAACACAGGATTTAAAGCAGAGCTTAAGAATGTATCTTGTTTAAGGAAATGTATCTTATTTAGTACCTTGGGCCTAAGCAATCAGTGAGAGGCAGATTCCAAACACAGCTCAAGATGACTGAGGGAAGTCCCTAAAGCCCAAGGCTCTTTCTCTGTGGTTCGCACAATAAAAATTTCTAGATAAATCCAGGCACAGAGCACAAGTGCTCATTGCTTTCCCAGCCAGCTCTCTGCTCAGGGATCTGGAAATTAAAGCTGCCTCCCCACGTTCCCCCACAACACGCAAAACCCATTTCTTGCCAGACTCAGGCCAGTCCCTGTCTCTGTAGGCTGCTGCTCCCCAGTTGGGCCACAAGAGCCCCTTAGCAGTACCTCAGCAGTGTACAGCAGAGAGGCCCATTGAATGGCAAGGCCACATTGATTGACTTTAATTTCATTAATTAGGGCATCATGGATGAATATTGACCAACTAGTTGGTGTCTGGCGGGTTGACTTCCTGACAAAGACTTAGGGTAAGATGAGGAAGTGTTAATTTTGTTCTCTGCCTTCTAGAGAAGTAGTTACTATTGTGCTATTCAATACCTATTGTAACACAAAATTTCCTGTACAACCTAACTATGGTGGTGGCTGCATGGTTTTTAGTGTGCTGTGTTTGATATGATACTTAAATTATAATCAAAACCAAAATGATGTATTGAAAAAATTAGAGTCCTCAAAAATATTTTTAACTTTGTGTTTTAAAGAAATGTTTTATTATCCTTGGTCAAATTATTTTTCTAATGATTTTATTTCAGCTTTAAAGATGGGTCATGTTACCAAATGTGCTCTATAACCCAATGATGTTAAGATGGCTTAGCAAGATATTCCTAGGGTAGATATGGAACATTTGTTCTCCAGACTTGTGGGAACTTCTCTGCTTAGCATTTATGTATTATCTGTCTTCTCTGAGGTAACAATGGAATGTCCTATGAGTACACACACCTCCTATCAAAATTGTGCCTGTGAAATTTTGTCCAGGATGACAGCGTCTTGGGTTCTGTTTGTCCTCCTCTATGTCTTCACTTACTCCATTTTGTGAGTAAGTTGAATAGGTTTTCTGTGGCTTATTTTATCAATGCCTAAATTTTAACAACAGAGGAAGAAATCCTTTTTTTTTTTCCATTCTCATTACATATACACACAATAAGAAATATGTCACATAAAACGTAACTTAGAATACTAGTTTTCCTATATGATGCATGTTATTTTCCTAGATAAAATTGCAAAGGGTACTTTTAAAAGACCCAAAAAAGAAATGTTAATGCTGATGATCATCAGTTGTTTTATAAAATGATAACCTCTCTAACCCAAATAGGTCTGATCAATTTTGTACAATTTGGCATCAGGCTTTACAAGTTTATTATCCTTTTTAACTTTTACTAAACTGAAAGCACAAAGAAGTATAAAGAAAATCTGGAAGCTGTTGTTAATGTTGAAAAGAATATAAAACAGGCCATCTTTTCACTTTTATACATGTTTTCTCTGAACTTTGCTGACTACAGGCAAGGACTGTTTGTTTACTATCAGTTTGTATTAGTGTCTGCAGTGTTTGTCAGTATTTGTCAAAGCCAAGTCCAATAAAAAAAAAAGTCTATCTTTGCCCTCATATTTGTACTTAATACTGAGCACCCATATGCATAAAAACTCACCTCTCTAGGTACTGTTATGATGCAACAGGTTTGAGGTGTGGGCATTTGTCATACTGTCTGAAGCAAAATACCTCAACTACCTGTCCTTCTGTCTTATCTGGTATCCAAAGCCGGTGGGGGCTGCTCCCCACACCTCTGAGTGGTTGAAACAATCATGAGACTGCTCACAGACACCCAATGTTGCATCTAAAACATCCACTCTGCAGGACTGTGTGAGTGGGGAGCTGCCAGTGTGTCTCATGGAGCACCTCCAGCTCCCTCCCAAAAAGCAACTTCAGCTCACGCATTGAAGGCACAGTTGGGGCACAGTTGGGCAGCACCCACCACCAGTCAGTTTGTTCCTCTGCTGGGTGTAAGCAGTGAGTTTGCTCGTTGTTGGTCGAACACAGTCCAGGTATTATGTAAACGACAGGCCTAGAGACACATGTTCCTCTAATAAGCTTTTTCTTCAGTTGTGATTTGGGTCCCAAACAAGTCCACATGGGGTCACTTAACCCATAAAATAACTGAAACACTAATAGGAGGGCCTTTGCTCCCAGGTCTCAATAGAAAAACATATAGTATATCATCACACCAATGCTCCATAATTTATCCTTTCCTCTAACAATGGACTGTTCTGGTTACCTAATGCCACTCTGACAGGAATATACCACAAATGGGATGGCTTGAAGAAACAGGAGTTTATTCTCTTACAGTTTGGGAGGCTAGCAGTCTGAGTTCAAAGTGCCAGGCTCTAGGGGCTGGGTGAAAGCCTCTTGACCTTGGGCTTCAGCTCTACCTCTTGCTCCCAGCCCACTGGAGCTAGAGGCATCTCTTCACCCAGGCAGCTACTGGTTGCTGAAGCTAACAAGCCCAAAGTCGACAAATAAAATGGCACAGTCCCAGCGTTACCAAACTACATATTGTTGCTGCTGCTGTTATGTGCCATCAAGTCAGACCCGACTCATAGCAACCCCTCCTTGGGTTTCCAAGGCAGTGTCTCTAGGGAAGTAGATTGCCCAACCTTCCTTCCGAGGAGTGGCTGGTGGGTTTGAACTGCCATCCTTCTGGTTAGCAGTCAAGTGCCTTAGGCACTATGCTACCAGAGCTCCCCCAAACTACATGGCAGGGCATTAATTCAAATCCATTGAAAGTCCCAAGGTCAGCAGAGCATGGCAGGCTGCTGAACAACGACATGGCTACATGCAGGGTTCAAGAGTGCCATAAGGTAGAGACCATTCCCCAAGGGTTCTCTACATAGAGGAAACAGACCATATCCCTAAGGCAGCTACCCAGCTGCTCACAAAAGATTATACCATGGAGTTGATTACCAGTCTCATCGTGGGGAATAATATATCCAACTGCCTAGCCACTCATCCAGGCCTAGCCAAGTTGACCACAAACTTAACCACCACATGGACATTCAAATATCCAATCTTTGTTATAAATAGAACCCAAGAGTTAACTGTGAGGATTCCATTCTACACTCCATACAAGTTAGGAATATTCCCCAGGGTGAATATGAAGTCCCAGAAATGTTTATGTTCTCATGGATACCCCAGCCTTTTCTGCCTTTGCTGAATTCTGGTCCTTTATTCCTTCTCCATTGGGGCACAGAGTCTCATCCTTGATCCATCCCCTTGTAAGATACTACAAATGTCAGAAGGCAAACCTTTTTCTGAAGGTTTTGGGAGTCATGGGAGGGCTTACACTACCCAAAAAAACAAACCTTGTGCCATCAAGTCAATTCTGACTCATAGCAACCCCCTTTGGGCTTATGAGGCAGTAAATCATTATGGAAGTAGATCACCCCGTCTTCCACAGAGTAGGCTGGTGGGTTTGAACCACTAACCTGGTTAGCAGTCAGATGCCTTAGGCACTATGCCACCAGAGCTCCTTGTAAACATCAGGAGGCAAACCTTTTTCTGAAGGTTTTGGGAATCATGGGAGGGTTTACACCACTAAGTCACCACAAATGTAAAATCACACATGAAATATGTCATTTCTCAGAGTAATACAGAGTTTCTCACACATTCCCATGCCTATAGCTCTAATCCTTCTGTCATCAACTGGCTCCCCTGCTCCTGGTCACCCTCCTCCATGGTGGCCCCTCAGTTCTCATTTCACATGCACACCATTCAGCTCTTTCTCACCCCTAATGGCTTGTTCAGCACCAGCTCTGCCTTCCTACATATGAACTCACAAAGATACTGGCAGAAAGCAGCTTTGCATATTACAGGAACCACCCTCCTTCAAAGACAGAGGTTATAAAATGGCCATTTTTTCCCCTCTATTCATTAACAATGAATTCTCTACACAAATCAGTCACTCAGCAAATGCTTACTGAGTACCTACTTTGTTTCAGGGACTGCTCTAGGTACTGGAGAGGCAGCAGTCAACCCAGACAAAAATCCCCCATTCTGTGAGTCGTCTTTTCACTTTCTTGATGTTCTTTGACACAAACATTTTTAATTTTTATAAAGTCCAGTTTGTTTGCTGTGCTTTTCATATCATATCTGAGAAAGCATTGCTAATCTAGATCACAAAGATTTATGCCTATGTTTGTTCTAAGAGTTTCATAGTTTGGCTTTTACAGTTCACCATGGTGCCTAGATCCACTGTGAGTTGTACACACATCCCCCATCCTCCTCACCAAGCACTGACTCCGACAGGGCTGCCACCTTGCTGCTGACAGTGTGCTGGACCAGCAGCAGAATGTTCCCTGGGACCTGGTTGGAAGTGCAGAATCTCAGACTCACTGAAGCAGAACCTGCGTTTCCCCAGCCTCCCCAGGGGATTTACATACATACACACACGTTGGAGAAGTGCTTAATGGCTAAATGTTTAGCACCATTTTTTAAAATTGTGATTCGAGTAAAAGTATACAGAGAAAATTCACACAATAGAAAATTCTTTTCCATTCAGCAGTTCATACCCATTTTGTTTTGTGAGGTTGATGGCAATCCCCACAATGTAACAACACACTTCCCACTTCCTTCCTGTGTTTGCCATTTCCATTCATCCTTCCTTCCTGTCCCTTCCTGCCTTTTGAGCTTTATCCCTGGGCAAATGTTGCCCTTTTGATCTGGTATGGTTGTGTGTTGTGAGGAATGTGTTCCTCCCTAGTGTTACTGTTCACCTTATAGCCTTGTCTGTTGTTTGGCTAAAAGTTGAGCCATCGGGGTGAGTTCAATTCTAGGCTTGAAAGATGACCACGGTCTCGAGGGTTCCACCATCCTCTTTCAGACCAGTAAGCCTGGTCTTTTTTTATGACTTTGAGCTTTGTTTCACATTTTTCTCTCTATCCAGGACCTTCTGTTGTGACCCCTTTCAAAGTAGTTGGTAGTGGTAGCCAGGCACCCTCAAGTTCTTCTGGTCTCAGGGTTTTGGAGGCTGAGGTTCACATGGTCCATTAGTCCTTTGGATTAATTGTTTCCATGCATCTTTGATTTTCTTGACTCTGCTTTGGGTGAGAAGAGACCAATAACTGTAACATTTAGCACAATTTTGTGTGCCCTGAACATGGGCTGGCCCTCAATAAATACTTGCTGAACTAAGAATCCAGTTAGAAAATCACAAAAAGTAGTTTTCTCTTGCTCTGCACCAGCAAGGTCTAAATTGGAGCAACTAAGCCAACTACTGGTGTAGGCCTCTACCAGACCCCTCAGCTCCAGTTTTCCTTCCAGCGTTTAGGTTTCTGAACATACAGAAGGGTAGAACAAGTAATACAGTACATGTTTGTATACCTGTCGTTAAGAGAGGACTGTTACTGACATTTTGCCATGTTTCTTTTATATTCTTTTTGATTGAACCATCTCAAAGTAAATTTTAGACAACATGGCATTTCATCCCCAAGTATTGCCAAAGAGTGACGTTCTTCTCTATCACCACATCACCATGATCACATTGAACCAAATTAAAGGCCCAGTACTTTCTCACACAAGTTTCTGCCATTGTCCCTTTTTAAAAAAGAATTTGGCTCACCTTTATCCTGGTTTCTGGGAGGAAACCTCTAAACCCTTGGAATTTCCCAAGTGGTTGAAGTGTCTTTGTTGTCCATGGGGCCCCTCAAACCACACCTGGTATTTTATGCTAACATGGTAACTGATAGTGGGCTCCTGGATAGTTTATGCTAACATGAAACCCATGATGGGCGCTTAAGAGTTTATACTAACAAAATGGCTCAGGTTGGGAGCTGACCATGCCAGAAAAACTAACCATGTGATTAGAGGGTTGGAGCTTTGAGCCACATGAAATCAGCCTGACCTCCGAGGGAGAGGAGTGGGCTGGAGTTTGAGTTCAGTCACATGGTTTGTGACTTGATCAGGCCTATGTAATGAAACTCCAGTAAATGCTTTGGATTCTGAAGCTCAGATGAGCATCCTCACTGACAGTATATCAATGTGCCAGGAAGGTGAGTTGTCCTAACTTAACAAGGCGAGAACTCTAGAAGCTTCACTTTGGGGATCCTCTCAGACCTTGCCCTGTGCACATCTCCCTTAGGCTGGTTCTGATTTCTATCCTTTAGCTGTAATAAAACTGTAATCAAAGTATAACACTTTCCTGAGTTCTGTGAGTTGTTCTAGTGAATTGCTGAACCTGAGGGAATAATGGAAACCCCAGAATTTGTAGCCAGCTGGTCAGAAATGAGAGTGGCCTGAAATGAGGGCAGTCTAGTGGGGACTGTGCCTTTCACCTGCAGTTTGGTCCAGCTCCAGGTCGTTGTCAGAATTCATTGTAGGCCCCAAAACACATTTAATAGTTGCTTTTTGAAAAACAGAAAGTAACCAAGGATCACATATATCATGTAATTATGTCTCTAACCTCATTCTAGAACACGTCCCTCTTCCCCTCATTTTTTCTTATGACACTGCATTTTTGAGGAGTGTGTATTACCTTGACTGTACAGCTCACTGGAGCCTTAGGAATGATCCAGCAGGGGGTGATCTTTCTACTTTGTCATGGGGACTCCAGTGTGGAGAGTCCTGGTGTAGAGAGTGTTGATCTAGCTTGCTGCACCACCCTTTCTATCCAAGGTCCAGGGTCATGAAGAAAGACATGATTTACACATGGGCTTTGGGTGAAATACCACTTTATTCACACAGAGAAGAGCCAGAGCAAGGTCAGCTTCAATAGAGTGCACATTATCACCCATGGCCAACAGGTCTCCCCACAGTAGTCACCACATGAAAATAGTCTGTACCCATTCCTTTTGTGCTATAAGTGGAGCATCCCATTCATTCTTCCCAGAAACAGATAACAGTAGTGGCGTTGGCCAGGTGCCATATAACACACATACTTAGCTAAGCAGTTCCTGGGAATGTTGGCATGGGCTCAGGACAAGAGGCCGGGAAGTGCAGCTTCAATGGGATATGTTTTGGGTCAAGATGCCCTGGGAAAGGGAGTTGGCCGACACAATCAACCTGTCCAAGAAGCCAGGCCAACACATCTGGTCCTTAACACAGAGTTCATTTGTAGATCACAGGGAAAATGGCAGGCTGTGCTTGGACTGCCCCTTCCACAGAGGAGCTTTACTTTCAACTCTGGGAAGGAATGATTTACCCCTACCTGGGCATCAGCACCAGAACTCATACAGCACAAACCAATTTTCCCTAGGATCTGGGTCCTGGGGGCAGCTAGGCACTGCACAGCAGCACATAGCCCTGCTCACTCCTGGGCCTGTTCTTCCTTGACTGAGGCCAGACTCCAAGCTTACGGACAGCTGCAGGTATTGTGTGGGGCATGGATGTGGCAAACCACAGTGAGGGATGATGTCCTTGGCATCATCGTCTCAAAGACCCTACTACTTCCCAAGCTACCTCTATGCTGTGGACTACCTAGGACTCCCAACCCAGTTGCCACACGTCAATTCTGACTCATGGAGACGTTACATGGTCAGAGTAGAATTGTGCTCCACACAGTTTTCGATGACTAATTTCTCAAAAGTAGATTGCCAAGCCTTTGTTCCAAGACCTCTCTAGGTGGACTTGAACCCCCACTGTTTTGGTTAGCAGCTGTTACTGATCGAATTATCTCTTTCCAAAATAGGTGTTGTAAATCCTAACCCCTACGCCTGTGGATGTAATCCCATCAAGTAATGGGATTTTCCTTATTATGTTAATGGAGCCATATCAGTGTAGGATGTGTCTTAAACCTAACCACTTTCAGATACAAAAAGAGCAGATTAGACATTAAAGCAAGCAAGCACAAATGGGGTAAAGATAGATGCCATGTGGAGCTCTCCAAGGAATGCTGAGAAGTGCACTAGAGAAGCTGAGACAAGGATTTTCCCCCAGAGCAGACAGAGCTTTCTCCTAGAGCCAGCGCCCTAAATTTGGACTTCTAGTCTCCTAAACTGTGAGAAAATAAATTACTGTTCTTTAAGGCCACCTGCTTGTGGTATTTCTTTTACAGCAGCACTAGAGATCTAAGACAGCAGCCAACTGCATTCACCATTTCAACCACTCAGAGACTCCATATCCTTGCAACCTTACTGGAATACAGGACTCTGAGGTCAGTAAATTCTAGGGTTAGCACATCAGGTGACAGGCACATGAATGTCTTACACAGTGAGTGGCCAGAAAACTGGAATAGACAATTATTTTACCAAACTCCTAACTAAATATGTTTCTACAAATGAACTGTATGCCAAGCCAAAGTTTCATTTAAAAACACAATGCTGAATCCATAGAAGCAACTGGACTTAGAACTGTTTTCAGAGCCTACAGAACCTGCTGAAACCAGAACATTCCCATGGTCCCTGAACTCTCAGCCAGAGACCTGCTGGGGAAATTAGGGAAGAGCATGCCACCTACAAGGCAAGAAAATGTGTCCCACTCCCACCCTGGGTGACCTCAAATGGCACACACACTCACGTGGAACCCCCATATGCTCCCTGGCACACACCCCACACACTGAAGAAACATGGGATACAAGCCTGTACTGGATTCCTGGGGCTGCTGAAACAAAGTACCACACCTGGGTGGTTTATAAAATCAGAAATTGATTCTCTGATAGCCCTAGTCCAAATTCAGGGTGTTAATAGGGCCATATCCTCTCTGAAGGTTCTAGAAGAAAATCCTTTCTTCTCTTCCAGCTTCTGGTGGCCCCAGGTGTTCCTGGGTTTGTGGCAGCACCAGTCCAATCTCTGCTTCCATCTTCACATGGCCCTCTTCCCTTTGTCCATCTCTCTATTTCTTCTCCTCTTTAATAAGAACACCACTCAGATAGGTTTAAGACCCACCCTACTCTACTATGTTGTGGTGGTAGCTGCCTTGGAGTTAGCCCCTGACTCATGGTGACTCATGACAATGGAACTAAGCCACTGTAATCCATAAAGTTTTCATTGACTAATTTTTAGATATTGACCACCAGGCCTTTCGTCCTAGTCCATCTTAGTCAGGGAGCTCCACCGAAACCTGTTCAGCATCCTAGCAACACACAAACCTCCACTGACAGATGGTGGCTGTGAATGAGGTGCATTGGCCAATAAGCAAACCCAGGTCCCTGGCATGGAAGGCAAGAATTCTACCACTGAATCACACCTCATATTAACTGATAATATCTTCAAAGACCCTATTTCCAAATAAAGTCATATTCACTGATACAAAGGTTGGAACTTCAGCCTATCTTTTGGGAGGACACAACCCATAACAAAACCCAAGGACCCAAGTAAATTCTCACTCCTTTGATAAATATGCTAGGACCCCCTGCTACATCCCCAGGGAGTGGCAGGCAATGAGGTACAGACAAGAAAGGGGACTGTTGCTGCCCAGGGCACAGGACAAGAACACAATGAGACCGAAACAAGGAAGTAAGCTTGCATGTCTGTGGAAACAATACCAGCCTTACATGGAAGTCACAGCTGTAATCTCAAATTCTCTAGTAGCCACGTTAAAAAAAAAAAAGTAAAAAGAAACTTGGTTATTAATCCTTAGATGGGGTACAGACAAAGCAAACAATCATTCAGGATGAGGGAAACCATCAGCATGTATACAGTATAGAAAGCCAAATGGAGCCCACTGAGTCATGGCCATGGGCCTAATTATATATGATTGAAAACAAAGGAAATCATCACAAAATCATAACTGGGGACAGATGGATTAATCACTGCCACAGGTGGGACTACAGAAGTGGAGAAAGGACAATGATTGCAATACATACATAATTGAAAAGGGTTACAGGATTGGTTCTGGGGTTTGACTCCCTGGCTAAGTGGTGGTCCAGCTGTGACTAAAGATCTTGAGGCCTGAATCATAGCCATGAAGTGGCTACTGAATACATACCAGCACCCCAGCCATAATTTAAATTAGAAAAGGGCATAGTCAAGCAATTTCCCTGGTTCTTTGTGTGAGCATAATCTACTTTCAACCACACTCTTCCTGAGAGCAAACTGCCCCTCCCTGGGTTTGTCTGGAACTTGTCTGTGGGTAGCAACAATGTTGGTTTAAGGGACAGAAAGAACTCAAAAGGCATCTGAAACTTACCTCAAGCCTCAAAATGGAGTTAGGGCTCCTACTGTGGACTGCAGCTTTCCACAACCCAAGTGCCTCAGAATTTAAGCTCTAATACACCTGCAGGAGACAAAGGGTGGGCTAGAGGCAGGTGGATGATTGGCCAGAGACTGGAGGACTGGCAGAGCATGAGGATGGGGCCTGAGCTCAGCCACAGCAGAGGCAGAAGAGAGGTGAGTGACTGGCTGAGTGGGGCCAGGGGAGAACAGAGCAAGAGGAGGACTCTAGGCTAGGTCTGCCTTCTCTTAGCTACCAAGTGTTATGAACTGTCTTCTCCATGAGTTGCCTTTTCACTCCCCATAAGAAAGGCCTGGGATGTGAGAAAAAAAGGTGACCTCTTGTCTCTCATTGCACTTACTAAACCAATTGGCCTTTCAAACCTGATGCCTTCAGCTTGTTAGCCATGTGTGGAATAGGCCTTGGGGCAGGCAGGCTCTAGGGGGCTACAGACTGTGCTGGGAACTTTAGAAGTAGAGGGTTGGTTTCAGGGGCCAACCTCTTGGGGTCTTTTCTCTACAGCCCCTCAGCCTCTCTGCTGCTCCTCTGGAAAAATCCACCAGAAGAGTGCACCTTCTCCAGGGCCCCGGTGCACATGGGTAACTAGTGGCCTGGCTTAGGAAGACCCCTGCCCTAAAGGTCAGTGGGGCTGGGCTGGCTGTAGGAAAGGGGCTTCCGGAAGGGCCAAAGGAGGGCCCTGCTCTCAATCTGGAAGTGGCAACAGGCAACTTTATCTTAAATGATGCACAATGACTATGTGCTGAAATCCACTGCTAAAATTGCTACAAAGGAGGAGGTGTAAGTCTCTGGATTATTCCAGAACTGCCCCAGAAGGCCACTCATACTCCCCTTCTCTGTAGGTTTTGATTATAAAATTCTGCTTTGGAAAAAAGATCATACTGAGCTCTTGAATCAGCCAGTCGATGCCAATCAAATGAGCCAAGGAACAGCTTCATTTTGACAGTAATTCAGTCCTCTTTGAATATGCCTTTTGTTCTTAGGACTCCCTGTATTTCTGAACTGGTCTAAAAATTGCTGCAATTATTCCTGGTATTAGTCACCGACCGGTGACTAAGGCTTGAGTCAGTAAATCTTTAAATCCTGCAATTATTTTTGACCTACGTTTTTAAGAATAAAAGTTCCCAACATACTCAACGGGCAGCTATCAGACTTGAATCCTAGTTTATATTTATCTTCCACTGAGCAGCATCAATTGCTGCCACAGATCACAACGTCCTTGCCAATAATTCACACTGACTGTAGTAACTCTGAAAGGCAGTGGGTCCTGACATTTATGTTTCTCCCCCAATAACTGACTTTCTGTTAGAGAAAGGGACATGTCTTCCTGCACATACCGCCCCCACCCCAAAACAATTGATGACAATGCTATATATTTTTAACAGAGTTGAGCTGGCAACTTTATCTTAAATGATGAACAAGGATGATGATGTGCTGAAACCCTCACCCCACCCCCAAGACTATGGCCCCTTGTCACCCCTCAGACCTGGAATTGAACTCACTTCCATGGCTTAACTTCCAGCCAAACAATAGAAGACAGGCCTGCAAAGTGAACAATTACACCAGGTAAGAACACTCTTTAGAACAATCAACCACGGGAGATCAGAAGGGCAGCATTTGCACAGGGAGGGAGCTCAGAGGGCAGGAATGCATAGGAAAAAAAGACATGAGAAAAGATAATAACAGGGAGGAAGTGGAAAGACAGCTGTTATATTGTGGAGATTGCAATCAATGTCATGAAATAAAATGTGTATGAACTGTTGAATAGAAAACAAATTTGCACTGTAATTTTCACTTAAATCACAATTTTTTAAAAAAGTATATATACATATATGTATGAGTCGGGGCCAACTCAACGGCACATAACAACAACAAAATGTGTATGTGTGTGTGTGTGTGTGTGTGTATATGAAGGAGCTCTGGTGGCTTATGGTGGCATAATGGGTAAGGCACTTGGCAGCTACCCAGAGGTTTAGCAGTTTCAAAACCCACCAGCTGCTCCATGGGAAGATGAGGCAGTCTACTTCCATAAAGATTTACAGCCTCAGAAACCCAGTGGAGGTTGCTATGAATCAGAATTGACTCAATGGCTGTGGGTTTATATATATAAAGGATGATGTTCTGATATCTGCTGCTAAAAATGCTACAAGGAATGGGTTATGCCATAGAATTATGACTATTGTGTTCTGAAGGTGCTGGGTGAAGTCACCATTGTTGGCCTTTACAACCATCAGCCTCCCCAACCCAACCACACACCCTTACCTACGTCATTCTAGCCACACTAAGGTATCTTCCTACCACTCATCTGTCAGTTTGTCATATTGTGGTGGCTTGTGTGTTGCTGTGATGCTGGAGGCTATGCCACCAGTATTTCAAATACCAGCAGGGTCACCCATGGTGGACAGGTTTCAGTGGAGCTTCCAGACTAAGACAGACTCAGAAGAAAGAAGGGGCCATCCACTTCTCAAAGAACTGGCCAGTGAAAACCTTATGAATAGAAGTGAAACACTGTCTAATATATTACTGGAAGACTTTATGAATAACCCTGAAACATTGTCTGATATATGGCTATTAGATGAGCCCCTCAGGTCAGAAGGCACTCAAAATATGACTAGGGAAGAGCTGCCTCCTCAGAGTACAGTAGACCTTAATGATGTAGATGGAATAAAGCTTTCGGGACATCCATTTGCTGATGTGGCATGACTCAAAATCAAGAAACAGCTGCAAGCATCCATTAATAATCAGAATGTAGAATGTACAAAATATGAAACTAGGAAAATTGGAAGTTGCCAAAAATGAAATGAAACACGTAAAAATCAATATCCTAGGCATTAGTGAACTGAAATGAATTGATTTTGGCCATTTTGAATCAGACAACCATATGATCTACTATGCTGGGAATGGCATTGAAGGGGAATGGCATGGTGCTCATCATCACAAAGAAAGTTTCAAGATCTGTCCTGAAGTACAATGCTGTCAGTGATAGGAAAATAGCCATAAGCCTATGAGGAAGAATAGTTAATGCTACTATTTATTCACATTTATGCACCAGCCACCAAAGCCAAAGATAAGGAAATTGAAGATTTTTACCAACTTCTGCAGTCTGAAATTGACCAAACATGCCATCAAGATGTGTTGATTATTACTGATGATTGGAATGCAAAAAGAGAAGAATCACCAGTAGTTAGAAAATACGGCCTTGGGGTAGAAATGACGCTGGAGATAGCATGATAGAATTTTGCAAGACCAATGACTTATTCATTGCAAATACCTTTTTTCAACAATGTAAACAGTGGCAATCCATGTGTTGTTGTTGTTGTTGATTTAAAAAAGAGGAGGGCATGTGGACTTTGCTAAATGGAGTAGACAGGAACCAGATCGACTACATTTGTGGAAAGAGGCAATGGAGAAGCTCAATATCTTCAGCCAAAACAAGGCCAGGAGCTGAGTGTGGAACAGACCATTAACTGCTCATAAGCATGTTCAAGTTGAAGTTGAAGACAGCTAAAACAAGTCCACAAGAGCCAAAATAAGACCTTGATTATATCCCTCCTGAATTTAGAGACCATCTAAAGAATAGATTTGATGCATTGAACACCAATGACCAAAAACCAGTGGAATTGTGGGATGACATCAAGAACATGAAAAAAGCAGAAGGTCACTAAAAAAGAGAGGAAAGGAAGAAAAAAAACAAAGCCCTGGAGTTAGAAAAACAAAAAGGAAGAACACACTTGGCATTTCTCAAGCTGAAGAACTGAAGAAAAAAGTTAAGCCTCAAGTTGCAATAATGAAGGATTCTGTGGGCAAATATTGAATGATGTAGGAAATGTTAAAAGAAGATGGAAGGAATACACAGAATCACTGTACCAAAAAGACTTGGTCAGTGTTCCTGCATTTCAAGAGGTGGCATATGATCAAGTACCAATGATACTGAAGGAAGAAGTCAAAGCTGCACTGAAGGAACTGGTGAAAGACAAGACTCCAGAAATTGACAAGATACCCATTGAGACATTTCAACAAACGGATGCCATGCTGGAGGCACTCACTTGGCTATGCCAAGAAATTTGGAAGACAACTACCTGGCCAACTGACTGTTTGTACCCATTCGTACCCATTCCAAAGAAAGGTGATCCCACAGAATGTGGAAATTATCCAACCATATCATTAATATCACATGCAAGTAAAATCTTGCTGAAGATAGTTCAAAAATGGTTGTAGCAGTATATTGACAGAGAACTTTCAGAAATGCAAGCTGGATTCAGAAGAGGATGTGGAAAAAGGGATATCATTGCTGATGTCAGATGGATCTTGGCTCAAAGAAAAGAATACCAGAAAGATGTTTATTTGTGTTTTATTGACTATGCAAAAGCATTCAGTTGTGTGGATCATAACAAGTTATGGCTAACATTGAGAAGAATGGGAATTCCAGAATACTTAATTGTGCTCATGAAGAACCTGTACATAGACCAGGAGGCTGTTGTTAGACTAGAACAAGGGAATAAATACTGCATGGTTTAAAATCAAAAAGGAAGTGCATCAGAGTTGTATCCTTTCACCATACTTATCCAATCTGTATGCTGAGCAAGTAATCTGAGGAGCTGGACTGGATGAAGAAGAATGCAGCATCAGAACTGGAAGAAGACTTATTAACAACATGCAATATGCAGATGACACAACTTTTCTTGCTGAAAATGAAGATGACTTGAGGAACTTACTGATGAAGATTAAAGACTACAGTCTGCAGTATGGATTACACCGCAACGTAAAGAAAATGAAAATCCTCACAACTGGACCTATAAGTAGCATTGCAATAAATGGAGAAAAGATTGAAGTTGTCAAAGATTTCGTTTTACTTGGTTCACAATCAACACCAATGGAAGCAGCAGTCAAGAAATCAGATGACATATTGCATTGGGCAAGTCTGCTGCAAAAAACCTCTTTGAAGTGCTGAAAAGCAAAGATGTCTCTTTGAAGACTAAGGTGTGCCTAACCCAGGCCATGATATTTTCAGTTGCTTCATATATGTGTGAAAGCTGGACAATGAATAAGAAAGACCCAAGAAGAGTTGATGCTTTTGAATTGTGGTGTTGGTGAAGAACACTGAAAGCACAATGGACTGCCAGAAGAACAAATAAATCTGTCCTGGAAGAAGTATAGCCTGAATGCTCCTTGGAAGTGAGAATGGCCAGACTTCATGTCACCTACTTTGGTCATGTTTTCAGAAGGGACCATTCCCTGGAGAAGGATATCATGCTTGGTAAAGTAGAGGGTCAACAAAAAAGGGGAAGGCCCTCAACAAGACGTATTGACACAGTAGTTGCAGTGGTGGCCTTAGGTATAGCAAAGATTGTGAGGCTGGCACAGGACCAGTCAGTGTTTTGTTCTGTCGCTATGAGTTGGAGCTGACTCGACAGCACCTAACAACAACAACAAGGTGTCTTCTGTTCCCCAAATACATTATACTGTTGACCATGTCAGTGACTTTGTTCTTTCATTCCTTGTCTGGAGGCCCCTTCCCTCTGTCCCCTCACAGCTCAGAATCATCAGAACCCTGTACAAGCCTGCCTTATTTGTGGAAGGTTATATGAGCTTATCTTAGTTAACAAGTACTGCTGTAACAGAAATACCTCAAGTGGATGTCTTTAACAAACAAATTTATTTTCTCACAATTTAGGAGACTGTAAGTACAAATTTAGGATGCTAACTCTAGGGAAGATTTTCACTGTCTGCTTTGGAGGAAGGTCCTTGTTCTTCTGAGCTTCTGCTAGTGGGTGATCTTCATATGGTTTGGCATCTCTCTTCCCCTGTTTCTGCTTCTCTCGTTTTTATATCTCAAAATAAAATTATTTAAGACATACCTCACAATAATCCTGTCTTATTAGCATAACAAAGAACAACCCTTCCCAGATGGGATTATAACCACAGATATAGAGGTTAGAATTTACAACACATTTTTGAGGGGACACAATTCAATCCATAACATTCCACCATTTAGCCCCCAAAAATTCATGTCCTTGCCACATGCAAAGCACATTCACCCTATCACATCATCCCAAAAATCTTAAATCAACTCCAGGTCAAAATCCCATCTTCTGAGTCATCTAAATCAAATATGAGTGAGACTTTAGGCATATTCTATCCTGAGGTAAAATATTTCTTCACCTGTGAACCTGTGAAATGTAGACTACAAGTTATTTGTTTCCAAAAGCACAATGGTGGAACAGTCACAAGATAGACATTTCCTTTACAAATGGGAGAAATTGGAGAGAAAGAAAGTAAAACGGGCACCAAGCAAGGCCAAAACCCAGCAGAACACATTACATTAGCTCTCAAGATGTGAAAATAATCCTCTGTTCTTTGGGACCACCTGGGCATTGGCCCTGCCCTGCAGACTGCATGGGTGTTGGCCACAGTCTCTGGATTCTGTGTAAAGGCCCCTTGGCCTTGGGCTTCAGCCCCACATTCCAGGCCTATAGGAATGTCACCTCTGCTCCTTTGGCTTTGAGAGTCCCATTTTTCTAGTGCATCTAAGTGACAACCCTACCCCTAGGCCCTGGCAGGCCCCATTCTTCTGCTCCTTGGGCATGGCAGCCCTGCCCCCTCAGCTTTGGGCAGCAGCCCCATCCCCCTGGCACTCATTAATGGCAGGCCCACACTCTGGGACTACGTTGGTGAAGATCTGTCTCTTTGAAACCTAGGTACCCATGGCCCCATCCTTGGAATCCCAGCAGGCTGTAGTTCTATCCTTTGAAACTGAGGCAGCCTTAATCCCTATGCTCCTTCCAACAGTTCTGCTGATAACGAAATTGCTCCAGGGATGATCTTTTTCTTTTCTTGGAGGACAACAAATGTAACTCCTTTGGCCTGTTGCCTGCCTGTGGCATTCCAAGAGGCAGACAGCGTTCTTTCCTTCACAATCTAAGCTGATGAGTTTTCTGCTATGGTAGTTGGTTAGATCCATCAGTCACAGACTTAATCTCTTTAACAAAAGATTGTATCTGCGTTCTTGGTAAACATTCTAGGACATGTGTCCTTAGTCTGTACAACAGAATTTTCCAAATCCTTTTTTCAAAAAAAACAAAAGTTTTGTTTTCATTTTGCACAATTCATTTTTAAGTCTTGTTTCTTTCTTGAAGCCTCACCAGAAGCACATTTAACATCCACATTTCTAGCAACATTCTGTTTATCTAAGATAATAGAGACTTTCTCTATGGCACTTCCCACTTCCTTCTGAGCCCTCACCAGAACTGCCTTTGACATCCATAATTCCACCAACAAGGCAATCTAGACTTTTACTGTTAGACGCCTAAAAACTGTTCCCGACTCTACTCATTACCAATTCTAAAACCACTTCTACATTTTAGGTGTTTGTTACAGCAGCACCCCCACTTTTCAGTACCAAATTCAGTCTTAGTTTGTCTAGTCCTGCTGGAACAGAAATACCACAAGTGGGTGCTTTAAAAAACAGAAATTAGTTTTTTACAGTTTAGGAGGTTACAAGTCTGAATTCAGGGTGCCAGATCTAGGGGAAGGTTTTTTTTTTTCTCTGTTGACTCTGGAGGAAGGTCCTTGTCTCTCTTGAGCTTCTGCTCATGAGTGACCCTCATGTGGCTTGGAATCTCCTCTCTTGCCCACCATCCTGCTTCTCTTACTTGTTTGTTTAATCTCTTCCATGTGCCAAAAGAGATTGGTTTCCAAGAAATCTATGTTAGAAAATAAATTAGCTAACCTTGTAAAATTTGAAAAAGAGAGAGAGAGAGATTGGCTTAAGACATACCCTACACTAACCCTGACTTATTTGTATAATGAAGAAAACCTATTCCCAAATGAGATTATAACCACAGACATAAGATTAGGATTTACAACACATATTTTTGGGAGACATAATCCAATCTGTAACAGAGCTCAACTGTCACCTCATAGCTGGGCTTTGACCCTTCCCTGCCCTTTAAATTTTGTGAACTATGTTTCTATAGATGTGCCTGCCTAGGTTTCTGTGAGCCCTTTGCCTTTGTGAAATCAACCTATGTTCAGTGCTCATTATGTGCTGGGTACTGCTCTAAGCCATCTCATTTAATCCCCCATATTATTAACCCTAATTTTTCAAATAGAGAAACTGAGACAGGGGATGGTCTTGTCACAGTGAGAGGTAAAACTACTTTTTAACCAAGAACTTTGGGCATATCTGATGCAGGAACAACGAGGTTCTTACCATCTGTTGCAAGTAGGGCCAGTCACCACAAGGTGGAAAAGCAAAAGATTTATTGAGTATTGATACCCAAGGAGATAGAATCGCTTCTCTTAAAAGTCTGTCTTCCCTGAGTAAAGGAATAAGCATGAACATTGTATAAGGCGTTGGGAAGGAGGTTGACAATCTCTTGGACTGCCAGGAATGTCTTTGTTCTTCTGTTCTGGGCTTACTCTGGACTCGGCGTCCCTCTTCCCAGGGTCATCTTGCTTCATAAACTACGATCCTGAATCAAAACCAGTCATGGGAGAGGGTTATGCTCAGAAGAATGTATAATTGAAAATAACAAACCTCAAGATGGCGGACTAGGCAGAAGGATTGCACAGACCCTCTTCAACAAAGAAAAGGGAAACCAATTAACACAGACACAGAAGATAATCTTGGACCCCTGA
>NW_006921766.1:1939434-1967510 GCF_000298275.1 Orycteropus afer afer | reverse complement strand
AAAAAAAAAAAAAGAAATCAGATGAGATATTGCACTAGGCAAGTCTGCTCCAAGAGACATCTTTAAAGTGCTGAAAAGCAAAGATATGTCTTTGAAGACTAAGGTGTGCCTAACCCACGCTATGATATTTTCAATTGCTTCATATGTGTGTGAAAGCTGGACAATGAATAAGGAAGACCAAAGAAGAGTTGATGCTTTTAAGTTGTGGTGTTGGTGAAGAATACTGAAAGCACAATGGACTGCCAGAAGAACAAATAAATCTGTCCTGGAAGAAGTACAGCCGGAATGCTCCCTGGAAGTGAGAATGGCCAGACTTCATGTCACCTATTTTGGTCATGTTGTTAGAAGGGACCGTTCCCTGGAGAAGAATATCATGCTTGGTAAAGTGGAGGGTCAATGAAAAAGGAGAAGGCCCTCAACGAGATGGATTGACACAGTGGCTGCAATGATGGACTCAGGTATAGCAAGGATTGTGATGCTGGCAAAGAACTGGGGCAGTATTTCATTCTGTTGTGCAATAGGGTCGCTATGAGTTGTAGTTGACTCAACAGTACCTAACAACAGATTTTGTTTCTTTTTCCTTTTCCTACGTTCCCTTCTGTCTTTTTTCCCTTTTTTCTTTGTCATTTATTTTCTTTTTTCTGTTTTGTGGTTGCGGTTTTTTGTCTTTGCTGTCTGTGGTTTTTTTTCTTTTGTTTTTATTGTGTGTGTGTGTGTGTGTGTGTGTGTGTGGTGGCGGTGTTTTTATTTTTTTGTCCCACCTGGTGGAGGACAGCAACCATGCCCCCACCACCCAACCACATCCACAACTCCTGCAGCCCCACCCACTCTGTGAAGGGCACAGCCTTCTTCATCAACTGATCAACAACACACAGAGGCCAATACCAGCCCAACCTGCCTCAACCGCTTTACAAGAAAAACTAACAGAGATCTGTGTACACATTCTCGTCCTTTATCACACCCACCAAGAGAAAAGTGGTGAGTGCCTAAGTGTTGCCAAACTAGTGAACAGAGTAGCACACCAGCCCTGCTCTGTCAGATACATAAAAACAAAATTAAGTTGTTGTTTTTTTTTTTTAAGAAAAGGGGGAGAATCACACCAACATACAATCACCAATTACATATAACTACAATGATATCTCGATGTCTCAAAAACAACTGACAATCCCAGTTCACACAAAGGAACAAGATGAAATAGTACAAACAAGGGACCAGAATAAAGAGCCACAAAACCCCCCTGAAGAAGAAATGGCATTGGAACAACTTGATAAAGAATTAAAAAGAATTATATTTAGGTACCCAATGGATTGAGAGACAGATCAAGGAAAAGAAAACACAGAGAAAGCTGCAGAAAAAATTAGGATTACAGTACAAGAACAAACTTACAAAATAAATGAAAAAATTTGAAACCATAAAAAATCAGTAAATGGAAATCTAGAAGATGAATACTAAGATTTCAGAAATAGATAACACACTAAAAGGGCAAAGAAGTAGAACTGAATCAGTGGGAACACAGAATTAGTGAAATTGAAGGCAAATCTCTCAGTACCACTTTGTTAAGGGAATAATCAGAAAAAAAGAACAACAAAAAAGAAAAGAAGAAAGTCTGAGATTTAAATTTATGTAGGACACCAACAAGAGGAAAAAAATCCATGTGACCAGAACACCAGAAAAGGAAGAGACAAATAAAATTACACAGAAAATTGTCAAAGATTTGTGGGAAGAGTGCTTTCCTAGAAAAAATACACATTCAGGAAGTTCAAAAAACCCCAAACAGCATGGACTTCAAAAGAAAATCACCAAATGTGCTAGTTATATTTTTATATCAATTTGGCTGGGCCTGGTTGAGTGGCTGGGCAGCTGATTGTAGTTATTCCCCATGATGAGATTGGCAGTCAGCTCCATGGTGGGATCTACCACAAGCAGCTGAGCCTTTGGGATGTGGTCTGCTTCCTGTTTATAAGTAGAAGCCTTGGGAATAGTCTCTAGTTTATGGAACCTTTGGACCCAGCATGTAGCCGTGTCGTTGTTCAGCAGCCTGCCATGCTCTGCCAACCTTGGGACTTACAGTGAACTTGAATTAATGGCCTGCCATGTGGTTTGGTAACATCGGGATTGTGCCTTTTTACTTGTCAACCTTGGGTTTGTCAGCTTCACCAGCCAGCAGCTATCTGAGTGAAGAAATGCCTCTAGCTCCAGTGGGCCGGGAGAAGGAGACAGAGCTGGACCCCAAGTTTAAGGGCCCTTAGAGCTTGGCACTTTTAACTTGGACTTCTAGCCTCCCGAACTGTCAGAGAATAAACTCCTGCTTGTTAAAGCCATCTTATTCTGTGGTATATTCTTGCCAGAGTGGTACTAGGTAACCAGAACACCAAGGCATATCATAATCAAACTTTCCAAAGACAAAGTATCCTGAAAGCAGTATAAGAAAACAAACCAAACTCACTGCCATGGAGTCAGTCCTGACTCATAGTGACCCCTTCCTTGGGTTTCCAAGGTGGTATCACTATGGAAGTAGATTGCCCAACCTTCCTTCAGAGGAGTAGCTGGTGGGTTTGAACTGCCAGCCTTCTGGTTAGCAGTCACATGCCTTAGAAAGCAGGATGGGAAAATCAAAAGTTGCTAACAAGGGGCAACAAATAAGACTATGCTCAGATTTCTTGGCAGCAGCCATGCAGACAAGAAGGCAATAAAATGACATATGTAAAATGCTGAAAGAAAAATATTGCCAATAAAGAATTATATAACCAGAAACAATGTCCCTCAAATATTATGGAGAAATTAGGACATTAAGGATCAAAATTGGGGATCCAGGTTAGAGTGAGAGAAAAATGTGGAACAAAACTCAAAATCATAAAAAAAGACTAGGCTTACTAGTTTGATAGAAACTGGTGAAACCTCTGAGACTATTTCCCTGAGTTACTCCTTGGGTCTGGAATTGAACTCACTCCCATGGCTTAACTCTCAGTCAAATAATAGAAAGGCCTATGAGTTTAACATATATACCAGGCAAATGCACTCCTTAGAACAGTCAACCATGGGTGATCAGAAGGGCTGTATTTGCACGGGGAGACAGGAATGATAGGCAAAAAGGACATAGAGAAAGGGTAACCACAGGGAGGAAGTGGAAGGAGAGCTATTCCACTGCAAGGAATGTAATGTAACCAGTGTCACAAAATAAAATGTGTATGAACTGTTGAATATAAAACAGATCTGCTTTGTAAAATTTCACCCAAATCACAATAAAAAGGGGGGAAAAAAAGAATATTCTGTTGCAAAAGCATATGATGTAGGAGATTTCCTCAGTTTTTCTAGAATGTACCTAGGGATGATTTTCTCTATATTTTTCACACTTGAGGATTGCTGAACTCTTGAATTGATAGGTTGATGTCTTTCGGAAAATTCTTAGCTCTGTCTATTTGAATATTGTTTCAACCCCATTCTTTCTCTCCTTTTCACATGGGTCTCGAACTACACATATACAAGCTCTTTTGACTATGTCCCACATGTCTTTTAAGCTCTTTTCTATGATTGCTTTAATTTTTTTTTTTTTTGGATATTTTCTATGGATCTCTCTTTCACCTTATTACTCCTGTTTGTGTCCAGTCTGCTGTTAAATCCATCCACTGAGTTATTATGGTAGTTCAGTTTGTGTGTCGACTTGGCTGAGCCTGGTTGAATAGCTGGGCAGCTGGGTGTAGTATTCCCCATGATGAGACTGGTAATCAACTCCATGGTGGAATCTACTGTGAACAGCTGAGTAGCTGCCTTAGGGAATGTGGTCTGTTTTCTGTATATAAGGAGAAGCCTTAGGAATGGTCTCTAGCCTATGGCATGCTTGGACCCTGCATGTAGCCACATTGTTGTTCAGCAGCCTGCCATGCTCTGCCAACCTTGGGACTTACAATGAACTTAAACTAATGGCCTGCTGTGTGGTTTGGTAACATCGGGACTGTGCCTTTTTACTTGTCAACCTTGTGCTTGTCAGCCTCAGTAGCCACCAGCTGTCTGAGTGAAGAAACACCTCTAGCTCCAGTGGGCCAGGAGCAAGAAGCAGAGCTGGACCCCAAGGTTGAGGGGCCTTCACCCAGCCCCTAGAGCCTGGTACTTTGAACTTGGACTTAAAGCCTCCAAACTGTGAGAGAATAAACTCCTGTTTGTTAAGGCCATCCCATTTGTGTTATATTCTTGTCAGAGCAACACTAGGAATCCAAAACAGTTGTCAATTGCAGAAGTTGTATTTTTCTACGTTTCTTATACACAGTTGGTAGATGTTTCATGAGCATAGGCTTATAGAAGTGCAATTTGGCAATACATTCCAATATTCTCAGAAATGTACCTGCCATTTAACCAAAAATTTCACTTCTGGAAATGAAAATGTGACATTAGGATGTAATGATGAATGTGTGTAAAAATTATATGAAAATAAATGTCTTCACAGAACTGTTCACAACACGACAGTTGAGTTATAAAGTGGGTGAAAATTGAATAGAATCAAAATTGTTCTCAGGAATTCCTTAGGAAGGCGTTATCTGTCCAGAGTCCAAAAGACACAGTTTTTTCTCTAATGTTGAAACAGAACATTTGATTGCACGCCAGAAGAAATATTTGGCTCACATCTAGAGGCCACATTGTTCAATAAATATGTCTTTAGACACTAGACACACCCTTAACTTGATAGAGCTCCTGCTGTGACAAGCACACAGAAAGAGACAGTGCCCAAGAGGGCCTACTGAGACCAGGGCAGCCAAACTCATCTGATTTACCATTTTATTAATAGTTTTCACTGCCCCCCCCCTTTTTTTCAGTTGAATACATGCAAATTAAATGAAACTCCACTGTAGTGAAGAAAAAAAAATCAAATTTACTGCCGTCAAGTCGATCCAATTCACAGCAACCCCTCCTTGGGAAGTAGTAGCAATTTGGACATCCATTAACTGAGAGCTGAGACTATGATTTGCTGAGGAAAAGAACTGAATATCTGTTGGAGTAAAATGCAGTCATTAAAATTAACAAGGTAGAAATTTTTATTGACATGGAAAGATGTATACCATTGTATGTTCAATGAAAATGATTTCTCTTTTAAAAAAGCATAAAAATTCTAGATGTTACATCAAAATGTTACCAATGGATCATGGAATTAAAGAGTTTTAACTAGAAAAACCATTTGACCCAGCTATTCCATTACTAGGTATATATCCTAAAGAAGTGAGAGCCATGACAAGAACAGACATATGCACACCCATGTTCATCGCAGCACTGTTTACAATAGCCAAAAGATGGAAACAACCTAGGTGTCCCTCAACTGAGGAATGGATAACCAAACTATGGTACATACACACAGTGGAATACTATGCAACCCTGAATAATAATGTAGAATCTGTAAAACACTGCATAACATGGATAAACTTGGAGGACATTACACTGAGTGAAAAAAGTCAGTCATAAAAGGACAAATATTGTATTAGTCCGTTATTGTAAAAGTAAAGGAAATGTTTATCTATGGAAGGACCTGTTCTTTGTTGGTTACCAGGGGTGGGAGGGGAGGGGAGGGAACACTGTTAGATAGATAGAAATAAGTATTGATTTGGGTGAAGAGAAGGGCAATGTACCAAATGAGAGTGATCATTATAGTGGCATTGAGGAAGAGAAAGTCATAGAGAGGTACGTGAGAGGTACAGACAACAAAGATGAACCCTTTTGCACATATAGTATGGCATTATCAGTGAAGGCAAACATGGGTATATTGGTAGATAGATGGGTGGACAGGCTGAACTAGTAGTTATCTCTGTGAAGCAGGGAGTGTACTCAAGAACATGTATAGGGTTGGCAGACAGTGGTCCTATAAATTTGTGTGTATGATCTGCATTCCCAGGTGTATAGTGGAGCTGACAAGGAGCAATGTCGTAGTCATTGCTTGGTCACAGCCAGCTACCAAAGAGGGACCTAGTAATTGAACCTGTGGGCTCAGGACCATAGTCACAGGGAACATCAAGCTCAATTGGCATAACATAGTACACAAAACATTGTTCCACCTCCTACTTTGGCAAGTAGTGACTGGGGTCTTAAAAATTTGCAAGCTGCCATCTAGATGCAACAAAGGGTCTCTCCTCATCCAGAGCAAAGAATGAAGAAAATCAAAAATTCATGGAAACAATTAGTCCTAGCAACTGGTACACCATCTAATCTTCAGCTTATATGACTATGAGACCAGAAGAACTAGCTGGTGCCCAGCTACCAATGTCAACCACTTGGAAGGGGATCTATGAAGGAGATACTGGAGAGAGAGGGAGAACAATGTGGAACAAAACTCAAAATCATTTGGAGAAAAAAAAAGGGGGGGGGGGACCAGGTTTGCTGGTCTGATAGAGTCTGGTAGAACCACTGAGACTATGGCCCCTAGCTGCCCTTCAGGTCTGGAATTGAAACCACACCTGTGGCTTCCAGCCAACAATAGACAGGTATATGAGTTGAGTATTTCCCTGAGGTAGATACTGTAACTGTCTGTTACAGTATCTGTAACTGCTGTAGGGAAAGTGAATTTACTCTGTAAATTTTCACCCAAATCACAATAAAAAAAATAATAAAAATAAAATTAAAAAAATAAAAGAGTTAATTATGAGCTCATCCATCCATCCATCCATCAACCTTTAGGAAGCAACTATCACCAACCAGGTACAGTATAGAGGTTGGGGTGTAGGACAGCCCTGGTCCTGGCCCTTACAGAGTTACAGTCTAGTGGGAAAGCTAGCTGCCTGAGTTAAGAGAGGCCTCCAGCTTCAGTGGGTCAGAGCAAGAGGCAGAGCTGAAACCCAAGGTTGAGAGGCCTTCATACAGCCCCTAGAGCTGGCACTTTGAACTCAGACTTCTAATCTCCTGAACTTCAAGAGAATATATCCCTGTTTGCTAAAGCCATCCATTTGTAGTATTTTCTGTTAGAGTGGCACTAAAGGACCAAAACACCTGGCTTTCACTTCTTTAGGATATATATACCTAGTAATGGAATTGCTGGATTAAATGGTATTTCTATTTCCAACTTTTTAAGGAATTGCCATACTGATTTCCATAGTGGTTGTATCATATTACGGTCCCACCAGCAGCGTACGAGAGTCCCAATCTCTCCACATCCTTGCCAGAATTTGTTATTTTCTGTCTTGTTGAACGTTGCTTTTAATGCTATTATTGTCTCATGTGTTTTTGTTTGTCAAATTTTCAAAGATTCTTTGAAAATACAAATACCTGGTGTTGATGAGGCTCTGCTAAAATTATTATCAGCTGCTGACTAGAATGTTAACTGTACATTTCTCTGGGGTATAATTTGGCAGCATATATTTAGAATCTAAAGATGCAAAGTACCCTTTTACCCACAAATCCACTTAGAACTTATACTAAGAAAGTAATCACAAATGCACACAAAGATTTGCTTACATTTATGTCCAATGAAATATTTGTAATAATAAAAAACCGAGGATAACTCAAAACCAAAACCAAACCTGTTGCTGTTGAGTCAATTCTGACGCATAGCAAACCTATAGGACAAAGTAGAACTGCCCCCTAGGGTTTTCAAGGCTGTAAATCTTTAAGGAAGCAGACTGCCTCATCTTTCTCCTGCTGAGCGACTGGTGGGTTCAAACCCCAGACCTTTTGGTTAGCCATAGAGCACTTAATCACTGTGCCACCATGGCTTCTTGAGGACAACTCAACTACCCAATAATAGAAGATTTGTTAAAGAAATTCTCGTAGCTCCTCAAGATGGAATGTAAAGCAGCCATGAATGACCACTAAGAAATATTGATTGACATGGGGAAGGTATGAAATATAATATTAGCTATTGACACTAAACATTACAAAATTTTGCAAAAAAAAATATAGCTAAGCTCTTGATCATGTATCATGTGTCTTAAAACCAGACAGGTTCAAATAGAAAGATCAGGAAGCAATATGCCCTCAAGCCAATGGGGTTATGGGTGGTGGTGTTTCTATTTTCTTCCTTATAATCTTTGTAATCATTCCAAGTTTCACAACACAAGTTTCTCTTATGCTTAGAAAAGCAGTGAATGATGGTTAAGAAATCTCTTGGAGCATATGGTATATAGTGGAAAAAAAAAAAAAAATCTGTTGCATTGAAGATAACTCGTTAACTCCAATCATCTAGAAAAGGCAGCTTTGCTTCCAGTTTGATGGGAGTAAAATCTAAATGAGCACAAAAGACCATCTATTGTATGATTCCAGATATCTGAAATGTCCAGAACAGGTAAACCCATAGAGACAGAAAGTAGATGAGTGGTTGCCTAGGGCCACAGAGAGAGGGGGCAATGGGAGTGACTGCTTATGGGTATATTCTTTTGAGAGGGGGTGGCAAAAACATTCTAAAATTGATTGTGTTGATGGGTACTCAACCCTGTGTATATACTAAAAGTCATGGCTTTTAAATTGTTGAACTGTATGACATGTGAATTATATCTCAACAAAGCTGGGTTTTTTTGTTTGTTTTTTTTGTTTTTTAATTGTGATGTGGGTGAAAGTTTACAGAGCAAATTCACTTTCCATACAGCAGTTCACATACTCTTTGTCTCATGATATTGACTATAATTTACCCCAATGCAACAGCTCCCCTCCCACTTCCTCCCCATAGTTACCTCTTCCCAGTGCCCATCCCTCCATGCAGTCCTGCCCCCTGAGCTGTCTCCCTGTGCATAAGCAGCCCTTCTTTCTCCCATGATTGTTCCCTCCAAGGAGTGTATCTACCTCAGGTAAATGTTCAGCTCATATGCCTGTCTTTTGTTTGTCTGGAAGCCACAGGTGTGGTTTCAATTCCAGACCTGAAGGGCAACTAGAGGCCATAGTCTCAGTGGTTCCATCAGGCTCTATCAGACCAGCAAACCTGCCCCTGCCTTTTTTTCCCCCAAAATGATTTTGAGTTTTGTTCTACATTATTCTCCCTCTCTATTCAGGATCTCCTACATAGATCCCCCTCTGAGTGGTTACCAGTGGTAGCTGGGCACCATCTAGTTCTTCTGGCCTCATAGTAGTACAGGCTGTGGATTACATGGTGTACCAGTCGCTAGGACTAATTGTTTCCATGAATCTTCAGTTTTCTTCATTCTTCTTTGCTCTGGAAGAGGAGAGACCCTTTGTTGCATCTATGTGGCTGCTTGCAAGCTTTTAAGATCCCAGTCACTACTCACCAGAGTAGGAGGTGGAACAATGTTTTGTGTAGTATGTTATGCCAATGAGCTTAATGTCCCCTGCTACTATGGTCCTCAGCCCACAGGTTCAACTACTCACTCCCTCTGAGTAGCTGTCTGTGACCAAGAAGTGACTACAATCTTGTCCTATGTCAGCTCTACTATACACCTGGGAATTCTTACAGAACATACAAATACACTTGTAGAACCATTGTCTGCTAACCTTATACATGGTCTTGGGTTCACTCCCACCTGTTTTTAAAAATAAAAAAGTAATAGAACATTCAAACTTCTTTGAGGAAAAATCGGACTTAGAAAATGATGTACTGGGGATGTGATTCTTTTAAAAATATGTGTTCATTTTCTTTTTTCAAAAATAATACAGGTTGGGATTTCCAGTCCAACACTTAAAGAATTAAAACAGAGAAGCCCTCACTTTCCCTCTTGCCTTTCTTGGTGAGTGGTTTTGCCCGGTTGAAAGAAAAGAATCTGATCAATAAGTCCATTCAAGTGAAAAGATTTTATTGAGCAGAAAAGAACTGTTCCCAAACAGGGAGCACGCTTTCAAAGAGATGAGATCACCACATCACAATTTTAATCAGCTTATATACAGTACAAACTTTTAAGGGATTTCCAAAAGGAAATTTTAAATGATTGGATGTCATTGCCTTAGTTGGGAGGAGGCAAGATAGATAGGTTTGATAACCTATCTGCATTCTGTAGGCTAGTTATGGCTTATCTAATTCTTGAATTTTTTCCCAGAACTATCTTTATAATGAGTTTTTAGTTTCTGTGAAGGGTTAAGTGTTGAGGTTTAAACATTTTCTTTAGTAGTCTCAAGAGTTTCCTTGAAAGTCTAAGATTCTCAGCTGTTGACTGGATTTTGATCTTTCTTTACACTAGAAGAGTTAAAGTATAACTTTACACTAAGGAGAACACCAAAGGAAGCAGCAGTCAAGACATCAGACAACATATTGCATTGGGCAAATCTGCTGCAAAAGACCTCTTTCAAGTGATGAAGAGTAACGATGTCTCCTTGAAGAAAATACCCAAGCCATGGTATTTTCAATCAGCTCTGGTGGCGTAGTGCCTAAGGCATGTGACTGATAACCAGGAGGCTAGCAGTAAAGATATGCCCCAGAAACCCAAGGAGAGGTCACTATGAGTCAGATTTGACTTGAAGGTAGTGAGTTTGGTTTTTTGGCTTCTTATGCATGTGAGAGCTGGACAGTAAATAAGGAAGACCAAAGAAGAGTTGAGGCTTTTGAGTTGTGGTGTTGGAGAAGAATGCTAAGAAGTACCATGTTCTGCTAAAAAGACTGACAAATCTGTCCTGGAATAAGTGCAGTCGGAATGCTTCTTAGAAGCGAGAATGGCCAGACTTTGTCTCAACTACTTTGGTCACATTGACAGAAGGAACCATTCTCTGGAGAAGAATATCATACTTGGTAAAGTAGAGGGTCAACGAAGAAGGGGAAGGCCCTCAATGAGATGGATTGACACAGTCGCTACAATGACTGGCTCAGGTATAGCAAGGATCATGAGGCTGGCACAGGACCGGGCAGTGTTTTGTTCTGCTGTGCATAGGGTTGCTATGAGTCAGAGACAACTTGATGGCACCTAAGAACAACAACAAGGAGAACAAAAAAGCCCTTTCAATTAAGGTCATGGTTAAGGAACAAAGGATGAGGTTCAAGGTTATTGCTTTGGGATGGATGGGAGTTGTAAGCAGTGATCATCTTTGGTGGGTTTAAAATGAAACTTATTCACATGTTTATGAATTATTGGGACAGAACCCTCCAGATGGTGTGCAACTATTTCAGGTGGAAGCTGTGAAATTATGGGAAGAACCTGAAAAACTGTCACAAGGACCAGCTTACTGAACAACAACAAAAAAAAAATGCAAAGTTTACAACCAAGCAGTTGTATTTGGATTAAAAAATTCGAACCCAAAAATTACAAACCAAATACACTGCCGTCAAGTTGATTCTGACTCATAGTGACCTGTAGGACAAGGTTGAACAGCCTCAAAGAGTTTCCAAGGCTCCTGCACCATTGTAGCTCAGAAAAGAATCTAGGGAGTTTCTAGTGTTCTCAAAGACTCTGTCCTACTGTGCTTTAAATATTTAAAAATCTTGGTATTCCTAAGAGGAATAAAAAAGAAAGACATTTTCTACACTATTAAAAAAAGAAAAACAACAACAACAACAATAAAAAATAATAATTCAGCCTCAATTGTTGCCCCTTAAGAAAGACATTCTGGCACTAGGAATTGTTCAAAAGCTTGTTCCCAAAAGGATGGAAGAACTTCTTGCAGTATGAAAAGATTTAAAACTAGATTCTTCATTCCAGAAAAAGTGGTGGATTACATCCAAGTGGAATTTTCTACTAGTTTCTGTTCTACCAGAGCCAGAGGTGTCCTGGATAAATTATGAAGAGGAAACTGTACTGGATTGAATAATGTCCCCCAAAATTCATGTTAGAACCTCTGATTGTGACCTTTTTTGGAAACAGGGTCTTTGCAGATTTAATCAAGTTAAGATGAAGTCACACTGACTTATAGTAAGCCCTACAGGCAATGACTGGTGTCATTATAAGAAGAGGGGCATTTGGACATAGGAATCACACACATAGAGATGACATAGCCATGTGGAGACAGAGGCAGAGATTGGAGTGATGTAGGAAGAGCCAGGAAACACTAAGGATTGCCAGCAACCAAAAGAAGCTAGGAGAGAGGCATGAAATAGATTCTCCCTCAGAGTCTCCAGAAGGAACCAATGCTGTCAACATGCTGATTTCAGACATCTAGGCTCTAGACTATGAGAAAATATATTTCTGGTTCTTTGTTTTGTTTTGTAGTGAAAATGTACATAACAAAGCATATGCCATCTAGACAACTTCAGTGACACTGATTACATTCTTCAAGTTACGCAATCATTTTCACTATCTTTTTTGAAAATATTCTGCTATTAACATAAGCTCCCTGTCACCCCTGTTGTTGTTAGGTGCTGTTGAGTTGGCTCCAACTTACAGTGACCCTATGTAAAACAGACTGAAAACACTGTCTGGTCCTGTGTTAGCCTCACAATCCTTGCTATACCTGAGCCCATCATTGTAGCCACTATGTCAATCCATCTCGTTGAGAGCTTTCTCATTTTTTGCTGATCCTCCCTTTTACCAAGCATGATATCCTTCTCCAGTGAATGGTCCTTGTTGACAACATGACCAAAGTAGGTCAGATGAAATCTGGCCAATTTTACTTCTGAGGAGCACTCTGGATGCACTTCTTCCAGGACAGATTTGTTTGTTCTTCTGGCAGTCCATGGTACTTTCAGTATTCTTCATCAATACAGCTCAAAAGCATCAACTCTTCTTTGGTCTTCCTTATTCATTGCCCAGCTTTCATATGCATGTGAGGTGATAGAAAATAACATGGCTTCCATTTGGCACACCTTAGTCTTCAAAAAGATGTCTTTGCTCTTCAGCACTTTAAAGAAGTCTTTTGCAGCAGATTTGCCCAGTGCAATACGTCATCTGATTTCTTGACTGCTGCTTCCATTGGTGTTGCTTATGGAAACAAGTAATGTGAAATCTTTGACAACTTCAGTCTCTTATTTATTATGAGGCTGCTTATTGGTCCAGTTGTGAGGATTTTCATTTACTTTATATTGAGGTGTAATCAACAGACTGTAGTCTTTAATCTTCAAATAAGTAAGTGCTTAAAGTCATCCTAACTTTCAGCAAGCAAAGTTGTGCTGTCTGCATATTGCAGGTTGGTAATGAGTCTTCCTCCAATCCTTATGCCACATTCTTCTTCATACAATCCAGCTTCTCAGATTATTTGCTCAGCATACGGGTTGAATAAGTATGGTGAAAGGATACAACCCTCATGCTCTCCCTTCCTGATTTTAAACCATGCAGTATTCCCTTGTTCTGTTAGAACAACAGCCTACTGATCTAGGTACAGATTCCTCATGAGCACAATTAAGTGTTCTGAAATTCCCATTCTTCTCAATGTTATCCATAATTTGTTATGATCCACACAGTCTAGTGCTATTGCATAGTCAATAAAACACAAATAAATTTCTTCCTGGTATTCTTTGTTTTGAGCCAAGATCCATCCGACATCAGCAATGATGTCCCTCATTCCATGACCTCTTCTGAATCCAGCTTGCTCTTCTGGAAGTTCTCTGTCAATATACTGCTGCAACCATTTTTGAATTATCTTCAGCAAAATTTTACTCGAGTGTGATATTAGTGATATTGTTTGATAATTTCCACATTCTGTTGGAGCACCTTTCTTTGGAATGGGTGCAAATCTGAATCTCTTCCAGTCAGTTGGCCAGGTAGCTGTCTTCCAAATTTCTTGGCATAGATGATTGCCTTCAGCACAGCATCTGTTGAAACATCTCCATGGGTATTCTGTCAATTCCTGGAGCCTTGTCTTTTTTGCCAGTTTCTCTCACCCCTAGTAACAACTAATCATCTTTGATTTCTATATATTTTCTCATTTCATATGAGTGAGATTATACAGTATTTGTCCTTTGTAGCTGGCTTGCTTCGCTCAGCATGATGTTTTCAACGTTTATCCATGTTATGGTATGCATCAGGACTTCATTTCTCTTTATAGCTGAGTAGTATTCCATTAAGGAGCTCTGGTGGCATAGTGGGTATGGCATTTGGCTGCTAGCCAGAAGGTCGATGGTTCAAACCCACCTATGTACAAAAAAAAAAATCAAACTCACTGCCATCGAGTCAGACCCGACTCATAGCAACCCCTCCTTGGGTTTCTGAGGCAGTATGTCTATGGAAGTAGATTGCCCAATCTTTCTTCTGAGGAGTAGCTGGTGGGTTTGAACTGCCTGTCTTCTGGTTAGCAGTCAAATGCCTTAGACACTATGCCACCAGAGCTCCATATGTATCGTGTTTTATTTATCCATTCATCCATTGATGGATATTTAAATTGTTTCCACCTTTTGGCCCTTGTGAACAAACGTTGGTGTACACATGTCTGATTGATTCCCTGCTTTCAAGTCTCTTGCACATATACCTAGAAGTGGGATTGCTAAGTCATGTGGTAATTGTATGTTCAACTTTTTGAGGAATTGCCAAGCTATTTTCTGTCATTTTAAGCCACCTAATTTGTGGTAATTTGTTAAAGAAGCTTGAGAAACCAAGATACAGGTATACTTTGGTGATACTGCAGGTTCAGTTCCAGACCATCACAATAAAGTAAATATCACAATAAAGTGAGTCACATGATTTTTTGGTTTCCTGGCATAGTGTCTGTGGTAGTTAAGTTTATATGTCAACTTGGCTGGGCCTGGTTGGATGGCTGGGCAGCTGGATGTAGTATTCCCCATGATGAGACTGGTAATCAACTCCATGGTGGAACCTACTGTGAGCGGTTGAGTAGCTGCCTAGGGATGTGATCTGCTTCCTGTATATAAGAAGCCTTGGGAAATGATCTTTAGCTTATGGCACGCTTGGACCCTGCGTATAGCCATGTCGTTGTTCAACAGCCTGCCATGCTATGCCAACCTTGAGACTTACAATGGACTTGAATTAATTGCCTGCTGTATTGTTTGGTAACATCAGGACTGTACCATTTTATTTGTAGACCTTGGGCTTGTTAGCCTCAGCAGCCTGTAGCTGCCTGAGTGAAGAGATGCCTCTAGCTTCAGTGGGCCAGGAGCAAGAGGCAGAGCTGAAGCCCAAGATCGAGGGGCTTTCACACAGCCCCTAGAGCCTGGCACTTGGAACTCGGACTTCTAGCCTCCTGAACTGTAATAGAATAAACTCCTGCTTGCTCAAGCTATCCCACTTGTGGTATATTCTTGTCAGAGTGGCACTAGGTAACCAGAACAGTACCTAAGATATTTGACTGCTAACCAGAAGGCTGGCGGTTCATACCCACAAGCCATTCCTCAGAAGGAAGATTGGGCAATCTACTTTCTTAGAGATACCACCTCGGAAACCTAAGGAGGGGTCCCTGTGATTCAGGATCGACTTCATGGCAGTGAGTTTGGTTTTTTTTAAGTGCATATAAAAAGAGGTTCTGGTGACATAGTGGATAAGGCATTTGGCTGCTAACAAGAAGGTCAGCAGTTCAAACCCACTATCCGCTCCGTGGAAGAAAGATGGGGAAATCTACTTCCATAAAGATTTACAGCCTCAAAAACCCGAGTTGCTATGAGTTGGAATTGACTTGATGGCAGTCAGTAGACTGGTAGTTGGTGGAGGGCATATAAAAGTTATGTTTACCCAATACTATAGTCTACTAAGGGTGCAATAGCATGATGAAAAAAGTTTGAAATGTTGTGAGAATTACCAAAATGTGACATAGAGACACAAAGTGAGCACATGCCCTTGGGAAAACGGCATTAATAGATTTGCTTGGCACAGGGTTTCACAAACCTACAATTTGTAAAAACCACAATCTCTGTGAAGCACAATAAAATGAGGTATGCCTGTATTCTTCCTGTGCACTCACTGGGTGCCAGGCCCTATTCCAACTCCAAATGATCAACTTGCTTGACCCCCTCAACAATGCCTGGAAGTAGATACTATCTATCACTATTTCTCTGTGTGAGGAGATGAGGAAACTAAGCTAAAAGAGCTGACCTAACTTGCCCCGGGTGACACAGCAGGTAGAACTAGAATCCAACCTAGGCAGTATGGCTGTGGAGTATAGAGCTTTCCCAGGCTACCACTTCTCAAATAAATGAAACCCATCCAGCAGAGCAGAAGTGACTTTGTGGAATGCATTATAGTCTCCTAGGGGTGTGGTCTGAAAATATATTTGCCCAGCATTGAAGAAATTTTTCTTGACCTAAAATCAGTAGTGTAGTGCCTAAGATACTTGCCTGCTAACCAGAAGGCTGGCGGTTCAAACCCACCAGCCACTCCTCAGAAGGAAGGTTGGGCAATCTACTTCCGTAGTGATACCACCTCAGAAACCCAAGGAGGGGTTGCTGTGAGTCAGGGCTGACTTGAAGGCACATAACAACAACAACAAAATTAGAGCAACAGAATATTAGAAACTGGATAAGTCTCAGCAAATCTGGAGTGCAGGATATGGGAGCTGAACTGACCCAACTTAACCTTTCATGGCTGTCAGGATCTTTGGGGTAAATGCCAGCAGCCTAGGACCATTAGAGGTGAACCTGATGCCAAGTGATGCATCAGAGCGAAACCAGAGTTCTGACATGCATACAGCTCACCAGCAAGCAGACCCAGTAATGTCTGAGCACTCTGTACTTTTAGGCCCTCTGACAGCTCATATGGGAGCTCTGGTGGCGTTGTGCCCAAGGCATTTGACTTCTAACCAGAAGGCTGGCAGTTCAAACCCACCAGCCACTCATCAGAAAGAAGATTGGGCAATCTACTTCTGTAGTGATACTGCCTCGGAAACCCAAGGAGGAGTCCCTGTGAGTCAGATCTGACTCCATGGCAGTGAGTTGAGTGAGACATCTCATATGCAAATCACCCCAAGTCAAAGGTAGCATTGCTCTGTGGGTAAATCAGCCAGCCTTTGCCCACGGTAGGTCAAAGCCCGCCAGGAAGTAGGGGGATTCAGGCCCAAAAAGTACTCTGGACCCAGGGTGCTACTCTAAAGGTGTTAGGCCATTGGACTCATCAGATTTGAAGGGTAGAAGTATCCACTCAAATTTCTGGTCAACCACAAATACAAGATACCACTGATTTCACAAGAGAAAAATTATTTCTAACATCTTTTGTGCTAATTAAGGAACCTTCTGGTGTTTGGCCACCACCCTTCAGTCAGGTTGTTGTACTGTGGTGGCTTACATGTTGCTGTGATGCTGGAAGCTATGCCACTGGTATTTCAAATACCAGCAGGATTATCCACGTTGGACAGGTTTCAGCAGACACCTGGTTCCAAGTGACAGGAGGCAATAACAATGCCTGAGGCTGGTGGTCAGGCAGGAGGAGATACTACTTTTCCATAAGACTCTGGTGCTCATTAAGTAAGGAACTGGCCCGAGGGGAGGGTAAAAGCGAGAGGGCAGGAATGACTTGGTGCTTTCTTTCTAAGATGGAATTGGCTTTCAAAATGGAGTACAGGAGCCATTTTGGGGTGTTTGAAGGACTATATCATACAATGCCATACCCTGAAAATTCTGCCGGTGAAAGAGTTGAGGGTTTCTTGCCCCACCAGGGTATTTGCTCTGGTACAGCCAGCTTGCTCCTTAGAAGCAAGAAGGCCAAACTTCATCTCTCGTACTTTGGTCACGTTACCAGGAGGGACCAGTCCCTGGAGAAGGATATCATGCTTGGTAAAGTAGTTGTTAGGTGCCCTTGAGTCAGTTGCAGCTCATAGCAACCCTATGTACAACAGAACACCACACTGCCTGGTCTTGCACCAACCTTACAATACTTGTTATACTTGAGACCATCATTGCAGCCATTGTGTCAATCTATCTCATTGACAGTCTTCCCCTTTCTCGCTGACCCTCTCTACCTTACCAGCATAATATCCTTCCCCAGGGACTGGTGCCTTGTAACAACATGACCAAAGTATGAGAGACAATGAAGTCTGCTCATTCTCGCTTCTAAAGAGCATTCTGGCTGTACTTCCTCCGAGATAAGATTTGTTTGTTCTTCTAGCAGTCCATGGTACATTCAATATTCTTTGCCAGCACCACAATTCAAATGCTTCAATTCTTCTCAGTCTTCCTTATTCATTGTCCAGCTTTCACATGAATATGAAGCTACTGAAAAGACCATGGCTTGGGTCAGGCACACTTTAGTTTTCAAAGTGACCTCTTTGCTCTTATGCATTTTTAAGAGGCCTTTTGCAACAGATATGCCCAATGTAACTTGTTATTTGATTTCTTGACTGCTGCTTCCATGGGCTTTGATTGTGGATCCAAGTGAAACGAAATCCTTGACAACTTCAATCTTTTCTCCATTTATCATTATGCTGCTTATTGGCCTAGTTGTGACCATTTCTGTTCACTTTATGTTGAGGTATAATCCATACTGAAGGTTGTACTCTTTGATCTTCATCAATAAGTGTTTCAAGTCTTCTTCACCTTCAGCAAGCAAGGTTGTGTCATCTGCATACTACATGTTGTTAATGAGTCTTCCTCTGATCCTGATGCTGTGTTCTTATTCATATAGTCCAGCTTCATAAATTATTTGTGCAGCATACAGATTTGAATAGGTATGATGAAAGGATACAATGTTGACCATACCTTTCCTGGAAGTGAAAAATTGGAAGACCCTCAATGAGGTGTACTGACATAGTGGCTGCAACGATGGGCATAGCAATGATTGTAAGGGTGACGCAGGACTGGGTAGTGTTTCATTCTGTTGTGCATAGGGTCACTACAGGTCGAAAATGACTCAATGACACCTAACAATAACAACAACAAATTTACACCATATCAGGAAAAGTGCTCTCTCCAAGAAAAGGCTGTTTCAAAACCCCATGGTAGACTGGGGAGGTGGTGAAAGGAATCCTAAAGGACTGTGAAGCTGATAGGACTGTGAAGCTGATTGACACCACCCCACCTTGACATAGAGGTGGTGCAGCTATGCCCAGCTTCCATCTGGCCAGAACTGGGAGTGTCTTTTCAATAGACTGGCAATTTCTGAATTCTTATTACTACCTGAGTCATCAAGGAAGAAACTTTATTATTGGAATGATAATTAGTGGGAACTAACAATAGCTCATAAATATACCAAATTAACTCCTCCTCCCCTGAAAACTGACAGAGCAGAGGGCCAGGCTCTGTGCAAGAGGACAGGGCTGAGTTCCTCGGTGGAGTTTACAGTGACCAGTTTAAAAACCACAGACACAGGTGCCTGCCTAACAGCTGGGAACAGGCCTGGAGGCTGGCCAACCACTGCCCTTCCCCCTGCTGCCATATCCTCTGTGTGCTTAGGATTCATTATCTGATTCAAAGGCAAAGATGGCAGAGGAAAGGGGTAAGTTATCTGTCATTGAGGTCTACCCAGGGAAGGGCAAGATTCTAAGGAGGTAGAGAAGGGAAATATCTACTGCAGGGAAAGATGGACCTCCATTCTAAGAAAGCTAGAAGGTGTTGACCTTTGATACTGGGAAGGAATAAAGTTCAGTAAGGGCAATCAGCTCTGGCTGCACCAGGAATCCCAACAGGCTCTTACACCATTCACTAACTCTGAACCTCAGGTTTCTCTTACTCAGTTTCCTCAACTGTAAAATGGGGATGAACTTTACAGGGTGGTTGTAAAGATTAAGTGTGTTAATGTGTGAAGGATTTTTACCATGTAGTAAGTGCTCTGTAAATGTTAACTAAAAACCCCAAAAAAACAAACTCACTGCCATTGAGTCAGATCTGACTCATAGCTACCCCTTCTTGGGTTTCCGAGGCAGTATCACTACGGAAGTAGATTTCCCAACCTTCTTTCTGGGAGTGGCTGGTGGGTTTGAACCGCCAGCCTTCTGGTTAGCAGTCAAATGCCTTAGGTACTACACCACCAGAGCTCCTAAATGTTAACTATTAATAATTAAATAACAATTACTTACTATGTACTTCTTTGCTATCAGGCCAGGTGTAGCAGTGACCCTCCTAGTTACTGATTGCACCTACTTCCTAGGCTACATGGTCCTAAGTACCCTGCCTGGTGCCCCTTAGGAGTTGCCCTGGGTGTCACTGATCCCATTGACCCAAATCACCAAACCCAACCATGTTGCAAGGTTAGAAACCTGAGAGGTCTAGCTGGTTTTGACTCCTGGGGAAATCTTCAGCCAGTGTGGTTTCTGGGAAGCAGAGAAAGGAGCCGCAGAGACACGCGTCAGCAGCTGGGGGAGTGGGAGATGTAGGGCAGGAATCGAGAATGCTGGGCTGGGACACCCACTTCTTTGGGATCGAACTTGCAGCGGACCCTGAATGTGAGAGCGGGCAGGGGTGGGGGCTGGCTTGGTGGCTGTGGTCCCGGAGTACCCTGAAGTGGCAGGGCCGGCCACGTGACAGAGGAAGGAGGAGTGTCGTGCGGCCGCAGGAGGGCACTCGCGGTCCCCCGGGGCCTTCCCGCGCCTAGCTTCTCCCTGCCACTTCAGACAGGGGATTTGATAAGCTGCCGGGCAGGAAAGGGGCAGGGAGCGGGGGGTGGCGCTGGGCGCTCCGAGAGGGTACTAGGGGTGGCCTGAGGGCTGTGGAGGTGCGAGGCTGTCACCTGTCCTAAGGGCAGAAAGTATCCTACCGGCCCGAGCGTCCTTTTGCCCACGCCACGCGGTGGCCGTGGCCGGAGAGGCAGCGCGAGGGTGTCAAGGAGCCGGTGTCAAGGAGTTGATAGAACTCGGGTTCCAAGGCCACTCAGGCCGCCTGCCCAGATCCGCCACAATAATGCGCCTAAGGTGTGCCTCAAGCTGGGTCAGGCAAGTCCCTGTCCCCTCGAGCTCGCGAGCGGCCTCCGCAAACCTTTGCTCGCCGCCCCTCTCCGGCCTCTCAGGTTACACCAGGGTCCCTCTCCCTGCCCTTTGCGTCGTGCGGACACGTTCATTATTGGGTGTGTTTCTTCTCCGGCTGTGCCCTGGGGATGTCCTGGGACCGAGGTCGGGGAAGTGGCCCAGCCACTTCTGTGTCCCTAGTGTGCCGGCCCGGCGGGTATCTGCGAAATGAATGAATGAATGAGCAACGTTACGGTGTCCTTACTGCCCACCACGTGCCGGGGAGTACAGGCGAAGGGTGGTCACAGCAGCCGAAGGGTGTTAGTTAGCACCGGAGACTGCGAGTAGTTGTGCGCCCTGTTTTTCCACTAACCCAGAAGGGGGCGGGAGGGGTCCTCCCGGCCCCGCCCTCAGCTCCGCCTCTTCTCCGCGCGCCGAGGGAGCTCGCGGCTCTGAGAGGCGCTGATGTCAGAGGGAGGCGGCCTGGTGTCCCGGCAGTCTCCTCCGCGGAGCGGCCGGAGCCGAGCCCAGCCGAGCCAACAGTGGCGGCGCTGTGAGCCCGTCCGCCCCCGCCGTCCCTCGGCCCCGCGCCGCGCGCCAGACTCGGCATGGAGCGGGAGTGCCGAGTGCTTTCCATCCAGAGCCACGTCGTCCGTGGCTACGTGGGCAACCGCGCCGCCACCTTTCCGCTGCAGGTACGCGCGGGTTTATGTAACGCGCCCAGGCTGTCCCCGGCGTGGTGGCTATAGCGCTGGCCCCGGGCGCATGACCTTGGCTGAGCCACCAAGCCCCACTTCCAGTCCGGGGCGCGGACTGCGGGCCCTCAGGGCCAGGCGCGCGCATAAGGATCAGGGGTTGGCGCGGCGCCCCTGGAGCCCGGGCGGTCCTAGCGGCGTGTGACGCGGCCCAGCCAAGGGGAACCGGCCCCCGGGAGCGCAGAGTAGGTGATTGCAGGGTTCAGACTCCCCTGTGGTCGGCCTTGCAGGGTGGAGTAGGGGGATAAGCACTCATGAGTGGGAGGGGGCGAGGGCAGGACGCGCGTAGGGGCCGAACCTCGGGGATTCGGGCGCCTGTCCCAGGCTCGGAGGGGGCGGTGCTTAGGGAGGGCGAAGCTCCTGTGGTTTACCCTCCGGCTATAAGCTCTTCCCCGAGCCGAGAAATTTCGGCACAGCGCCAAGGTCGCGAGAGCAAGGACCCTGTCCGGGCTGAGTACACTTCAGGAAGGAGCCTTGACGACCTGGAGCGGAGGAGGTGAAGATAGTCCAAGCTTGTAGGATGATGGGTGGGAGTGCTCCCGACACTGGACCCCAGAGTTCGGTCTCTGGGCCCCTTTGTGGGGGGAGCATCGCAGAAGGAGGAGGGTGCTGAGTAAGGTCAAGGACAGGCAGGCCGTGGTTCAGATGGGGGTGGACCAACCCTCCCATATAGGAGCTCATGGCCCCGCTGACCATTCAGGAGGTGGTCAGACAGAACGGGGTGGCATAAGGCACCATCTACTCTAGAGAAGTAGAGCTTCAGGGACTTCCTGGGACCGAGCTCGTGTTTTGATTTTAGAAACTACTTTTTAAATATTTTAATCTTTCTTAACTAACTGATTCCAGGATCCCTTCCTGGTGAGGGGCTCACAATAGCTGACCCCCAACTGCTTCCTATTTGCAGCCAGAGGTTCTCGCTGGGTGGCCCTTGGTGGGGAGCTGGGTGCAGTGGGCTGCTTGCTGGGCCAGGATAGCAGCAGGTGATGGGCACCTCCTTGTCTTGTTCCAGCAGGAGGGCTGGGAGGCTTTCCTGGACTGCCCACCTCTTACTGCCCTTAGTGGCAAGTGTAGCAAGACCCCAGAGCCCCTGCTGGGTATACTTGGTCTCTGCACTACCTGCCTCCATGAGGTGGCAGGCCCTGGGCCTGGTGTGGAGCTAGGCTTAGGGCTCAAGAGCAAGCACATCGCATCCAGGGTGGGTGGAAGGAGACCAGGGGGGGCCTGGCCTGTGTCTGGGAGAATCTGAGGGCTGAAAGGAGGCTGGCGTGCTGGAGGAGGAAGGGGTGAGAGCATAGTGTTAAAGGTGGAAAAATATGAGGGTTCAGGCCCCAAAGTAATGCAGCCACTTTTGACTTGTAAGCACCTGTTGGGAAGGGTACAGCACTTTGCACATGCTATCATCTCGGAATGCTCACTTCAGGCAGCCTGGGGCAGATGCCACCCACCTGGGGCTGCCCTATAGCTGGAGCTCTCAACCACTGCTCCAGAATGCTGGCTCCTAGCTTGGGGACAGGCATAGCAGGTAGGCATGCTTGCATGGGTAGAAGCACTAAGGTGGCATTGTACTAGGGGAGAAAGGAGCAAAGTCCCTGAAGCCAGGGAGCCAGACGATGCAGAGCTAGGCGAGGCTCCAAGAACAGATTCCATGCTGTCTGGGAAGGCAGGAGCAGCCCCAGCCCACCCTTAGCCAGGCCCTTCTCCCCATCTGTCTGCTCCTACTTTTGTTCTTGCCTTCCTCCATTAGGCAGACCATTCCCATTTTCCTCAGGTCAGCTTGGGGCCTACAGCGATGCCACTATGTTTCTGAGCTCCAGGCACATGCCCTCAGTGTCTACCTTGAGGACTATAGTGTTCTAATTACTCTGGGCAGCCTGTTGACTGCCCAACTGGGAAAGTGCTTCTTCTTCTTTTTAATGTATTTTATTGAAATATAATTTATGTACAGTGAAATAAACAAAACTAAAGTGACATGGGCCAGTGCATTTTTTTTTTTTTTTTTTTTGTCTTTTGCAGTGTTCCCTCCCCTCCCACCCCTGTTGTTGTTGTTATTTGCCGTTGAGTTGGAACCAACTCATACTCATAGCGACCCCTCCTTGGGTTCCCGAGGCAATATCACTACAGAAGTAGATTGCCCAGCCTTCCTTCCGAGGAGTGGCTGGTGGGTTAGAACCACTAGCTTTCTGGTTAGCAGTCAAGTGCCTTAGACACTACGCTACCAGAGCTCCTCTTCCCAGCCCTAGTAACAAACAAACAAAGTTTTGTTCCATGTATAAACCTTTCTTTGACTTTTTACAATAATAAACTAATTCTATATTTGTCCTTCTTGTGATTGAGTTATTTCACTCAGCATAATGTCCTCCAGGTTCATCCATGTTATGTGGTGTTTTGCAGGTTCTACATTATTCTTCAGTGTTGCATAGTATTCCATTGTGTGTATGTACCATAGTTTGGTTATCCATTGTTCTTTTGATGGCCACAAAGGTTGTTTCCATCTTTTTGCTACTGTAAATAGTGCTGCGATGAACATGGGTGTGTATATATCCTTGTCCTGGATCTCACTTCTTAAGGATATATACCTAGTAATGGATTAAATGGTATTTCTAATTCCAGCTTTTTAAGGAGTTGCCATACTGTGGGAAAGTGCTTCTTAAGGACAGAGCTGTGGTTCTTACCTGGGGTCTCTAGTTAGCCCAGCATCCTTATCTGTGAGCAGGTGCACTTGGTAGAACTAAAAATCCAGTGTCACTGGCAATTGTCAGGAGGTCATACTAGGGGACAGAGAGCCAAGGTGGGTAGGGTTACACATCATCTCCTGCCTTCCTATTATCTTGGTACTTGAGCTAGAGCTGAGTCCTCTGTGTCTTATTCAACCCATTGCTACATTCCCTTCTTATAGTTTTGTCAGACTCAGGAGAGCATGGCTATCTAGGTGTTAGCAGAAGAGAGGGGCATGACCATATACATTTAGCCCTTGGGATGCTCAGTGGTCTCAGAGCCTTTTCAGGATTAAGGGAAATGGGGACTACGAACAGATATTTTCTCAGGTGCTTGGGAGGTACTGGCTGTCTGAAAAGGAGAGGTACCAGTATGCCTTGTTCACCTGTTCACATGCAGGAAGGTCAGAATGAAGACAAGGACACTCGAGAGTGACTGGAGGCATCATGTATTGGTTTAGATGGCATGGATGTGGGTTGAACCCCCCACTTCCTTACAGGTACCCTTTGCCCAGTGGTGGTCCTCAAATCATACTCCCTCCAAATGTAGACCTCAACCAGAACAATTCCCAGAAATGTCTTAGTTCACTGGACACTCTCACTTTAACCACTTGATGCTGCCTTGACCATGTGCTTGTTTTCACTAATCTCACTGAGTGCCTCAAGGCTGATATGCAAAAGGTTACACAGTGCTTATTTTGTGTCCTGAAGCTACCATAACAAAGTACCACAAGCTGGGTGGCTTATAAGATAAGAAATTGAAGGGAGTGAGTCATTAGCCTGGGGACTCAGGACCATAGTCTCATGGGACATCAAGGTCAATTGGCACAACATAGCCCATAAAGCTACATTCTACTTTGATGAGTAGTGACCGTGGTCTTGAAATAAGCTTTCGAAGGACCATTTAAAGTGCAACTATTGGTTTCTTCTAGTCCAGAGCAAAGAAGAGTGGAGAAAAGCAAAGACACATGTAAACAGTGAGTTGGTCCAAGTGGTCCCAGCATCCACAACTCTGAGACCAGAACTACCTGAAACTGCTCTGCAAAGGATCACATTAGAAGGTCCTGGGTAGAATGGGAGAAAAATGTGGAACAAAACTCAAAGACATGAAAAAGACTAGGCTTACTGATCAGATAGAGGCTTGTGGAACCCCCAAGATTGGCCCTTAGTCACTCTTTGGACCTGGAACTGAACTCACTCTTGTAGCTGAATTTTCAGTCAAATGATAGACAGATCTATAAGGTGAAGGATAACTCTAGGAAGATAGATACAGCTTAGAACAATCAGGGCGGCATTTTCCCAAGGACAAAAAGTTCAGAAGGCAGGAAGGGTTGGGAGAGGAGGAATGGAAATGTGAAATACTGGGAGGATATGGGAGGAGTTATGTTCATTGATGGGATTGCAATTAATGATGTGAAACAAAATGTGTATGAATTATTGAATGGAAAACCAATTTACTCTGTAAACATTCACCCAAATCACACACACAGAGATCAGATATTGGTAGTCCTAGAAGCCAGAAGTTTGCATTCAGGGTGTTGGCTGGACCATGCTCTCTCTGACAACTCTAGGGAAAGATCCTTTCTTACCTTTCCCACTTTCTGGTAGCTCCAGTTGTTACTTGGCCTGTAGATGCATCTCTCCAATCTCTGCCTCAGACTTCATTTGGCCGTCTCTCCTCTGTGTCTATGTATATGCAGCATAACTCAGTCTTCACATGGCCATTTTCCTTCTGACTCTGTTCTCTTTTATAAGAATGGCAGTCTTGCAGAATTAGTCTCCACCCTATTCCAATAGTCATGTTAACCTAATGATCACATCTTCCAACCAAGATAATGTTCATAGTTTTAGGGGTTAGGGCTTAAACATATCTTTTTGGGGATACAGTTTAATCTATAACAGTGTTGCAGGGTCTCATAATGTCTCTTAGCTCCCCTACTTGGGCATGTTAAAGTGGGAAGAAGCAGTGAGATGGATGGAGATGGCTGGGATGACCTGGATAGCTGGAATGGTTGGCTGGTGCAGTGCAGTGAATTACTTAATATGGCCCTTCTAGCCATCATCATCCATTTTGTGATGTATTATAAATTCTAGCCTCAGTGCCTGTGGTTACAGTCCTATTATGGGTAAATTGTCTGTTATGTTAAAGAGTCAGGATTAGGGTGGGATGTATTTTGAGTCCTGCCTTAGTAGAGGATGTAACTCAAGTTGCCACCCTTAGTTTCCATGAGATTATGCTTAGGAATGCTCTTGCAGAGTTCACTCTTGCTGTGGATCCTGCCTGTGTTTCATCATCTCATCTGTGGTTGTTCGAGCTTGAGACAATAGCCAGGTGTCTGACCTGCTGATTTGGGTTCACCAGTCTCTGCAGACTTATGAATGAGGAGAATCCTCAGATTGATGCTTGACCTATGGATTTAGGGCTTGCTAGCCTCCACAGCTGCCCAAGCCATTTCCTGGGCAGGTCATGTGCTCTGTGAGACGTTACAGCAAAATACAGAACCCAAAGATGTGAAGAAGAGTACTGAGGGGAGGGGGAGGAGTTGGTACTGGAGATGAAGGAGGGGTGCAGCAGTTTGGAAAAGTTGGACGTTTAGGAAGTTTGGGACTTCTTTGACCTCTGCCTCAAAGGACAGCCTTGTACTCATTCTTCTAAAAGAAATTATTCAAGCAGCTGGGGATGGCCAGGATGGCTGGACTGACTATCAAGCTTGGACCAGTCCTTGTGAACCTAGAATGGGCAGAGCCTGGAGATGGCCTTTGTGCCCTAGCATCTGCCAGCCTCCAGCAGTGACTCCTAGGGAGCCTATCCCCAAGTCCAGAGGTGCTTGTGGTGGGGGGCATATTCTTACTTTTGAGAAAATCCTAAGAGCTTGGTGCTCTGGAGGCATGCTCCTTCACATGGCTGAATGTGAGGAAGAACTTAAAAATGGGGCAGATCACAGGCTCTGGCCCAAAGATCCACTCCTGTGTTGCTGGGATGAGACTGGGAAATGCCCAGGGGATGGCATGGTGGGGCTATAGAGCAGCACTGGGACTGACTGAGCTTTAGGGGGTGGTACTACGAAGTAGATGTTTGTTCCTCTTAGAATCCAAGCTGGAACCTGACCCTGGATTCTGAAGTAGACTAAGTGACATTTGTTAAACAAGAGCAATTCCCCTTGGCAGTGAGATGGTATTAGAGCTGATAATGCTACTGCTGAGGCAGAATTTTCAGCCCTTCATGCCCAGCACAGCGAGTACCTCGTGCCTGAGAAACTCCTGGTTAGGAACATGACCACAGATCAGCCCTGACTAGAGCTTGAGTCTCAGGCCAAAGTGGATCTCAGCCACCTACCCTGATCAGAGAACACCGAACAAAAGACAAAAGAGAAAGGAGCCGAACCTTGACCCTGTTTCTGGGTTTTGTTTCCAAGCTCAACTCCAAAGTACATTCTAGTGTTAAAGGTCAGTGGAATAATGTGATCAGCAACAGCAGAGGTGAAGGTCAGGCAGAATGCCCTGGTGTTTGGAGAGCAACACCAAGGGTCTTTTTTTGTTTTTTTAAATTGTGATTTGGGTGAAGATTTACAAAGCAAATTCACTTTCCATACAGCAGTTCACATATACTTTGTCTCATGACATTGATCACAGTTTACCACAATAAAACAGCTCCCCTCCTACTTCCTCCCAATAGTTACCTCTCCCTGTGTCCATCCCTCCATAGACTCCTGCCCCCTGAGCTGTCTCCCTGTGTATAAGCAGCCCTTCTTTCTCCCATGATTGTTATCTCCAAGGAGTGTATCTACTTGAGGTAAATGTTCATCTCATATGCCTGTCTTGTTTGGCTGGAAACCACAGGTGTGGGTTAAATTCCAGACCTGAAGGGCAGCTAGGGGCCATAGTCTCAGTGGTTCCACCAGGCTCTATCAGACTAGCAAACCTAGTCCCCACCTTGTTTTTTTCTCTCTCCAAATGATTTTGACTTTTGTTCCACATTGTTCTCCCTCTCTATCAAGGATCTCCTACATAGATCCCCTTC
>NW_006921766.1:1931103-1933365 GCF_000298275.1 Orycteropus afer afer | reverse complement strand
TATCTATGGACCCAATGAAAGAGCCCCAAAATACATAAATCAGACTTTAAAAGAATGGAAAAGCCAAATAGATGACTCCACAGTCATAGTGGGAGACTTCCTTTTCTTTGTTGAAGAGAGTCTATGCAGTCTTTCTGCCTAGTCTGCCATCTTGCTGGTCTCTCAATGTGTTCTTAAGCCCCAGGAATCTGCAAGAGTGCTGTCTCTTTAAATATCCAAAATAGTCAAGCCTCTTTTAAACCTTCAAAATGGCTGCACCCTCCGGACCAGGAAAAGTCCACAGCTCAGCCCACCTTTCTCTTCACCTCCTTCATTTATTCCCCAGCCACCAGAGCACTCCTCCGTGCAGTCCCTGGCTAGCAGGGCTGATTTTTGGATTAATTCTTAGGTCCTACCACCACTCAGGAATCTCCAAGCTGTCTGTGCCATCAGGATCGCTGCCAGACTGCAGCTCCGTCTGTCTCCTTTTTTGGTATTTTCACGCAAATTCTTCTGCTAGTTTGGGTTTAGTTCACTTCTATATTCTTCCCTTCAAGGTTCAGGGATCCAGGATTATCTTCTGTGTCTGTGTTAATTTTTTTCCCTTTTCTTTGTTGAAGAGGGTCTGTGCAGTCTTCCTGCCTAGTCTGCCATCTTGCCGGAACTCCTCTTCCTCCATTTTTAATGAGACCTTTGTTTGTGGTTTTGCTTCTAATGCCTTGTCCTATTTTTTTTGTTTGATTTGAGGTTGCCTGTTGTTTTCTGTGGGATGAAGGGTGCAGGTATAGGGGGAGGCCAAGGACACACAGTCCCTATGTTGTAGATAATGCTTGATGTCTCCTTGTGCTGGACTAGGACTTCCCACTGCTCTGTTTGATTCTAGGTAGTGGAAAAAGAGAAATGAAGGAATGAGGTGAGGCAGGGTGTGGAGTTGTTTTCCTCTTGGATGTAGTTAACCAAAACTTCTAGGAAACTGACGCTTTTTAGGTAGGACAGTCTGTCTGTATGGAACTATGGAATGTTTGCCTGGCACATGGGTGCATCTGTTCCTCCTGCTTTTCTGTAGACCTGACTCTGGGTGGGGATCCTGGAATCCTCAAAGCAGCCCCCTGCATCGATTGGCTGTGTCTATTCACGTTTTGGTAAAAGGACAACACATGAGGTTTAGGGTTATGTCTTAGTTTCTTGAGGCTGGTGTAACAAAGTACCACAAGCTGGTACCTTACAACAACAGAAATTTATTCTCACAGTTCTGGAGGCCAGAAGTGTGGAATCAAGGCATTGGCAGAGCCTTGCTCTCCCCAGATTCTCTAAGGAAGGATCCTTCCCTTGCCTCTTTCAGATTCTACTGGCTCCAGGTGTTCGCTGGCTTGTGGCTGCATCGCTCCAATCTCTGCCTCCGTGTTCACCTGATCTTCTTCCCAGTGTCTTCTCCTTTTCTGTTTCTTATGAGAAAGCATCCTTATAAGACATTATAAGTAAGCATTGTCATTGGATTTAGGACCCACTTGGGTAATCCAGGGTGATCTCATCTGGAGATCCTGACTTTATCTCCAAAGACCTTTTTTCCAATGTCATAGTCAAAGATTTCAGGTGGACGTTTACTTCTTTATGGGGGGTGAAGGGCAGCACTCAATTCATTGCACGTTAGAAAGTGCTTTCAGGGAAATTTGAAAATGACCTAAGTTTGGGGTTTAATTAAAGACCCAAATGGAGATGAAATCAAATCATTGTTTTTGGAGTTGAGAGGAGCAGCCAGGAGCTGCACTTTCCCTTTGTACACTTGGGCGCCCGTACCTCTGTCCAAGCCAGGCAGAAGCTCTTTCCCTGAGAGTAGTAGTGAGCCCATTTTCTCCCTCCCTTTCCCACCAACTGCTGCTTCAAGGCTGGGCTTCTGAGACAAAGCCCAGAGATCAGCATATCCAAGGCAGCAGTGTCCAGGGTCATCTGCTTCAGAGTCTGATAAATGAGCAACTGTCGAAGAAACTGAGTGCCTCAGACAGGCCTGCTTGAAGCACATTACCTGGACACCAAGGGTATCAGAGAGGTGCCCCATCTGCTGTAACAGAGCCACTGGTGTGCTTGTATGCATGGACATGTGCAGTGCATCGTGTGTGTGAGCCTGTGGTTGTGTGCATAGGCATGTACAGGTGTGGATATGTGTGTGTACGGATGCATGTACACCCGTGTGTATGAGTGTGTTGTAGATGTTGCTGTGATCCATGCAGGACTCTGCTGGCTGAACCTACCCCCATGTATGTATGTATATATATATATATATAT
>NW_006921766.1:1898431-1930563 GCF_000298275.1 Orycteropus afer afer | reverse complement strand
AAGTCAACTGCGAAGGAACTGTTTCAAGTGCTGAGGAGCAAGGATATCTCCTTGAGGACTAAGGTGCACCTGACACAAGCCATGATATTTCCAATCGCCTCATATGCATGTGAGAGCTGGACAATGAATAAGGAACTTGGCTTGAGATGACCTCATTCTCTGCGTGGGTGTCTTTAAGGCATAGCATTCATGACATGGGGCTGCCAGATTGGTTTCATGGTCCATTGACTTTGCTCTCTCCCATCCTGCACCTCAGCGAGCTTTTGACATAGACTCATAACAGGTTTTGCTCTCAGAATGAGGCCAAATGGATAACACCAAGAAATGAGAATAAATGGACTTCCTCATGGAGAAGGGAGTGTGATGTTGGGACATGGGCCGTAATAGGATCTGGCAGTTGGCAGAGGTAGGGTGGCAGTGTACCTCCCTCCTCTCCCAGCTGGAGTAGCTGCCCTATTTCCTCTTTTAAAAAGGGCCTGGCTCCTCACTAGGATGGCTAAGATTGAAACAAAAAGAAAACAGAAAATAACCAATGTTGGTGAGGGTAGAGAAATTGGAACCCTTATCCGTTGCTGGTGGGAATGCAAAATGGTACAGTTGTTATGGAAAATGATGTGATGGTTCCTCAAAAACTGTAAATAGAATTACCATATAACCCAGCAATTCTGCTCCTAGGTATATACCCAAAAGACTTGAAAGCAGAGACTAAGAAAGAGACTCGTATGCCAATTTTCATTGCATCACTGTTTACAATAGCCAAAAGATAGAAATAACCTAAGTGCTCAAGAGATGAATGGATAAACAAAATGTGGTACATATATACAGTAGAATACTATTCAGCCAGTAGGAGAAATGAACTCTTGATACATGCTACAGTATGGATGGTGCTTGAAGACATTATGCTGAGTGAAATAAGCCAATCATAAAAAGACAAATATTGTATGACCTCACTTATATAAAAAGACAAGAAAAGGAAAATGTATAGAGACCAGAGTTTATTACCAGAGGCTGGAAAGGAGTTCTTTCTTGTGGCACACTTGTGGCACAGTGCCTAAAGTCATTTAACTGCTAACCAGAAGGTTGGTGGTTCAAACCCACCAGCTGCTCCATGGAGGGAAGACAGGGCAGTCTACTTCTGTAAAGATTTATCATCTTGGAAACCCAAAGGGGGTTGCCGTGAGTCGGAATCAATGACAGTGAGTTTGGTTTGGTTTTTTGGAGTGGCTGGAGGGAGGGGGAAAAGGAGGATTAATGGTGACAGAAAAATTGCATTGATTAAGGGTAGGGTTGTGCAGCTGACTATTATAATTGCTGTCAATAAGTTTTATACCTGTAAAAAAGTAAAATTGGCAAAAGTTGTGTGATTTATTCACAGTGACTAAAAAAGGAAGAAAAAAAAGTAGAGTAGCTACTGAGGCAGTCAAACACCTCATGGGATTTGGTTCCTTGTTTTAGAAGTTTAGGGTCATGGTTTCATGGGACCTCTAGTTTATTGACCTGATAATGTGTGTAATGTTTCTGTTCTACTTCCTACTTCATTGCACGTGCCTGGGGTCTTAGAAGCTTGCAAGCTGCCATTTAAAGGCACAACAGTTGGTGTCTATTCACCTGGAGCAACAGAAGAATAAGGTAATGCAGGGATAGGAGGAGGATATGGACTGTGTGGCTAATTGCCTCCATGAACGTCTGCCTTCTTTGTTGTAAGATCAGAAGAGCTAGATGGTACAGGCTACAATTACTGAACATTTTGATCAGATTCTATCAAAGAGTCCTGATCAAAGGCAGGAAAATGCAAAACAGAAATTCATATTCTCATGGACTCTAGACTTTCTGAAGCCATGGAGAGTGTACAACACCTAAAACTATTGCCCTGAGATGATCTTCAAACCTTAAACCAAAAATATCCTCTGAAGTCATCTTAAAACTGAGCAGTTGTTTAGCTTAACCAGTAAAAAATGTTTGCTGTAAGCATTATGTTTTTTTTAAAAATGAAGTATTTATTATTATTATTATTATTATTATTAATTTATTTTTGCAGTGTTCCCTCCCCTCACCTCCCACATCTGGTAACCAACAAAGAAAGTTTCCTTCTACATATAAACCTTTCCTTGACTTTTTACAATAATGAAGTAATATAATATTTGCTCTTCTGTAATTGACTTATTTAATTTAGCATAGCATCATGCTCTTTTAAGAACTATTTGGGATCAGATCAACAACAGCAACTGGAAAGATCAGTTAGGGACTTTAGACGACAATGACTTTATGTTAATGAAGGAGGAGCAAGTTAGGAGGTTGAGAATGGTTGTACAACTTGAAGAATGCAAGCAATGTCACTAAATTGTACCTGTAGAAGTGGTTGGAATTGGTGTATGTTTTGCAGTGTATTCTCAACAAAAAAAATAAAAATTTAGGGGAAAAGAAAATAATCTGGCTCTAAGGCAAGCCTGCGGGCACAGCCTGCCCTTTGCCATTGCCCACGCTATTCCCTCCAGCATTCCTGCAGCATTCCTGTGACATGACAGCAGCAGCTCGCCAGCCTTTCTTGGTCTTCTTGGCCCATCTCGTAACCTGTGACCATCACCAAGCACCTGGAAATTGGGTCACCCTCATGTTACAAAGTGGTTAAAACCATGGTCAGTAAATACTGAGGTTTAGAACACCCCACGATCTGCTTGCTGTGGGTGGGAATGATGTGACAGGGGAGACTTAGGAGAGCAGCTGTGGATCAGTAAAGAAGGAACCAGTGAAGTATCCCTGATCAAAGCTAAGTGGTGGGATGTGGAACCCAGGTTATCTCAGTCTAGAACCAACCCATGGCTGAATCTGGCTCAAGTTCCTGAGCTGGGTTAATAGTGTTCCCCTGAAATTCACATCCACCCCAAACCTGAAGTTAAGATGAAGTTATCCTGGAGTAAGTGGCTGTTAAATCCAATGACAAGTGTTATTACAAGGAACCCTGGTGGCACAGTGCTCTGTTGCTAACCAAAAGGTTGATGGTTTGAACCCACCCAGTAGGTCCATGGGAGAAAGACCTGGAGCTCTGCTCCTGTGTAGGTCATAGCCAAGAAAACCCTATTGGGAATTTTTACTCTGTCCATGGGGTTGCTGTGAGTCAGAAAGGACTCGACAGCACCCCACAACCAACCACATCCTTACAAAAGAAAACACACAGAGTGAAGAATCCCATGTGCCAAGGAGGAGAGCTCAGAGTGATGAATCTACAAGCCAAAGATTGCTGGCAACTACCTGAAGTTGGAAGAGACAAGAAGGGATTCTCCCTTAGAGCCTTCAGAAGGAGCATGGCCTTGCTGACACCTTAATTTTGGACTTCTGGTTTCTAGAACTGTGAGGCAATAAATTGCTATTGTTTTAAGTCAATCAGTTTGTTGTTACAGTTGTCACAGGAAACCAGTACAGCTCCCCATGACTTAACCCCCTTCCAGGCTGTATTGGCTCTATGCACCTGGCTTTAACATGTAGATGAGGCATGCAAGTTCCCTGTCTGGAGGATAATGATATAAATTGTCCTCAGTTCTGAGATGTGTATGTTTTCATATTTTAGCACATCTGGCATTGGAAGTTTATTGACGAATGGTTGTCTCCAGTTCATTGGTGAGAGGTTTTATTATTTTCTTCGTAGCACATAAAGGTATGTCATTGACTCAGTGATATATGGTATATCTTATGATCAGTTTATGAACTGGCCCCCGTGTTCAGCTCTGTGAGTTGGTTACATTCAAGAACCTTTGCAGCTGAGGACCAGAGCCCTGAACATTGGTGATGCATCCTGCAGATACCACCCAGTCCAGAGCTGCAGACATAGGACAACAAAGACCCACTGAGACCACAAGCTTGTCCTCATGCAAGCGACTGGGCTCTTAATAGACATTGTGAGTAGGAAAGCACAGACTCTGGTGATGTCATTTTCAAGGACAGGACATCTGCTTGTTGGGCCAACAGACTTTTGGTACTTCCTTACCAGCTTACTCTGCCCATGACTAATCAAAATCTTGGTAAGTGCTGGGAAATCCTGAGAAAACCCATCTTACTCAGCCAGTGGTTCATCATATCGACTGCAAAGGAAGAAAGAGACCATGTGCCATGCCAGGTGACATGTTTGCTGTGTCTGGGGATAAATGAATAATTTATTTTATAAGGATCAGCACCAAGTTGGATCCTCTGAGGTACCCGTTAAAGATGTCTCAAATGTCCAGCTTCTCCAAACTGCTGTACCATTCAATTATCTACTCCCCTCAGTACTCTCCTTCTCATCTTTAGGTTTCATAAATTGCTGCATCTCACAGAACTCACTAACCATACTTAGAGTTAAGTGGTTTATTAGAGGAGTAACAGGGTATAACTCAGAATCAGGATCAGCTTGGAAGTAACAGGAACAAGTCAGGATACAGTTCTTAGATCAGGACAGCTGCTTTTTTTTTTTTTTTTTCCAGTTTTTATTGTGATTTGGGTGTAAGTTTACAGAGCAAATTCATTTTCCATACAGCAGTTCATACACATTTTGCTTCATGACACTGATTGCAGTTCCCCACAGTGTAACAGCTCTCTTCCCACTTCCTCCCTGTAATTACCTCTTCCCTGTGTCCATCCTCCCATGCACCACCCCCCACCCCCAGCTATCTCCCCGTACAGACACTGCCCTTCTATTCTCCCACAATTGATCTCTCCAAGGAGTGTATTGACCTGATGTAAATATTTACCCCATATGCCTATCTATATGGCTGGAAGCCACACAAATGAGTTCAGTTCTAGACCTGAAGGGTAACTAGGGGCCCTAGTCTCAGGGTTCTCACCGGGCTCTATCAGACCAGCAAACCTGCTCCTTTTTTTTTTTTTTATGATTTTGAGTTTTGTTCCACATTGTTCTCCCACCCTATCCCCCTATCCAGAATCTCCTGCACTAGTCCCCGTCCGAGTGGTTGACAGCAGTAGATGGGTACTGTCTAGTTCTGGTCTCATGGTCATATAGGCTGAGGATCACATGGTATATTCCCTTGGACTAATTGTTTCCATGCATCTTTGGTTTTCTTCATTCTTCTTTGCACAAGGAGAGAGACCCATCATTGCATCTTGATGGCCAATTATAAGCTTTTAAGACCCTAGTCGCTACTCATCAAAGTAGGAAGTAGAACGATGTTTTGTGTAGTATGTTATGTCAATTGAGCTTGATGTCTCCTGCAACCTTGTCCCGAGCTCACAGGTCCAACTACTCGCTCCCTCTGGGTAGTTGACTGTGGCCAAGAAGCCACCACAACCTTGCCCCTTGTCAGCTCTACTATACACCCGAAAATTCTTTTTTTTTTTTTAAATTGTTATTTGGGTGAAAATACACTTTCCATATAGCAGTTTACATACACTTTGTCTCATGACATCATGACATTGACCACAATTTACCACAATGCAACATCTCCCTCCTACTTCCTCCCGATAGTTACCTCTTCCCTGTGTCCATCCCTGCATGCACTCCTGCCCCCTGAGCTGTCTCCCTGTGCATAAGCAGCCCTTCTTTCTCCCATGCTTGTTCTCTCCAAAGAGTGTATCTACCTCAGGTAAATGTTCAACTCATATGCCTGTCTATTGTTTGGCTGGAAGTCACAGGTATGGGTTAAATTCCAGACCTGAAGGGCAGCTAGGGGCCATAGTCTCAGTGGTTCTACCAGGCTCTATCGGACCAGCAAACCTGGTCCCCGCACTTTTTTTTTTTTTTTTCCAAATGACTTTGAGTTTTGTTCCACATTGTTCTCCCTCTTTTCCCAGGATCTCCTACATAGATCGTCTTCCAAGTGGTTGACAGTAGTAGCCAGGCACCATCTAGTTCTTCTGGTCTCATAGTCGTATAGGCTGCAGACTGCATGGTGTACCAATCGCTAGGACTAATGGTTTCCATGATTTTTTTGTTTTCTTCATTCTTCTTTGCTCTGGACGAGAAGAGACCCATCGTTGCAAATAGATGGCAGCTTGCAAGCTTTTAAGATCCCAGTTGCTACTCACCACAAGTAGGAGGTGGAACAATGTTTTGTGTAGTATGTTATGCCAATTGAGCTTGATGTCCTGTGCAACTATGGTCCCGAGCCCACAGGTTCAACTCCTTGGTCCCTCTGGATAGCTGGCTGTGACCAAGCAGTGACTACAACCTTGCCCTTGTCAGCTCCACTATACATCTGGGAATTCACATCATACACATAAAGTTATAGGACCATTGTCTGACAACCCTATACATGTTCTTGACACCCAGAAATTCTTACAGCACATACAAATAGCATTGTCTGCCAACTTTTTATATGGTCATGGGCATACTCCCCCTGCCTAGACCTGATGATCATTCCTCCAGGACAGCCGCTTCTTGTCTTCTGCTGCTGGGCCCTGCTTGGGGCCTTCCGCTGCCAAACCCTTTTTGGCATCTGCTCAGGCAAGTGTTACAGCTCTTAGCTCCGTGGGTCAGCAAGCCTCACCATAGCCATCTTGCACCAGTCTTCTGGTTCCTGATGTCTCACACCACTATCGCTCTTAGTACACCCCAGTCTCTTGCTGTCTTCAGTATAAATAGCTCCTTCTTCTCTTGGTGTGCCTCCCTCTAAAACCTCTATCAGGGAAGCTATTTATATAGTAAGCTCCTTATCCATTTCAAGGCTACCCCCACCCCCAGCAAGACCATGAACTAACCTGTCCCTTTCAAGGGTACCATGTACCTTATTTGCATTAGCAGACTATTAGATCCCGGTACACACTTCATTTTCATACTTCCAGTCATTTTTTGGGAGTTACAAGACCATGCATGGCTATTATTCTGTGGTATCTAGTTGATATAGCAACACTATATGATAGTGGAACTGTCCCCTAGGGTTTCCTAGGCTGTAATCTTTATGGGAGAAGATTGCCAGGTCTTTTCTCCTACAGAGCTCCTGCAGAGCCACTGGTGGGTTTGAACAACTGACCTTTCAGTTAGCAGCCAAGGGCTTAACCACTGTACCATCAGGACTCCTTATGCATGGCTAGAAGGACCATATTAAATAATTCACTACACCACAGGGGGCACATCTGCTGATTGTGTGTAGTCTCACTTCATGGAGACAGGAGGCTCTGGGTGGAGGCCAGCTGGCAAGGCCTGGGCAGGATTCCAGGTGCTAAAACCCATGTCCTGCCCTGCACCCTGGGCTGCCTTCTGCCAGGCTGGTCCTGGGACTCATAGCCATCCTGTATGGTGGTGTGGTGTGTATTATGGGTTGATTTGTACCCTAAAAAAGATACCTTGAAGTCCTGACCCCTGTACCTGTGAAAGTGACCCTGTTTGGAAATACGATATTTGCGTATTATCAGGTTGACATGAGATATATGGAGTAGGACTGGAAGTCATACTGGAGTCTCTTTAGGGAGACTCATAAGGGAAACAGAATTGCAGCGGGAAGGTGGCCATGTGACCACGGAGGCAGAGGTTGGAATGATGTAGCCACAAGCCAAGGAATGCCTGGGGCCACCAGGATCTGGGAAAGTCAAGAATCCTCCCCCAGGGGGATCTATGTAGGAGATCCTGGATAGAGTGGGAGAACAATGTGGAACAAAACTCCAAATCACTTTAAAAAAAACAAAAAAAGGGACCAGGTTTGCTGCTCTGATAGATCCCTGATGGAACCACTGAGACTATAGCCCCTAGTTGCCCTTTAAGTCTGGAATTGAACCCACTCCTGTGGCTTCCAGCCAAACAAAAGACAGGCACATAAGCTGAACATTTCCATTTGGTAGATACACTCCTTGGAGAGAACAATCATGGGAGAATAAAAGGGCTGTGTATGCACAGGGAGACAGCTCAGGGGGCAGGAGTGCATGGGAGGGAAGAACACAGGAAAGAGGTAACTATGGGGAGGAAGTGGAAGGGGAGCTGTTGCATTGTGGGAAATTGCAGTCAATGTCATGAGACAAAATGTATGTGAGCTGCTGTATGGAAAGTGAATTTGCTCTGTAAGCTTTCACCCAAATCACAATTTAAAAAAAAACAACAACCCTATGGAGCACAAAAAACATTGACTGATATGATGGGGAAAAAAAAAAAAAAAAATCGTCTCCCAGAGCCCTCAGAGGGAACATGCCCTGCCAATACCCTGATTTCATACTCTGGCTTCCAGAACTGTGGGAAGATAAATGTCTGTTGTTATGAGCTGTCCAGTTTGTGATGCTTTGTTATGGCAGCCCTGGGACACTCATGCAGGGTAGTGGGGTCAGGGGGCTGTGGGATCTGATCTTAATGGTGGGAGTGATCTGGACAGCTAGCCGCCTGCCATCTTCACTTAAGTGAGGGAATGCAAGTTGGTCAGAACTGTAGCCTGTAGGCAGGTTAGCAAGAATCCCACCTGCCCCTTTTCACCTGGGAGCACTTTTGGCTTTAAAATAGAAGTGTCATGAATAGATATGTTTTCTGGATAGAGAGTAACAGCACTAAGATGTGTGCCACCCCCTCTCCCACCCACAATGGGCCCTGCATCTTAAGAGGCACATTCAGCCCAGGCCTTGAATGCCACCTTCCTTTTTGGATACTGTCCTTTTATCCCATGGGTGTTCACTGCCTGTCTCACCTCCTTCCTGTGGGGACGAATGTCATCTATTCTATTCCCCAGTATACCTTCCACTGCCTAAAACCAGTCTGGTATTTGTTGAGCAACATTTTGGCTGCCAGGCCAGGTTGTGGGGATATGGCTGTGGACTGATGGCCAAAGGAGCTCTTCGTCTCCATGTGGGATACAATCCTGACCTGGTGACCAAGAAGCACCAGGACAGGCTGGCATGGGTCCTGGATGGCTCTGGGAGGGCTGCCAGCCAGGTGAGGATGCAGGCGGGTTTCTTAGCAGGACTCACCACTTAGTGAAATCTGGCTGATTGACTAGGGGAGGAGTGTCCAGGCAGAGGACTCAGTATAAGTGAGGCCCAGAGTTCTCATGGGACTGGAAGAAGGGGGGTGGGCAGTTATGCTTCCAGAGGAGTAGTGCAGGTGGGGCCTGGTAGTGGATAGGACCCGAGGTCATACCTGGTCAAGAGTGCCACTCTGGCAATGTCTGCACACCTCAGTAGCTCCCATGTCTGCTCGTCCAAGGACTTCTGAGCCAGCTGGGTGAGTGATAGGCTTTTGAACAAGGTGGGGACCAGTTTTGACCCTCAAGTAGCCTGGTGAACCACAGAGCAGCCCCAGGGCCACAGTCCTGAGTCTCAGTGGTACCCACCCTATGAAGTGAAGTGCTGACTGTCATCAGCCCAGGTGCTTTTGGGAGCTTGAGAGGAGACTCCTTTACTTGGGGGCTCTGCAGGGAAGCCCAATGCCTGTCAGAATCTCACCAGCTAATACACAGTCCCTGGGTGGTGCCTGAGTGCCTGCAGCACTGAGTAGTAAGTGCTGTGAGTCTGGCAGCTGGAGTGGCTATGTGCTAGGAGCAGGCTAAGGGCTAGGGAAAGGAGTGTCAGGGCTGGGACAGCTGGGGCAAGGGTGCACATGGAGGGTGAAGGTGGCAGTGGGGACATAAGCAAAGCCAGGAGACAAGGGGAATAAGGGTGGCACACAAAGGTGTTTGCAGTAGAAATTAAGCCAGAGATCAAAGGAGGAGGGATGGTGACTGAGCTGAACTGCTAATAAATAATGGGTGGAGGGTATGACTCTGCTTAGGGTATCCATCGTGACAACAGGCTCCTGCTGCTCTTTAGTTCCCTCTTTCCTACTTCTGATTTTCTGTGAAAGGGGCCAAAACCAAACCAAGCCAAACTCACTGCCATTGAGTAAATTCCAGCTCATAGAGACCCCCATTGGGTTTCCAAAGCAGTAAATCTTTACGGAAGTAGATTGCCCTGTTTTCCTTCTATGTAGTGGCTGGTGGGTTTGAACCGGCAACCTTCTGATTAGCAGTCAAATACCTTAGGCACTGTGCCACCAGAACTCCTCATGAAAGGGATTAAAGGTCTTACAAAACAAGCCACAGAGATTTCTGTCAGGTGGGTGACACCCTTGACCCTACTTTCCACCAATGATCCAAGGAACGAGGGTGGTCTGGGTGGAGTGGAAGAACTATACTGGAATATTCTTTCTGGAGCATTCCTCCAGCTCCTGCTGTTCCTGAGCTTACTCGTCTCCCTGGATGAGGGCGGCTTGGCTGTGCTGCCACTGCCGAGTCAGTGACTGTGTCTCCCTGTGCTGTGAGTGGAAGGAGAAGTGATGTTACTGTGGAGGCAGGCACTGATGCTGAGAGATGCGCCATCCCTCCGGCATGGGGATGCCCACAGGAACTGATGCTCTCGGCCTAGGAGGGTTGACTGACGTCTGAGGCAAAAGGATGGGGCTGGTGTGGGGAGCATGTGGCATCTGTGGTGGTCGGGAGGAGGGGCCAAATCAGAGAGCTTTATTGCATCCTTGGTTCCTGCTTTTAAGGCTCTTTATTGCAGGAGGACTGATGAGCTTTGAATGTGCTCTCCCCAGGTGCACATGTACACTAATTATTCCAGATGTTTTTCCCAGCATATTGTACGTGCCTGTGGTGGTCCAGGGGGTGGGGGAAGGAAGTGGGAGCTATTTTTGAGGCATTCCATTACCCTGGTCTCTGCCTGGGATTGCTTTGAGCTCCCTGTGTGAGCTGGTCTGAACAGCTTCCTCTGTTGGCAGGAGGCAGGGATTTCCCATATATAGTCACAATTCTGTGCTTCCTTTATGGTGCATATGTCTCTGCTGCCTGTATATGGCACATATGACCATGCTGCCTACATGTGTTGCACATGTCTACACTACCTGTATATAGTACACATGTGCATGCTACTTGTATACAGTGCACACGCCCACACTGCCTGTATACGGCATCTACGCCTATACTTCCTATATATAGCACACACATCTATGCTTTCTATATATGGTGCATGCAGCTATACTATCTGTATATGGTGCCCATATCTACACTCCTACATATGGTGCACTTGTCTATACTGCCTGCATATGGTGAACACATCTACACTTCTTTTCATTTAGCAGGTTGTGGGAGCCCCTGCCACGCGCCAGGCCTTAAAGCACAGCATGGCAGATGCTGTGAGCCTCACTGGAAGCACGTCTGGTTTTGGCTGGTCCTGAATCTCACCTCAGTGGCTCCTGTCAGAGCTGAGTACCCCTGTCTCCTCAGTGTTGGTTACATTGATTAGTCATCTGTTCAGTCAACTCGTTTTTCTTTGGTAACTGGAGAGGAGCTGTGGCTTTATTGTAATAGATGAGCAGGGACTTACTTTATTTATTAGAACTCTTGGCTAAGAGGCTGGCCTCTGATAGCAGCGATAGGTTTGCCACAGACTACATGTCTGTGTACCATTCATATCTTGCTTATTTTTGGAAACCCTGTGCTTTATGTCTTGTGTGTGTGTGTGTGTGTGTGTGTACATGGTTGTGAAAATGACAAGGAAAACAGTTATAAATTGTTCCCGGAAACTAGCCTTGTTGGAATCTGACCCTCTCCTCTGGTTGACCTTCTTCAGGACAGCATCATTTAATTTCTTGGCTTCCAAAGTGTTTCTCAAAAGGAAACAGAATCCCAGTCACATTACTTTCCAGGAATACACCATACTGAAAGGGACCATCCTTGGGGTGGCTATGCTGCAGGATGGATCTGCATCCTCTTCACTAAGCTAATTGTTGTCCTCTTGGAATCTCTTGGAACTGTGGCAATGTCCAGGTGTTTAGGAGTGTCCACATTGGGCCTGCCGCCCTTGCCTCTGTGGACATCCTTAGTTCCACTTGAGACAGTTGTAAGAATGATGTGGGGCTCCCAGGATGTTCTAGAGTTTCTGGATTTCTTCCAGATTTTGTGGGAGCGATGTGGGCTCATTCCATGTTCTCCTAAGGACTTGAGGAAGCTGGGTGCTACTGTGGTCGTTCATGGTGTCTGATCTCTTAAGAGTTAAAACATGTATTTCTGTCCTTGAATTAGGGATGGTCCTTTGGGTCAGCAGGGCACATGGGACACCCTGCACTGTTCCCCTCTAAAGCATTTATTTGAAGGGTGTCAAGGAGCAGGAACTTGGGTCTGCCCCACACACTGCAAGAGGCGAGCATTGGGGAGAACCCAGCAAACATTGGGGAGAACCCAGCTTCTTACCACATTGGTGTGTGCAGGATACTGCACTGATCCCCAGGCCAAAGGATCAGTTTATCTCTGACTCCCATAGAGATGGGGAGAAATGGGCTATGTCAAGCAGAGTCCAGTCCAGAAAGAGAAACTAAAGCTCTTATTTTAACTTGATATATACACTTGTTAAACCAGTTCCTGGGAGGACTGGAAAGGCTACACGAAGATACAATGAAGAAGGCATCTCCTGGCACCCCAGGACTGGCTTTAAACAGCTGACATCACTAGGATTGTGGAATCAGAAGAGAGCAGGGTCATCAGAACTTAAAAACTGAGAGAGGGGATACTGGCTGACTTGTCCTGGGGTCTGTAGAGGTATTCTACAAGTTATGGAAAAACCATAAATTGGATTCAGCTGCTGCTGTGGGAAGGCACTGTCCCCGCCAGGCTGAAGAAGAGTGCCGTTGGGGTGAAGAAAAGCATTGCTTGGTGGAGAGAAGTGCTGCTGGGGTGAGGAAGACTGCTGCTGGAATGAAGAAGAGCACTGCCTGGTGAAGAAGAACACCATTGTTGTGAGCAGGTCCCTCTCCCTCCCTAAGCCTTCAAGTTTCCTTTTCTCTCTCTCTATTGGCAGTGCCTGGCAAAGAGCCACTGCCAAGCTGGGATACAATTTCCAAGAGTTGCAGCCCCAGAATCATAGAGTTGAGGATAGAAGGGTGGGCTTGAGCTAAAGAACAAGAGCTTAACAGCCAACTCCGGAGGCTCCTTTCTCTGGGATCCAGAGGCTCTCGTCTTAGAGCTTGGCACCTCCACTTTGTCTTTTCTTCTGAGTCTGGCTCAGTCTTGCATATGCAGTTTTGACAGGTGGACTCTGAAGCTGTTCATGTTCTGCTTATTAATAAGCTGATTTGCCTGTGGTGTTTGAAATGGAAACTCCAGCCCAGGGGCTTAGCCCTCTCTATCATTAAAAGCAGAAAATTGTGACTTCCTTCTTGGATAAATTTGCCAGTTCCAAAGGATTAATTATCTACATACAGAGAAGCAATGGAGCAGAATATTTTGGGAGGATTTTCAAGATTAGTGTCATCATTCCTTCCAATCTGTTCCTTCAAAGTTGATTAGAATTTTAATCCTCTGTAGAGGAGGCCATGAAGTCAGGCAAGTAAATTTGCAAAATGCCAATTTTGACATTTGTTTCATTGCTTTAAGTAGTGACAAACTAGCTTAAATACTGGTTTAAAATTTTTTAGGAAGGCCTTGGTGAATACAAATCATAAGTGTACAGTTCAGTGAATTATCTCAAAGGAAATACACCTGCGTAACCATCACCCACATGAAGAAACAGACCCTGACCATCCAGAAGTCCCCGTCCCCAATCACTGCTCCTTTTCTCCTTCTTAGAGGCAAGCATCCTCCTGATTGATGACATCAGGAAGAGATTGTGCCTCATTTTGAACAGTAAGGTGAGACTTGAAAGATGATTGCTTGTTGTCTTGGTGTTCTAGTTACCTGGTGCCACTCTGACAAGAATATAACCACAAATGGGATGGCCTTAACAAGCAGAAGTTTATTTTCTTACAGTTCGGGAGGCTAGAAGTCCAAGTTCAAAGTGCCAGGCTCTAGGGGCTGTGTGAAAGCCCCTCGACCTTGGGCTTCAGCTCTGCCTCTTGCTCCTGGCCCACTGAAGCTAGAGGCATCTCTTCACTCAGGCAGCTACTGGCTGCTGAGGCTAACAAGCCCAAGGTTGACAAATAAAATGGCACAGTTCCAATGTTACCGAACCACAAAGCAGGCCATTAAAAATTCAAGTCCATTGTGAGTGTCAAGGTCGGCAGAGCATGGCAGGCTGCTGAACAACAACACAGCTACATGCGGGGTTCAATTGTGCCATAAACTAGAGACCATTCCCAAAGCTGTTTCTTATATATGGGAAGCAGACCACATACTCAAAGCAGCTACTCAGCTGTTCCAGTAGAGTCCACCATGGAGTTAATTACCAGTCTCACCATGGGGAATAACTACATTCAGCTGCCCAGCCACTCAACCAGGCCCAGCCAAGATGACACGCAAACTTAACCATCACACTAGATGAAGAAGGAAAGAGGGGTTAGGAAATTCCTGGTGCATAAGAGAAGGCAGGGATGGGCAGAGCAAAATGGTGGCAGGGTGGGGTTAAGGGTCACTGGCCCCTGGGGCTGGTGGCTACTGGATCAGTCACTCCCTTTGGTTTCTATTTGTTTTCTCACTCTCCCTCTCTCTATATATTTATCAGGAGTTCTAGTAGCATAGTGCCTAAGGCACTTGACTGCTAACCAAAAGGCTTGTGGTTCAAACCCACCAGCCACTCTTCGGAAGGAAGGTTGGGCAATGTACTTCCATAGTTGATAGTGCCTCGGAAACCCAAGGAGGGGTCACTATGAGTCGAGTCCTACTCCATGGCACATAACAACAACAATATATATATATCATATACTTATCTCTGTGTCGCTCTCTCGCACTCTTGCTCTCTCATATATTCTCTCTGATTATCTCTTGCGCATATACTTCTCTGTGTTTCTCTGTTTCTTTCACATATACAAAGCAAGTGCTTTGTCTCTCTCTTACACACAGACTCTCTCTCTCCCATATACACACACCTCACACTCACACTCTCTGTTGGTCTCTCACACACCCACATTCTCTTTCTCACATACATCTTTCTGTCTCACTCACACACTTGTCTTTTCCTCTCTCTCACATACATTCTCTCTCACACATACTCTATCTCTCTGTATCTCTGTCTCTCTCTCTCTCACACACACACACACACACACACACACACACGATATTTGTCTCATACATGCATTCTCCCGCTGTCTCACACGCAGTCTCTCTTACACACACATTTTCTGTCTCACACACGTTTAAGTTGGTGTCATTGCTTGTTGAGAGTTGACTTATTCCAGATGTCCATAGCAGTCCCACCACTGGGGATTGTCCTCATCCTCCATCTGCCTTCAGCAGGGATTTAGCCTCAGAAGATAGCCGTGAGAGGTGAGCCAGGCCTCAGAAGAGTCCAGCTCAACTGCTCATCTCAGGAGAGATGACCAGAGAAGATACGCCTAATCCAAGTGATGAAGAAGAGGCAGCCAGCGAATGTTAGAGCCCTTTCCAGTCAACTGCCAGGATTTCTAGTTCAACACAGCAAAGTGATATTTTGATATTCCCCACCCCAAAATTCCAAGAAAATAATAGCAAAGGAATTTACAAAACCCAGCCTACAAGAACAGAGAAAGGGAGGAGACACAGAAGATGAGATTTCACAAACTCTGGAGTTGTAGAAATAGGTTTTTACAGTGTACAGTTGTTAAGTCTTCAGTGTCTGTAGAGGGGACTCTGGGAAGATGAGGGCCACCTCACCTGCAAAGCCCACTAGAAAGAGAAAGTGAAAGAGAGAGAATGTACGTATGTGTGTATGTGAGAGACAGTATGTGAATGAGAGAGAGAGAGAGAGAGACAGAGTATGTGTGTATGTGTGAGAGAGAGATTTCCCTGTGGCTCTAAGGTCCAGGCTGAGAGCTGGCCTGGACTCAAGTATGCCAAAGAGACTATAGTTGGAGTCTTTGTATGAGGCCTCGATCTGCAGGCCATAGCATTCATGTGGGGGTGGGAAGGTACAAAAGGCCTGAGTGTTGTCACCCCTATTACTGATGGATCCTGGGACTGTTCCCTTTGCTCTCGAGAGGGACACTACTTTTTCTAATGATGTAGGAAGAGTTGCCAGCAGCCCCCTGGGGTCTGGAAGACATCACGCACCCACTGTAACCTGCACATGGATTGGTTTCAGTTTGCTTCACCTCTGCCCTGTGAAGGAGCTTTGGTGCCACAGTGGTTAAGGCATTCGGCTACTAAGCAAAAAAGGTCAGTAGTTTGAACCCACCAGCTGCACCATCGGAGAAAGATCAGGCAGTCTGCTTCTGTAAAGATTTACAGCCTTGGAAACTCTATGGGCAAGTTCTACTCTGTCCTGTAGGGTAGCCATGAGTAGGAATCGACTCAATGGCAGTGGTTTTGGCTTTTGGTTTTCTGCTCCATGGTGGTGCACAGTAGAGCCTCCAAATGTCCCTTACCCTGCAGAAGGGCTTTTGCTTGGGGAGAGTTCCTCAGGCAGCAGGGAGGGGTAGGGAGTGGATATTCCAAGTAGTGGGGAGGGCAGCCTCATGCAGGGCCGCTGTCCTGAGTCCAGCTGTGATGGTTCTAGTGGGAATGGGTCTTGCAAATCAAAATGGCTTAAGTGAGTCACTGCCTGTTCAATGTAAAAAACTCAGGAAAATAAAGAAAAACAGGAATTCCTGGGTGATGTGAATGGTTAGCATGCTTGGCTGCTAACTGAAAGGTTGGAGGAGTGAGTCCACCCAGACACTTCAGAAGTGCCTGGCAATCTGCTTCTCAAAAATCAGCCAGTGAACATAACATACTATACAAAACATTGTTCCACCTCCTACTTTGGCAAGTAGCGACTGGGATCTAAAAAGCTAGCAAGCTGCCATCTAGATGCAATGATAGGTCTCTCCTCATCCAGAGCAAAGAAGAATGAAGAAAACCAAAATTCATGGAAACAATTAGTCCTAGCGACTGGTACACCATCCGATCTGCAGCCTATACAACTATGAGACCAGAAGAATTAGATGGTGCCCGGCTACCACTGTCATCCACTTGGAAGGGGATCTGTGTAGGAGATCCTTGATAGAGAGGGAGAACAATGTGGAACAAAATTCAAAGTCATTTGGAGAAGGAAAAAAAAGGGAGGGGGGACCAGGTTTGCTGGTCCAATAGAGCCTGGTGGAACCACTGAGACTGTGGCCCCTAGCTGCCCTTCAGGTCTGGAATTGAACCCACACTGTGGTTTCCAGCCAAACAAAATACAAGCATATGAGTTGAACATTTATCTCAAGTAGATACATTCTTTGGAGAGAACAATTATGGGAGAAAGAAGGGCTGTTTATGCACAGGGAGACACCTCAGGGGGCAGGAGTGTATGGAGGGATGGACACTGGGAAGAGGTAACTATGGGGAGGAAGTGGGAGGGGAGCTGTTGCACTGTGGTAAACTGTGGTCAATGACATGAGACAAAGTATATGTGAACTGCTGTATGGAAAGTGAATTTGCTCTGTAAATCTTCACCCAAATCACAATAATAATAATAATAAAAATCAGCCAGTGAAGAGAAAATCGCTATGGAGCACAGTTCTGCTCTGACACAGGTCACCAAGAGTTGGAGTCAGCTTGACGGCAACAAGTTTAAAGGCTGGCAAAAGAAAAATCCCTATAGCCCATGTGATGGGGCAGATAGTTGTCAGCATTTACTCATGTGGATATCCATGCATTATAGACATGATCTTTTCTTCCCTTTAATTGAAAAAGAGCTCCTACTTAAAAAAAAAAAAAAAAAGAAAGAAAAGAAAAGAAAGCTTTTTAACTCAGTGATATATTTAAATTTTCTCCAATATACTTCTCTGTATGCTATAGGTAAACTTATTAAAACTTGTGATGTAGCCCCCTCTGTGTCTTTGACATGCTAGTATTAGAAGAGGCCCCACCTTGCTTTCTCTAGAGAGATTCTCTGGGGCTACATTGGGCTCACACGGTGGAGGTCACATGGTGAGTGGTGTCTCCTTGCTGTCCTGGCTGCAGGACCTAATGGGGCTGAGTCCTCAGTGGTTGAACTGACCCCAGTGAAGTCCAGTGGTGCTGGCTTATGGTGAGACCAAACCCGCCCTGGTGGGCAGTTTATGGCAGTGAGTGGGGCTGTGGTTGTCTTGTCTGCAGGGGGATCTCAGTCAGGCTCAGGCATGGAGCCTTCTTTGTACCTAGCTGGTTCATGTGCTGGAGCCCTGGGCTGCTTCCTCACAGGGACTAGGGCTCAAAGGCAAGGTCCTTGCAGCAAAGACCATCTTGTGTCCATTATCAGTGTCCAGACAGACAGATGCTTCCTTGGCTTCCCTGAGCACCTTTGGCTTCATGGCTTTCAGAAATGATCCCACAGTGCCTTTCACGTGTGGTTTAACAGGTTGCCCTATTAGCTTATTGCTCCCCGGCATCTTTTCTGAACAAAGGAGAGAGTGAGGCCTATCACCAGGCTGCCTCAGAGCCGTACTATGGAGTCTGGCTCAGGAGAAACTCCTGTTACTGCGTTGTGATCCTCTCTGATGACCTCAAGAGTGCCCAGCCTACGTGTCCCCATCCCAAGTTGCTGCTCAAGCCAGTTCCAGGGCCCATTGGAGGGAAATGCAGTGTGGGCCATGCTCTCTTACATCCGGTTCCCTTTCTGTCTGTCTTGCAGGTGCTGGGATTTGAAATCGACGCTGTTAACTCTGTGCAGTTTTCAAACCACACAGGTAATGCCTTGGCCAGATGTATACTCATCCAGACCATCAAGGGTGGGTGTGAGGAATGGGCCATTAGGGATCCAGTTCCTGCCTCCTTGTTTTATATGTGGAAAATGGTGGCCTTGCCAAAGCCTCATTGTATGAGTGTCCTGGGGCTGCTGTAACAAAATACCACAAACTATTGTTGTTATTGTTATGTGCCATCGAGACGTCTCTGACTCATAGCAACCTCTCCTTGGGTTTCCAAGGCGTTATCTCTACAGAAGTAGATTGCCCCGTTTTCCTTCCAAGGAGTGGCTGGTAGTTATGAACCACCAGACTTCTGGTTAGCAGTCAAGTGCCTTAGGCACTACGCCACCAGAACAGGAGACTTAAAACAACAAGAAGTTATTCTGTCATCGTTCTGGGGGTGGAAGTCTGAAATCAAGGTGTCAGCAGGGCCATGCTCCCTCTGAAGGCTCTAAAGGAGGATCATTCCTTATCTCTCTTCTAGTTTCTGGTGGTTGCCAGCAATCCTTGGCTTATAGACACACCACTCCAGTCTCTGCCTCCATCTTCACATGGCATCCTTCCTCTGTCTCCCTGTCTTTATGTCTCTTACAAAGATGCCACTCAAATTGGATGAGAACCCACCCTATTCCAGTATGACCTCATATTAACTGGTAATGTCTTCAAAGACGATATTTCCCCAACCAGGTCACATTCAAGGAGGGTTAGAACTTTATCTTTTTTAGGGGCATAGTTCAGTCCATAACACTCATCTTCAAGTACAGACTGCTTGCATTTGAATTCCAGCTACTTGTAGCTGCATAACCTGAAGCAGGTGACGTAACCTCTTGGTGATTCATTTTCTCCCATGTAAAATGATGTTGGTGATCCCAGCACCTCATCTAGGGTGGTGAAAAGTAAGTAGACACATTAAGTAAAGTGTTTGGACTGGTGCCTGGCTCAGAACAAACCCACAGGGTACTTATTGTTACCCTGTGGTCCACCATGTGACATGTGACATGGGAGGAAGTCCCACCTGTGAACATCCTGCCAAGGCACATGGTAGTTTCTCATGCCCTCTATTAGAAGCCAGTGCCTAAAAAAGTTAAGCATAGAATTACCTTATGATCTAGCAGTTCCACTCCTAGGTATATACCCAAAAGTCTTAAAAGCAGGGACTCAAACAGTACACTATTGTTCACTGCAGCTCTATTCGTAATAGCCAAAAGTTGGAAACAACCCAACAGATGAATAGACAAACAAAATGTGGTGTATCCATACAGTGGAATATTATTCTGTCATAAAGAGAAATGGAATTCTGATACATTCTACAATGTGAATGAACCTTGAAGACATCGTGCTGACTAGAATAAGGCAAACATAAAAGGCCAAATATGTGTGTTTCCACTTACATGAAATGTTTAGAATAGACAAATCCATAGAGACAAAAGTGTATTAGTGGTTACCAGGGACTGGGGAGAGGAGGAAATGGGGAAGTATTGCTTACGGGGCACTGAGTTTCTTTTAAGGGTGTTAGGAGAATTTGGAAAGGGATAGTGGTGATGGTAGCACAACGTGATGAGCATAATTAATATCACTAAATTATATGTGTGAAAAATGTTTTTGAAAATGAATGGATTAAAGGAAAATGAATGGGTGATGCAAACGTCATTCTCAAGTGGCCTATCAGAAATCATACCATGCAGTTTTTGCTTTCTAATAAAATCATAAAAAACTTAAATTGGGGATAAACAAAAACAAAAACCCAGTGACAGAGAGGACCTGCTCACTTGGACTCCACGTCCTTGGGCATAGAAGCCTTGGAGTGAAAATACTGGGCCATAGGGCATGAGAAGGTCCCTGCCCGTGGAAAAACTTGTCTGAGATAAGGTCCATGACAACCTGGTACTCCCCTAGCCTGCTGTCTGCCTGCCTATTGACCCCATGCTGTCAAGCCAGCAGGATGTGGGCTCACTCTGCCCCACTCTACCACTCTGTTGTGGTGGCAGGAAAATAAAGCTGCTCAATTCTCTAACACAGCCCACATTGTAACTTCTGAATTACTTTGCACCTAGAGTAATTGTGAGAATATGGCACGTTCAGGAGGCACCCTGGTTGAGCGCCAGCAAGTTTTGGGAGGGTGTCTCGTCTGGGCTTACTCACAGAGATGTTGTTCAATTCTCTGGGGTGTGAATTTTTTTAGTGGCAGAGGGATTATAAATTATAAATTGAGAGGGAAGAATGACTTGCCAGATTCAGCAGAAAAGTCTATACTTCTTATTAAAAGCCCTTGCCTGCTTTGGCTTTGGTGTGGGTGTGGTGCACGCTAAGGTAAGGAAGCATCCCAAGAAGCTTGTTGATCCACTGAGCTTCCCTGAATCCAGTATTATCATGGTTGTTTGGACCACCCTGTTGTTGTTATTGCCATCAAGTCGGACCCCTCCTTGGGTTTTCAAGGCAGTATCACTACGGAAGTAGATTGCCCCATTTTCCTTTCAAGGAGTTGCTGGTGGGTTTGAACCGCCAGCCCTCTGGTTAGCAGTCCAGTGCCTTAGGCACTATGCTACCAAAGCTCCCATTGGACCACCCTACTCCTTTTTTTACATACATGAGCCAAACTGGCTTGGACATTTAATGATGGAATCATATTTCTTTCTGAACGTCGTGCTGTGCTGTAATCAGCATTTGTTCAATATAAACACACCCAGCACAGACTCCGCTGCCCATTACCCTCACATTCCAGGACTTGGGGGCCCTGGGGCTACAGGTCGGTGTCCTTGGGTGAGTTGGAACTGGCTGTCCTCTAGGCTCCCCTTGAACCTTCTCAGTTGGTGGTGCTCTTGCCATGTTGGGAGTCTGAGAGATAAAGGGTTCTCCATTCAGCATTAGTAGCCATCCCAGTGGGTGTGAGGTGGTACCACATTTCTGGTTTTGATTTGCATCTCCCTGAAGGCTCATGATGTTGAGTACCTTGTCCCACATTGACCAGAAATCACATTTAAGTCTGAAGCTAGAGTCTGTATTCCTGGGTGAGCAAGTGTTCTAGAGCAGGGTCAGCACACTTACTGTCTGGTCTAGACAGGACCAGATAGTAAATACTTTAGGCTCTGCAACTTTCATACAGTTGCAGCGCTAAAGCAGCCATAGACACATTGAGGAGGCTCCAGAAAGTGTTTGCTGGTAACCTGATTCCTCTGTAGTGAGGTGGATTGTTTTCTGGCCAGGTTTAGGTTCATATATTTTAGAAGGAAATATAGAAGCAATCAGTTGATAATATAAAAAGATCTCTACAGTTTTCCTTAGTGTCTGTTATGTATTGAATTGGGTCCCCAAAAAATTTAAAAAAAAAAAAAAAGGCCTCCATAGACAAACTGTAGAGGAATGAGCATGGCTGTGTTATAATAAAACTTAAACTTCATTTGTGGGCAATGAAATTTGGATTCATATAATTTTCACATGTCACAAAATATTACTTTTTTTATCATTTAAAAATATAAAGTCTATTCTTAGCTAATAGGCTGTACAGAAATAGGTGGTGGGCCAGATTTGATGCACAGGCTGTGATTTGCTGAACCCTGTTTTAGATCAATGAGCTCTGGTTAAAGCATTAGGCTGCTAACCAAAAGGTTGGCAGTTCGAACCCACCAACTGCTCTGTGGGAGAAAGATGGGGCAGTCTGCTTCAGTAAAGATTTATAGCCTTGGAAACTCTTTGGGGCAATTCTACTCTGTCCTAAAGGGTCACTATGAGTTGGAATGGACTCTATGACAGTGAGTTTGACTTTGGTTTTTGTTTTAGATCAGTGTTCTTCAAATATGTGTATATGTATAATCCAAAGGACTTGTTAAAACTCAGATTTCTGAGGTCCTAGAATCTGCACAAGGAGCCTAGTGGGGCAATGGTTAAGCACTCAGCTGCTAACTGAAAGGTTAGCGGTTTGAACCCACCAGCAGTTCTGCAGAAGAAAAGACCTGATATTCTGCCTGCAGCCTAGGGGACCCTATGAGGATAGTTCTGCTCTATTCTGTAGGGTTGCTCTGAGTTGGGGTCAACTTGATGGCCCACAACAACAGGAATCTGCACTTTGGCAAAGCCCTAGATGATGCTGATGTTGCAGGTCGTGGAACCACACTGTGGTTTGGAAGGGTCTAGATTAATCATGAAAGGTGAGTAAGGCTTGGGGTCGGGAAGTTCTGGAAACTGACACAAGCTGGAGAAACATTATCATGAGCCCAGGTAGCCTTGGTGCTCCTGAGGCAGGACTCCCCCTGTGTCCGGGTCCCTAATCCCTACCTGTCCCCGGTTCCGGATTTGCTAGAAAACTCCCAGGACTCAGCAGAGAGCCATACTTACAGCTGTGATTTATTACAGCAAAAGCACACAAATCAAAATCAGCAAAGGGAAAAGACAAGTGGGGAGGGAGGAGTCTGGGGGACATAAGCAACCAGGGTCTTCTCCCTGTGGAGACACACAGGAGGTACTTAATTCTCCAGCAATGACTTTTGACAACACAAGTGAAGTGTTGTCTACCAGAGCAGCTCATTAGAGATCCAGTGCCCAGGATTTTTTATTGGGGCTGGCCAGAGAGGTATCCTCTGTGTGGCATGTACCACAATTTCATGAAGGAAAGCAGGGATAGCCTAAACAGTTTAGGGACAGTGAACCTTGTTTATCAGTACATGGTGAAAACCCTCCTAAATGCAAGTTTCCAGAGTCCAGCCCAGGACCAGCCATGCACACAGACCTTTCTAAGGGCAAAGGTCTGGCCTGCCATGTGAGCTCTTCTTCACATCGCCTCTGCCCACTCTTATAGCCCCCCCCCTCAGGTGGGCAAGATCATCTCTCTCTGTTCCTTTTCCACCTCAGAGCTGTTCCCTATGGCCTTCCTTGCAGGGCAGCGCCAGCTTTGAAGGGGTCTGCCCCTGCCCTGGCCAGTGTTCTTCCGTTACTCCTCAAGCTTACTATGGCCCAAGGTTTCTAGCCCTGGGAGGTTCCAGAAGAAGCATAAACCAAACTGGGCTGGCAGTTGGGCAGACAGGTCCAGTGATGGGTGGGGCAGGTGGCAGCCCCTGGGGAGGGTGGGGAGGTGGACATGGGGTCTCATGGTGCAGAGGGTTGACACAGCTGGGGACTAGGATGGAGTGATGGGTAAGCGGCAAGGGAGACAGCTGGACTAGGACTCTCTGGTGAGTGAGAAGAGGTAGAGTGCAGCTGTGTCCCTCAGAGTAACTCTCTCAACCTGTTTGTACTCTGTGTTTCCATCAGTAAGTGGAATAGTCAGTCAGAGGCTCTGACTTCATCCCTTTTCTATCCCAAAAGGTATGTGTGAGCTCTGGGCCATCATGAATCATGAGGGAGGTGTGGCTGGACAACAGGATGGTATGGGGTATGGGGTATGGGGCCTGAACCTCCCCTTGTATGATTAGGAAAGGGGAGGGTACAGAGCTCTGCCCTCAGAAGGTGCTGGCCCTCTCACCTTATTTCTTGGCACCTGCAATTGAATTAAGCCCCACCCTGTTGGAAGAATGTTTAGAAATCCAAGGAGCAGAAAGAACCATTCCTCCCAACCCCCAGACCACCTGCAGTCAAAGCCACAGGCCTTTCTGAGGTTAAACCTGCCTGTGCACCATCACAGACAGGCCAGGACCAGAGGACTCTTGGCCTTTGCTCACCCAGCTAACCCATGGATGAGTCCACTTCTCATGTGTGCGGAGGTCCTACTGCAGAACACATGGGGGCACCCCACCAGCCCATGGCCCTTGAGGCTGGGACCTTTGCTGTTCATGAGTATTTGTTCCAGCCACACTGCTTCATGAGGTCTCAGGGATGGAGCGGCAATGGATCTGTCATGACAGGATCTATAATCGCCAGCAGAAAACCACACACACACTCAGTGCATGGGAAAAATGTTACTCACATAGACAAGAGACTGCATGAGATCAGTTTTACTAGTGGGTGGTGGTCTCTTGTGGCCTACAGGCTCAGCCTGCACATGGCTGGTACAGGGCAGATGTCTTGTACTATAGTGAAGAGACCCTGTGTCCTCCCTGCCAGGAGCAGATACAGAAGTGGACTTGGCCAGGTGCAATATGGTGCCCACGCTTATGCAAGAGACAGAGAAAGTTACTGTGTGTCTAGAACCAGGGAGAAGACTTCCCTGATAAGGAGAAGGAACTGGGAGAGAAGGTGACCCAAATCCCAGCCTCCTTATCAGAGAATGTTCTGGGCCCAAGGCCTTTACTTAGGCAGCCTGGATGGGAGGCACACCAAACCAAAAAACCAAACTCACTACCGTCGAGTCAGATCTGACTCATAGTGACCCCTCCTTGGGTTTCTGAGGCAGTACCATTACGAAGTAGATTGCCCAACCTTCCTTCTGAGGAGTGGCTGGTGGGTTTGAACCACCAGCCTTCTGGTTAGCAGTCAAATGGTCAGATGCCTTTGGCACTAGTTGTAGACCATTCCTTCAACAGGATCCTTTCCCTTTGGGAGGCGGCCCTCAATAAGTACAGGCCTAGCCTTGCTGGGAGCCCCCCCATGCCTAACAAGAACCATGGCTCCATCTCCTTCCAGCCTGCACAGCCTCTGAGGGAAAACCCGTTGCGGTGTAGTAAATTACCTGGTATGGCTTTTCTAGCCATAAGTCTTTGTAAACTCAGTGGTGGAATTTGCCATGAGCAACTGAGGAGCTCCTGATTGTAAATGTTATCCACCTGGGTATTTCTGTTGGGAGTGGCACAAAGCAATGTTCTAGGAAGTTTGCTCTCTCTCAGGTGCTTAGAATTCTGATGTTATGATTGGTTAGTCTGGCCACTCTGCCAAGCTCAAAAGGAGGCCTCCTAGAGTGTATCCAAGATCATATACAGGGTTGGCAGACAATGGGCCTCTCAGGGTGCAGAAGAGTATGAAGGGATGGACACTGGGAGGAGGTAACTATGGGGAGGAAGTGGGAGGGGAGCTGCTGCATTGTAAATTTTGGTCAATGACATGAGACAAAGTATATGTGAACTGCTGTATGAAAAGTGAATTTACTCTGTAAATCTTCACCCAAATCCTAATAAAAAAAAAAAAAAAAGGAGGCCTCCTAGATGTAGGAGTTTCTCTGACTGCTGGCTGAGAAGGATGTGCTGCTGAGAGAAATGTCCTCCTGAGAGAAACACACTCCTGAGAGACACATATTCCTGAGAGACATGCACCGCTGGGAAAGAGCCACAAGAGACACACATTACTGAGAGAGACACCGAGAGACATGCACAGCTGGGAGAGAAACTGTGAGAGACTGTTGGCTGATAGATGGCAGGCTGAGAGAGACTGAGCGTTGTTCCTGAACTTGAATTGTAGCCCGGTGCTTCCCTATTAAACCCCATAATCTGTGAGTTCTGTGTGACCACTGCAGCGAATTATTAAACCCAGCACAAAGGGGGTGGGTACTGCAGCAGAAACGGTTGGTGTCAGGATTGATGAAAGGGCTGGAGGGAGGCAGCATGTCTGGCCTTGCAGGAATAGGCCTTGGGCTATTGTTGGTGATTCTGTCTTCCTCTTGTGGGGTTAGAGGAGGTCAGAAGATGCGATCTCCTTGCCCCTTTAGCAGCCACTCCTCAGAAGGAAGATGGGACAATCTACTTCTGTAGTAATACTGCCTCGGAAACCCAAGGAGGGGGTCGCTATGAGTCGTATCTGACTCGACGGCTCATACCAACAACAACAACAAGATGGGTAGAAGTGTGTCTTAGTTCAAGTCTCAGTCTCCTAGGGCTGCCATAGCAGCAATACATACCATAGGCTTTAAAGAACAGAAATTAATTGTCTCCCAATTCTGGAGGCTAGGAGTCTGACTTCAGGGCTTCAGCAAGGTTAGAATGTAGACTTCCGCATACAGACCTCTGGAGGTCTGTATGTGTCTAATGAAGCTGACTCACCCATGGGTTAGCTAGGTGAGTGAAGGCCAAGAGTCCTATTCCTTCTGGTCCTGGTCTGTCTATGATGGTGGCCAGGCAGGTTTTACCTCAGGAAGGCCTGGGGCTGCTTGTCTCTGTTTGCTCTGGGGGAAGACACTTATGTCTTCAAGCTTCTGTAGCTCCAGGCATTTCTTGCATCTTTCTTCCCTCTGTGTATGTCTCTGTGTCTATTCTGCTTTTTATGACATCACTCAGAAGGGATTTAGGTTTAGGACCCACACTACTGCAGTCTGACTCCGTTAACAGAATAGAAGAAAACCCCTATTTCCAAGCAGGGCCACATTCATAGGGGTTAGGACTTCCGCATACTTTTGGGGGAACACAATTCAATCCATCACAGTTAATCCTTGCAGTGTGCACATCAAAGTCATCCTCCAGAGGTCTGTATGTAAAAGCTTGGAGGTGCCTATGTTGGAGGGATTCATGGCATCAGCGACGTTGGAACTGGTTTTTCACGGGTAAAACCCAAAGTATCCATGGTATAGCCCCACCTGGTGTAACTTGGCCTGCCCTTCCCAACTGGTGCCAAATGGGGCACCCTGCATATGTAGAGCTTCACTCACCTTGGGGATTCTGCTGCCTGGATACCAACATGTCTGTCTGTCTTAGGGGGACCATGTCACCAGGACCTATTGGGGCCCAGGGCATGGTGCACACCTAAATTGGGCATTTTCTGGTCCATGTTGGGTTCTGTTGGGATTGGATGGAAAACTTGCTTTCCTTGTAACAGGATAACTTTGGGTGGGGGGGGGGGGAACAGGTGGTGCCCAGGTATAAATGGCTGTCCAGCGTGGCAGAACTATGACATGCTTACTAGAGATGGGTGTCCTTAAATGTACCCATGCTCCACACCCAGTAAATGTAATATATTTCCATTGGTGGTGTTGGCTGGCCCAGGAGCTCACTATCCTGATTACATTTGAGTCATTTCAGAAGGGTCTGGTGATGGGCACCTTGGGGATTCCTGATGCCAGTAGAAGTAGTGACCCCAGAAAAACATGTGCCACATGTACTCTCATATGAGGCTTTGAGGCTTGTGGGCACAGATAGGTAGACAGACAGACAGTGAGCTTTTGCCAGCCCTGTTCTCCAGTGACCTCATTCAGGCCTGCGGTAGCCCACAGGGTGAGGATTTACCCCTTAGGTGTTGTCTGTGGCTGGCACACGCCTGCTGTCAGGGAAGCTGTCAGGGAATCCCCTCTGTTGAGCTTAAACTGCATTCACCACATGCCCATATGGAAGTCCTGAGTGCCCTGCTCTTCCCCCAGGCTACACCCACTGGAAAGGTCAAGTACTGAACTCCGATGAGCTACACGAATTGTACGAAGGCCTCCAGCTGAACAATGTGAATAAGTATGACTACGTGCTCACAGGTAAGGGCCCAGAGGGAGTGTGGTGCAGGGAGCCTGTGGACCTGGCTACAGCCAAGTTGGGAATTGGGAGGGCACTAGAGCACCCTCCAAACCACCGGATTGCACCCTGTAGGCCCTTCAGGCAGGGATGGGAGCATATCTCCAGAACTCACTGGTTCCCAAGGGACTATCATACTTCAGTAGCCTTGGGGATCCAGTGACTGTCCTGGGCTGTACCAAGTCACTGCCACCCCTGGGGCCACACTGGGGTTTCATCGCCTGTTGGAGGGACAGGTAGGGTGTTGGGGAGGTCCTGGGGTGGGAAGGGTGGGAGATGAAAACACAGAAGTAAACCACACACTATCACCTATTGCACTGGTTTCATTTATAAACTACATACCAAAACTGGTTGCCATCTCAACTCACTTCCAACTCATGGTGACCCCCCATGTGTATTACAGTAGAACTGGCTCCATGGGATTTTCAGTGGCTGATTTTTCAGCAATAGAGCTCCAGGCCTTTCTTTGGAGACACCTCTGGGTGTATTCAGACCTCCAGCCTTTTAGTTAGCAGTTGAGTGCTTCAAAAAACAAACCAAACTCACTGCCATTGAGTCAGATCCCACTCATAGCAACCCCTCCTTGGGTTTCTGAGGCGGTATCACTATGGAAGTAGATCACCCAATCTTTCTTCCAAGGAGTGGCTGGTGGGTTTGAACCACCAGCCTTCTGGTTAGCAGTCAAATGCCTTAGGCACTGTGCTACCAGAGCTCCTAGTTGAATGCTTAGTTGTTTCCAGTACACAGGGACTCCTAAACTACATACATGGTAAAAATAAAGCTGATTTGTATTTTTATATATAATTACAATCGGAAGGAAGGTTGGACAATATACTTCCATAGTGATACTGCCTTGGAAACCCAAGGAGGGGTCACTATGAGTCGGGTCCAACTCGACGGTACATAACAACAACAACATAATTACAAGTGTGACGTGATTATTACTGAAAATGGAAAGTATAGAAAAAAGGAAAAAAAAAATCATTCGTACTTCTACCACCTACCACTTTTTCCTTTCATTTAAACCATACACTCGTTTTTGGGACATGTCTGCTCCCCCTCAGTGACTACACATGGGAACATGGTCTTTGTCAAAAGATCTGAGACCAGCCCTCAGCACCTCTGGGTTAGATGGTTCTGATGGGCACTTTTCTCTTTTCTGTCATGGTTGGCTGGTGTGAACGTCCCATTGTGTGAGTGTAACTGGGTCTCCCCCACAGGTTACACCCGGGATGCGTCCTTCCTGGCCATGGTGGTGGACATCGTGCGGGAGCTGAAGCAGCAAAACTCCAGCCTCGTGTACGGTAGGCACCGCCAGTTACCAACGCCGGGCCCAGTGACTGCTTTCAGTGCTGGTGTGGGATGACTTGGAGCCCTGCGCTGGGCAGCCCAAACTTCTCTTGTGGGGCCTCTCCCATGTTTCACCTCCCCCAGCCACCAGCTGTGTGTCTTCTGGGACCCAAGGACATGACTCTTCAAGATCCTAGAGGGGGAAGGGGTTAGGTCATTGTCAGTGAACCTGGTGTAATGTCAATAATGTCAGTATTTTAAGGCCTGGGATGGCCCAGACCCTGTAGCTGTGAAGTGTGTAACCACCACTGGCCCTAGAGAGTAGGGTGGGGATGACACCCCAGGCAGAGCACACAGCAAGTGCAGACCTGAGGTCCACAGCAGGCCTGTCTGACCTACTGGGCAGCAGCAGCACCAGGCCACAGGTGTCCCACTGCCACAGGGTTCATTGGATAAGAGAGCTATACCTGTTACTCCCTGGGATAAGGCCTGTGTAACCTGGCTCTGAAGGGTCGTCCAGCAGCCAGTGTAACCCCCTACCCAAGTCCAGGTGGGAATGTGAATGCCCAGGTGTGCCCCTGGCTATCAGGACAGGGCCATGTCTTGGGTCTGTTGTGTTTGTGCCCTTCCCTCAGAGGACCCAATAGCACTGCATCTCCTTTTGTCACCCCGGAGAAAGCATTGCAGACCAGCCCCCACTCCATGATTGAGGCTTCTTTCTCAGAGACTCTGGAATCTCAGATGCTCACATGGTCCTCAGACCTTCCTGGCCTAACACATGCCTGAAAAAGGATATACTGCCTGATCACGTTGTGACCACTGCCCTGGAACAGGCTTGTGAGAGTGAGCAGACTGTGCCTGCCTGGGGGACACATGGCCATGTTTGTTTCTTTTTTTTTTTTAATTTTTATTGTGATTTGGGTGAAAGTTTACAGAGGAAATTCACTTTCCATACAGCAGCTCACATACACTTTGTCTCGTGACATTGACTGCAATTTCCCACAATACGACAGATCCCCTCTCACTTCCTCCCCATAATTATGTCTTCCCTGTGTCCTTCCCTCCCATGCATTCCTGCACCCACTGAGCTGTGTCCCTGTGCATACAGAGCCCTTCTACTCTCCCATGATTGGTCTCTCCAAGGAGTGTATCTACCTACTGTAAATGTTACCTCATATACCTGTCTTTTATTTGGCTAGAAGCCACGGGAATGGGTTCAATTCCAGACCTGAAGGCCAGCTAGGGGCCATAGTCTCAGTGGTTTCACCAGGCTCTATCAGACCAGCAAACCTGGTCCCCTTTTTTTTTTTTTTTAATGATTTTGAGTTTTGTTCCATATTGTGCTCCCACTCTATTCAGGATCTCCTACATAGATCCCCCTCTGAGCAGTTGACATTGGTAGTGAGGCACCATCTAGTTCTTCTGGTCTCATAGTTATACAGGCTGAGGATTGCATGGTGTACCAGTTACTTAGAGTAATTGTTTCCATGTGTCTTTGGTTTTCGTCATTCGTTTTTGTTCTTGATGAGGAGAGACCCATCATTGCATCTAGATGGCTGCTTGTAAGCTTTTAAGATCCCAGTCACTACTCACCACCAAAGTAGGAGGTGGAACAATGTTTTGTGTAGTATATTATGCCAATTGAGTTTAATGTCCCCTGCAGCTATGGTCCCAAGCCCACAAGTCCAACTACTTGCTCCCTCTGGGTAGCTGGCTGTGCACATGGCCATGTTCTTGAGTCACACTCAGGAGAGATGTGTAACGGTGATAAATAGAAATTAACCAAAGCACTTAGTCATCTTGGACAACGAGGTGTGAAATGCTGCATAACAGGATGAAGGATGAGAATGGGAGACAGTGCTTCCTGTTAGGCTTTTAGTTGTACATTAATATGTACAAGGAATTGAAGAAAAATGTCAAGGTTCATTACTTGCTGGCTGCTTTGCTGATAAAATGCCTTTTTGTCTCTGCAGTGTGTGACCCAGTGATGGGGGACAAGTGGAATGGTGAAGGCTCCATGGTGAGTGAGTCCATGAGTGCTTAATGTGTGGTGAGTGCAGCTGTTTCATTTCATGCAAAACCCAAGTTGTTATTTTGAGCTGCCTTCGACTTAGGCCCTCAACTCATGGCGACTTCATGCACAATGGCTAGGATAGTTGTGATCTGTAGCATTTCATTGGCTGATTTTCAGAAGTAGGTTGTCAGTCCTTTCCTCTTAGTCCATCTTAATCTGGAGCTCTGCTGAAACCTGTGCAGCATCACAGCAATACACAGACCTCCACTGACAGATGGGTGGTGGCTGTGCAGCAGGTGCATTGGCTGGGAATCGAACCCAGATCCCCTTCACGGAAGGTGAGAATTCTACCACCAAATGTGATGACCAAAGCGAACCACTTGCTGTTGACTCAGACTCATGGCAACCCCATGTGTGCCAGAGTTGAGCTGTGCTGCATTGGGTTCTCAATGCTGTGACATGTTAGAAGTAGATCACCAGGCCTTTCTTTTGGGGCATCTCACCATCCAAGGACTCCCTGAACCACCTAGTGATGGTTCCCCAAAACTCGGAAGCCTCTCTAAAGGTCTCACCCATTGAGTCGCTGCTGTCTGGGTAAAGACCTCATCCTTATAGGATGGAGCAAGACTTACATCAGGATCAGTGAATGCTTTCTAGAAAGAGCAGACAATAGGTTATTTAGGCTTCACAGACTGGATATCCCTATTGTATCTTATTTGTGTTGTAAGACAAAAGTAGCCATAGACAATGTATAAAGTAACATGTTCAATAAAACTCAAGCCTTTAAAATGGACACTGAAATTGGAATTTTGTATAGCTGTATTCTTTTGATTTTTTGATTTTTTTTTTTTAATTTAATTTAATTTTATTTATTGTGATTTGGGTGAAGATTTACAGAGCGAATTCACTTTCCATACAGCAGTTCACATATATTTTGTCTCATGTCATTGACCACAGTTTACAATGCAACAGCTCCCCTCCCACTTCCTCCCCATAGTTACCTCTTCCA
>NW_006921766.1:1890429-1894256 GCF_000298275.1 Orycteropus afer afer | reverse complement strand
CCAACGTTATCTTCTGTGTCTGTGTTAATTGGTTTCCCTTTTCTTTGTTGAAGAGGGTCTGTGCAGTCCTTCTGCCTAGTCCACCATCTTGCCGGAACTCCTGATTTTTTTTCCTAAATAATTTGAAAATATAAAAACAGTTCTTATCCATGGGCCACAGTTTACAACTCATGGTTTATAGTACTGAGTTATACAGTGGGTAAGGTAGATGCCGTGAGTAAAAGTCATCCTATGGTCATTGCAGAAGTCTAGGATTTTAGAGATGGAAAGGACTCAAAGATGATCCTGCCTGAGTTTCAACTCAGTGATTTAGCACCCACATGATTTCAGCATCCACTGCCTTTATAGATGCTGTTCAGATTTGACACAGTTAATGTGCAAAAGCCGGACAGTGAATAAGGAAGACTGAAGAAGAATAGGTGCTTTTGAATTGTGGTGTTGGCAGAAGTAGTAAATACACCATGGAGTGCCAGAAAAATGAGCGATCTGCCTTGTATAGCCAGTATACCAGAATATTCCTTAGAAGTGAGGATAGTGAGACTTCGTTTCACACACTTTGAACATGTTATCAGAAGAGATCAGTCCCCGGAGAAGGACATCATGCTTGGTAAAGTAGAGGATCAGCAAAAAAGAGGAAGACCCTCAGCAAGATGGATTAACGCAGTGGCTCCAACAGTGGTTCAAATATAGCAACAATTGTGAGGATAACACAGGACCAGGAAATGCTTTGTTCTGTTGTACATAGGGTCACTGTGAATTGGAACCAACTTCACAGGACCTGATAACAATAACACATACTCCAAATCCACTGGGAGCAGGGAGCTGTTGGTCAGTCATCTATACCACCACCAGGACACACCCAGGCTCCCAAGCTTGGCTGGCCTGGCAGCTGCGTTCCCCCTGCCCCACTCAGGCAGTGGTGAGGGTTAGGGTGTCAGTGAGCATTTAACCAGCAAGGCAGGCTAATTAATTCATACCCACTTTCTCCTGGGCCTGTTTTCTGAAAGATTCCTTGTACCCACACCCTTTCTTCATTTCCTTCCCTTTCTCTCTTCACTGCAGAAAGCCCAGCAGATACTCATGTGTTTGGATCCTGAAGAGTTGAGGCCACTGTCCAGTTCATTGGGACCCTAGGACCTGTTTTCTTGATTTTGATTATCTTCGTGTTCCATTGTGAGCCAAGACCAGCATAAGCATTTGTCAGTGTGTCTGGCTTAGACAAGCAGTATGACAGGCCGAGGGCTAGGTTTTGTCCTGGCTGCACCTCACCTCTCCCCGTAGTACCTCTGGATCCTGTGTCTGGTGCCTGCTGGTCCAGTCCTGCTCCAGGGCTGCCTCATCTGCTACGAGCACCTAGTACAAAGGTTAAACCCAAGATTAGGTTCCTCAGGAACATAACAGTGGAAAAAAATTCTAAACCACCATACATTAACTCAGCCTTTACAACTAGTAGCTGGTGGACTATTCCATTAAAAAAAAAAAAAAAAAGTTTCTGAATCTTATAACAGATTTTGGCTTCTGTGGGTTTTTTGTTTGTTTGTTTGTTTTATATATATATAAAATATATTTAAACATTTAAAAATATACCAACATTTGCTATTTCAGCCTTTTTTGTATATACATTTCAGGGTCTGGATTTTTTTTTTTTTAATTATGATTTGGGTTGAAGTTTACAGAGCAAGTTAGTCATTTTCCATACAGCAGTTCATATGCATTTTGTTTCATGACATTGACTGCAATTCCCCACAGTGTAACAGCTCTCTTCCAACTTCTTCCTGTTAACTCTTTCCTGTGTCTTCCTTTCCTACGCATTCTTGCCCCCTGAACTATCTTCCTATGCAAACACTGCCCTTCTGTTCTCCCACAATTGATCACTCTAAGGAGTGTATCTACTGATGTAAATGTTCATCCTATATGCCTGTCTTGTTTGGCTGGAAGCCTTAGGAGTTAGTTCAATTCCAAACCTGAAGGATAACTAGGAGCCTTAGTCTCGGGGATCTCACCAGGCTCTATTAGAGCAGCAAACTTTTTTTTTTTTTTTTTTTTAATGAATTTGAGTTTTGTTCTACAGGTCTGGATTTTTTTTTTTTAAAGAAAAAGAAAACTCTCATGTAGAATTGTTTATCAGACAGCTTAAGGACAAAAATTTAGTAGATCAAGGGGTGTTGGCTTTTATTAACTATAACTTATATACATACAGAGAAAAGCATAACTTAGGCTTCTGGTACCCAGATCAGGGAGCCACTGAGTGAAACAAATGGTTAATGTACTTAGCTGCTCACTTAAAGGTTGCAGGTTCAAGTCCACCCAGAGACACATTAGAAAAAGGCCTGGCAATTTACTTCTGAAATCAGTCATCAAAAACCCTATGGAACACAGTTTTCCTCTGATACATGTGGGTACACCATGATTTGGAATCAACTCCACAGCAACTGGTTTTGGGTTTACCCAGATCAGCACACACCAGCACGCTGTAAACACCTCCTGAGCCCCCCAGCCACCCCTCCCCAGGATAACCAGTGGCGATGATGCTTAATGTTCTTCATTACATTTGCAGTATGCCTTGCTCTTTTCTCCATCCGCTAGAATGCCCTGTTTCTCATCTCCCTCCTTCCTTTGCTCTGGTCCTCCAGGCCTGTGACTTCTTGCATTGAGACCGCTTTCTTTGGCTCCTGCTGCCCCTCATCATGGGAGCTCTGGTGGCATAGTGCCTAAGGTATTTGACTGCTAACCAGAAGGCTGGTGGTTCAAACCCACCAGCCACTCCTTGGAAGGAAAGTTGGGCAATCTACTTCTGTAGCGATACCACCTCTGAAACCCAAGCAGGGGTTGTTATGAATCAGATCCAACTCCATGGCAGTACATTGCATTGTGTTGCCCCTCATCACAGCACAGACATTGTCTGTCCATGAATGTTCACAGTAAGGCCCCTCCTGTGTCTCCAAAGCTCCCCGGAGCTCTTCCTTCAAAGCTCCATGTGCGGTCTGACTGCAGGAACCCTATTCCTGGTACCAAGGGCTTCCCTGCGAACATTCCCCATTTAACCTCCTTCTCCTGCATGTGAGTGAATGTGCATTTCTTCTTTCCTCCTTAGTATGTTCCAGAAGATCTCCTTCCAGTTTACAAAGAAAAGGTTGTGCCAGTTGCTGACATTATAACTCCCAATCAGTTCGAGGCTGAGTAAGTACTTTTAAATGGCTGAGGCCCTCAGACCTGCTCCTGGGGAGAGTTACAGAGAGCTACTCCATGTCTCCTATGGATGAGGGTCAGGCCACTGAAGGTTCCCAGGATCCCAGGATGGCTGTGTATGTGGAGCAGAAGTCTGGGTTCTGGAAGAGGGTAACTCATCTCCTGAGTCCCCATACTAGGACAGAGCTCAGTGGCCCAATCCTTGCTTTTAGAAGTAGATTGTTATGAATTAAATTATGTCTTCAAAAAATATATGTTATAAATCCTAACCTCTATGCCTCTGATTATAATCCCATTTGGGAATGGGTTTTCTTTATTTTGTTAATAAGACAGGATTAGTCTCCTTTGAAATATGAAAGCAATTAAACAAGCAAGAGAAGCAGAGATGGTGGCCTTGGGACCATAGTCACAGGGGACATCAAGCTCAACTGGCATAACATACTATACAAAACATTGTTCCACCTCCTACTTTGGCAAGTAGAGACTGGGATCTTAAAAGCTAGCAAGCTGCCATTTAGATGCAACGATGGGTCTCTCCCCATCAAGAAGAAAGAAGAAAACCAAAATTAATGGAAACAATCAGTCCTAGCAACTGGTACACCATCCAATCTGCAACCTGTACAACTATGAGACCAGAA
>NW_006921766.1:1873352-1889814 GCF_000298275.1 Orycteropus afer afer | reverse complement strand
GAAAAAAAAAAAAAAACCCTCTAGAGTTGGCACCCCTGAATCCAGACTTGTAGCCTTCTAAACTGTGAGAAAATAAATTTCTGTTTATTAAAGCCACCCACTTGTGTTATAGCAGCACTAGATAAACTAAGACAGAGTTTGATACTGAAAAGTGGGGCTGCTGCTCTAACAAATAGCTAAAATATGGGGGTGGTTTTGGAATTGGGTAATGGGTAGAGGCTGGAAAATGTGTAAGGTACCTAATACAAAAGCCTAGATTGCCTTGAAGAGAGTGTTGGTAGAATTATGGACATCAAAGGCAATTCTAGTGAGGGCTCAGAAGGAAATGAGAAGATCCATAGAGTCTCTGTCATCCTAGAGAATACATATGGCACCAGCAACAGAGTGTGTGCTAGAAATGTGGGTATTAAATGTGTTTCTGGTGAGGCTTTAAAAGGAAGTGATGGATATGTGATTGGACAATGGAAAAAAGGTGATACTTTTTATGTAGTGTCAAAGAATTTGTCTGAAATACATGTTCAGATATTTGGTGGAAGGTAGAATTTGTAAGTGATGAACTTGGATATCTGGGTGAGGAGATTTCTAAGCAAGCTCTTAAAGGGGCCAAGGATTTCTCTTTGCCACTATTAGTAATCAGCTGGACTTGAAAATGCTATAATTTTTAGGTGTTGTTGAATTGCTTATGGTTGTTTGGTGGTATAGTGGGCAAGGCATCTGGCTGCTAAGCAGAAAGTCAGCAGTTCAAACCCACCAGCTGTTCTGTGGGAGGAAAATGAGGCAATCTACTTCTATAAAGATTTACAGCCTTAGAAAACTAATGGGAGTCATTATGAGTCAGAATCAACTCAATGGCAGTGGATTTTTGGGTTGAGTTGGTTTTAGCTCATAGCGACAGAATGAAACAGTGCCAAGTCCTCCACCATCGTCACAATTTTTGTTATGCTTAAAACTTAAAAATAAACTGTATAAAATGAAAACAAAACTTAAATATTTGCAAAATTGTTTTAAATACTAAGAGCACATGTCTTTGAATTTTCACCAACGACGTAGCTATATAATCTTTTGTTAAAGAGACAAAAAGCCTGTGACTGATGTCTTTAACCAGCTACCACAGTAGAAAATCCATCAGCGTAGACTGAAAGGGACTAAGAATGAACTAAAGGAAAGAATTCAGGGCTGCCATGCCCAATGGGACCAAATGGGTGGGGTCAGCACCCAGATGGGCTGAAAGAGTAGGGCCACCCTAATAGGACCCTGGGAACTCTGGTAGCGTAGTGCCTAAGGCACTTGACTGCTTGCTAACCAGGAGGCTGGCGGTTCATACCCACCAGCCACTCCTCAGTAGGAAGATGGGGCAATCTACTTCCGTAGTGATACTGCCTCAGAAACCCAAGGAGGGGTCGCTAAGAGTCAGTTCTGACTCGACGGCACGTAACAACAACAACAGGACCCTAAGCAGAAGGAAGATCATCTGGTGGCGTAGTGCCTAAGGCATTTGACTGCTAATTAGAAAGCTGGTGGTTCAAACACCCCAGCCACCCCTCAGAAGGAAGATTGGGCAATCTATTTCTGTAGTGATACCACCTTGGAAACCCAAGGAGGGGCCACTGTCAGTTGGATCTGATTCAACGACAGTGAGTAAGCCAAAGGAAAGGAACTCTGGTGGCGTAGTGCCTAAGGCATTTGACTGCTAACCAGAAGGTTGGCGGTTCAAACCCACCAGCCACATTGCAGAAGGAAGACTGGGCAATCTACTTCCTTAAAGATTTACCACCTTGGAACCCAAAGAGGGTTGCTATAAGTCAGAATCGACTCAATGGCAGTGAGTTTGGTTTTTTTGGTAAGCCAAAGGAATAGAGTTGCCTTTCAGTGGGCCTGGAAGGCAGAGCTGAAGCCAGGGCTGAGGGCCCTCCATCCAGATTCCAGAGACTGCAGCCAACATCGAGAGTCTGGAGGGTGAGGCCCTTGCCCAGATGGTCCCAAAGTACAGGGGATTATTTGCAACCCATGAAAGCTAATGTAGCAGCGTCCTGCTAAGTTTTGGCCTTGCTTGATGCCCATTATCCCTTCCTTTCGATTTCTCCCATTTGTAATGGAAATGTCTACTGCTGCCTATTCTACCATTGTACTATGTCCTTCAAGTATATGTGTTGTAATCTTAACCTCTATACCTGTGGCTGTAATCCCATTTAGGAATAGGTTGCCTCTGTTATGTTAATGAGGCAGGATTAGTATAGTGTGTATCTTGAGTCAATCTCTTGAGATAGAAAAGAGATTAAACAAGCAAGAGTGTAAGAGAGATAGGGGAAGAGAGATGCCAAGCCATATGAACACAGGCCAGGGACAAGGACCTTCTTCCAGAGCCTGCAGAGAGAATAAGCCTTCCCTAGAGCTGGCACCGTGAATTCAGACATCTAGGCTCCTAAACTTTGAAAAAACAAATTTCTATTTGTTAAAGCCACCCACTTGGAGTATTTCTCTTACAGCAGCACTAGATAACTAAAACACAGGTACAGTCTATCTTCATTATTCCCTGATTCTGTACTCGATTTTTCTGTTTGTTTTCATGGTCATTTGAAGACATGTGCAGTGTGGCTAAATATTCTCAGCTGAGGTTGGACTAGGCTGGTTTGGAATTTGTCACAGATGCCAAGCAAGCTCCTTTTGGTGGGAGGGTTACCATGCCGCTGTAGCTTGGGGACACTGTTACAGAAATAAACTCTCAGGTCTCAGCCTCTTGTGGCAGAACCTGGAAAGACGTCTCATGTGTCCCCTGCCTGTCCCCTCTTGCCTGTCTTGCAGGTTACTGAGCGGCAGAAAGATCCACAGCCAAGAAGAAGCACTGGCGGTAAGGCAGACCTGCTGAAGATCACATGCATTTAGGAGGGGGGCTTATACGGAGCAAGGCCATGATGCTCACATGGGGGGTCACACTGTAGGGCACACTGGCTTCCGCAGTTACAGTAGGAAATCTGATGAGGAGGTAGGGCTGATTGCCTGTAGCTCAGCACTTGTTGGGGATCTTGGCTAATGGACTGTTTTCATGCTCATGTCAATGCCATCAGCATTTATTGAGCACTTGCTATGTGCTGGCACTTGGAGAGTCTCCTGCACGATTTAGCTGACCAGTCCTTTTGCACTCTCACACATCGTGTGTTGTCATTTTTCTAGAGGCCTGCAGGTGTGCTCAGCACCTGTGATCTGAGTATCTGCAGAAGGCCTGGCTTCATGAGCAGTAGAGGACAGCACAAGTGCCTGGGTTGCAAACCTCTCAGTGAAGGAGCCCTTGCTCCAGCCCACATATGGGTCATGGCTGTGCTGCGTGGTGTATAGACATAGGAGGGGAGGCAACCAAGTGAGCCTTTAACACATTTCAGCACCTTCTAGTTATTGCTTTCTGGTGACTAAAAAAAATCTGTATCCACTGAATTTCCCCAGAGAAATAGAACTAGTAAAAACCCATTGCCATCATGTCAATTCTGCCCCATAGGGTTTGCAAGGCTGTAATCCTTACAGAAGCATATTGCCACATCTTTCTCCCACAAAGTGGCTAGGGGATTTGAACCACCAACCTTTTGGTTAACAGCTAAGCATGTAACCACTGTGCCACCAGGGCTCCTCTAACAGAACCAAAAAAAAAAACCCAAAGCTACAGAAGTAGATTGCCCAACCCTCCTTCCGAGGAGTTGCTGGTGGGTTTGAACCGCCAGCCTTCTGGTTAGCAGTCAAATGCCTTAGGTATTACGCCACCAGAGCTCCCCTAACAGAACCGATCAGATATATATACATAGAGATTTATTGCAAGAATCGGCATCTACTATCATGAGGCGGGCAGGCAGGAAGAGCCTCTGGAAACTCTGGGGCAAGAGCTGACAGTGCAGTTGACAGGCGGAATCTCTCCTTCAAAGTTCTTCTCCACTTTCCCTTATGGTACTTGCTCTAAGGCAATAGGGGGATGAGGAGAGCACCCTCACAGTAACATGTTAGGAAAAAGCCAAACTAGAGAGAGCTAAGTTCCTCTTGCTCCATGTCCTCTGCTCCTGGCTGGGGTTATCTCCCTAGGCCTCAGACTGGTGGATAAGGACCTGCTGACAAGGGAGAGGGTAGATCTGCCATGCTTTTTTGTGGGGTCCTGTTTGGGATATCTCAGACTATGTAGGTGAATTCAGGTCAGCGTGTGAGCCTTTTGCAGGGAGATGATTCCTCCTACTTTAATATTCTCAGAGTAACCCCAGGAAAGGGGGCCTCAGTAATGACAGTGCAGATACATGGGGTGCCCTACTCCATGTGTGAGGCCCTGCCTGCCACCAGTGCTGGCCTCCACTTCTTAGGTCCTTTCTTCAGTCTTCAGGGCTCTGTGTAGCTGGCCCTCCTGAGCCCCCATGGACCCCAGAGTAGGTATTTTATCCCTAGACATATGCCCTTGGAGGGTAGGAAACCACCAGCCCTAGATGTTGGTGGACATACAGCAGTAGATTTTGCTGAGTGAATGAATGAGTAAATGGCTGTCTTAGTTTCCTAAGGCTACCATAACAAAGTACCACAAAGTGGGTGACTTAAACCAACAGAAATTTGTTCTCTCACAGTTCTGGAGCCTGGGAGTCCGAGATCAGGGTGTTAGCAGTGTGGATTCCTTCTTAGGCTCATGAATCTGTTCCATGCCTGTCTCCCAGTTTCTGGTGGCTCCAGGTGTTCATTGGCTTGTAGCTGCAGCATCACACGGTGTCTGCCTGTCTGTGTCTCTTCTCTTTTATGACAATACCAGTCATACAGTATCAGGACTTACCCTACTCCAGTTGACTTCTTAAAGGCTCTGTTTCCAAACAATGTCACATTCATAGGTGCAGGGGTTAGGACTTCAGCATCTTTTTTGGGGATACAATTCAGCCCATCACACAGCTCACTAGAGATCAAGGGAAGGTGGAAGCTGTTGTTGCTTGATGGGGGAAGGTGTGTGTAGCTTTTATCCCAGATGAGGGTACCACTAAGGCCTGGGCCTGAAGGCTCTTCCTATGGGAAGTAGGTACTAGGTGAGGTTGGATGTGTGACGGCACACACAGGATCTTGGACTGCAGCTTCACACTGGAGAAGCCATCTGTGGTGGTTATGTTTCTGTGTCAGCTTGTCTGGGCCTGGTTGAGTGGGCAGCTGGTGGTGGTTATGCCCCATGATGAGACTGGCAGTCAGCTGCATGGTGGGATCTTCCACAAGCAGCTGGGTAGCTGCTTTGGGTATGTGGTCTGCTTCCTGTATATAAGAAGCAGGTTTGGGAATGGTCTCTAGCGTAAAGCATGCTTGGACCTTGCATGTAGCCATGTTGTTGGTCAGCAGCCTGCCGTGCTCTGCCGACCTTGGGACTTACAATGGACTTGAATTAATGGCCTGTCGTGTGGTTTGGTAACATCTTTTTTACTGTGCCTTTTTCTTGTCAACCTTGGGCTTCAGCTCTGCCTCCAGCTCCTGGCCCACTGAAGCTAGAGGCGTTTCTTCATGCAGACAGCTGCTAGCTGCTAAGGCTGAAGAAGCCCAAGGCTGAGGGGCTTTCACCCAGCCCCTAGAGCCTGGCACTTTGAACTCGGACTTAAAGCCTCCAGATTGTGAGAGAATAAACTTCTGTTTGTTCAAGCCATCCCATTTGTGGTATATTTCTGTCAGAGTGGCATTAGGTAACCAGAACACCATCCCTTCACAGGACACAGGGAGGCCTAGGATCAGGGGGCAGTTTTCCAGGTTGTTAGCCTCTACTGTCCCCATCCCAGCAAGCTACACCCTGTGTTCCCCTTACAAAGGGCAGCTTTGCCAGAAAGTGCACTTGGGTGCATATGAGTGTGTGTGTACTGGTTATGAGTGGTGCAAAGAGGGTAGGGCCAAGCAATGGCCCCAGGATATGCTGTTAGTGCACAGTCTGGCTTGGAACCAAGCTAACTGCTGTCCCCTGCCTCAGCAGGTGATGGATATGCTACACTCCATGGGACCTGACACCGTGGTCATCACCAGCTCCGACCTGCCATCCCCACAGGGCAGTGACTACCTGATTGCACTGGGTAGCCAGAGGACAAGTGAGTGCCCCACTCCCAGATATCCTTTGGGTTCCTTACAAAGAAAGCTGGGCCTGATTCTGCAAGGAGAGATAGATTGACTCCATTGCCCCATGGGAAGGTCTGACTGAAAGCAGAACCAGGGAGGTTCCCGTGATAGGGAGAGGGGAACACGGGATACTGACGACTCCACCCCAAATGTTCAGGCAAGTGGCTCTCAGGCAGCCATGACTGCAACCTGGGGAATGGGGTAGAGGCCTTGACCTGCAAGCTCAGGGAGCCAAGAGCTGTCCTAGACTGCACAGGTTCTTTGGAGGCCCAGTGGGAGTCTAGCTTCCATGGAGCCAGGCACCCACAGGCCCCTCATGGCATAGACTGCTCATCTCTCTGGAAGGACATTTCTGCTTTCTTGCTGATTATTAAACTGCAGGCATTCACAGGGTTACAGACATGCAACTTAATGTACAACCCATAGTGACAAACCAACACCGTAAAACCTATTATATTAACAATTTGAGGTATATAACAATGGTTCGTAATAACAAACAGGCTCTACTTTGTGATATACATCAAAACATTATTATTATTACTGTAGTATTAGTGTAGTTTTGTGTTAAAGATGTTTTTAATGTATCTGGAAGTGTTTCTTTAATGTTTTTTATATATAGAAAGGTACACTATATACTATATACGTATTCCCAAACAGGGTCACCTGCACAGATCCAGGGGTTAGGATGTCAACATAACTTTTGGGAATATACAACTCAACCGATACCACAGTCTTTTTTGTTTTCTCTTGGGAAAGGGACAGCAGCTAGGGATGGATGGGGGCACCCTGGCACAATCTGGGTCAGGTCCCTCTAGGTGAGATCACCCCATGTACTGTCACTATGAACACCCCTCCCTGCTGCCAAGCAGGAAAGGAGTGGGGCTCAGCAGAAAAGCTGTGGGCCAGAGCCTCCTGATCTGCATCTTCCAGGGCAGCCTGATGGCTCCATCGTGACAGAGCGGATCCGGATGGAGATGCGCAGGGTAGATGCTGTCTTCGTGGGCACTGGGGACCTCTTTGCTGCGATGCTGCTGGCCTGGACGCATAAGCACCCCAATAATCTCAAGGTCAGCACAGTACACCATTCCCCATGGTCATCCAGCTGCCCCCTGTATGGGGCACTGGTTTGAAGTTCCAAGGAGAGAAGGACAGTAGGGCTGGGTACACCAGCATGTATGTCCTGTGCCAGCTTAGCTGCCACTTTGATGCCAGGGAAAGGTGGGCAGAGGGCCAGGGGCTCCTGAGTCAACAGTCTAGGTTCAAGTCCGGCTCATGGCCCACTGTCTCGGCTCCACCCTCTTGCCTCACCTGTGAAGTTTTCAGGGGTATATGGGAGACTGAACTCAGGCAGGTGTGATCCGGAGAGAATCCCAAATCCTGTGAAAACTGACTGGCTCTTAGCTTCAAGAATTGTGGTCTGAGCCATCTTGTCCATCCCAGACTACCTGGACATCTTTTAGTGATGAGTACAGTAAATGGTATGAAAACATAGTTGCTACAATGACATGATGAGCCTTTTTGACAGAAGGAGATGAGCAGAAGGCTAGGCTGCCTTGGAGGACCAAGGTCAGGGTATGAGGGTGGTGAGTGGGTGGATGCATATCTGTTAGACTGTGTTGGGGATTCAGCTCTTACTGAGAGTTGTTGGGCTGTCCAGACCCTCTTTGGTATATGACTGCCCATAAATGCACTTGCATAGATGTCTTAGTTATCTAGTGCTGCTATAACAAATACTGCAAATGAAACAAACAAATTTATTTTCTCACAGTTTAAAACCACCCATTGCCATCAAGTCAATTCTGAGTCATAGTGACCCTATAGGACAAAGTAGAACTGCCCCATAGGGTTTCCAAGGCTGTAAATCTTCATGGAAGCAGGCAGCCTCATTTATCTCCTGCAAAGTGGCTGGTAGGTTCAAACCCTCAACCTTTTGGTTAGCAGCACAAAGCTCACAGTTTAGGAGTACAAGTTCACAGTGCTGGCTCTAAGACAAGGCTTTCTCTTTTTGTCTACTCTGGAGGAAGGTCCTTGTCTCTTTGAGCCTCTGGTCTTTGGTGATCTTCATGTGGCTTGGCATCTCTCTTCCCAAATCGCTGCCTCCTTAATCTGCTTCTTTTATATCTTGCAAGAGATTGATTCAAAACATACCCTACACTAATCCTGTCTCATTAACATACCAAAGACAACCCCTTCCCAAAGGAAATGGTAACTACTGGCATAACCAAAACCAAAACCAAATGCACTACTATTGAGTTGGATACGACTCATAGTGACCCTTCCTTGGTTTTCTGAGACAGTATCACTATGGAAGTAGATTGCCCAATCTTCCTTCCAAGGAGTAGCTGGTGGGTTTGAACCACCAGCCTTAGCAGTCTAATGCCTTAGGCACTATGCCACCAGAGCTCCCAACCACTGGCATAGAGGTTAGGATTTACAACACATATTTTTGGGAGACACATTTCAATCCCTAACAGTGGGGATAAAGCAGATCCAAGTTAGTACAGTGAAGGGCATAGGCTGAATCTTCACCTCTCCCCTGCCGGGTGCAGAGATGTGCACACATGGCAGACTGCTGGATTAATTGGCAGCAATTAGAGGGCCTTTTGGTACAGAGCAGTGGAAACTTGCCAAATGATGCCCTGAGGAGTCCTCATCATTGATCTAGCCCAGCCCCGGGGTCATGGCATTGGTGGGAATATGTATAGATTCCATAGCCCCTGCCCTCCAGTCACCAGCTCTGACTTTGAGATGACAACAAGTGACATCTTTTCCCCATTAAATTTACATGGTCAGTTCATTCCAGAAACATTTATCAAGCATCCACTACATGCCAGGTGGAGCCCTTGGGTGTTGTTTGCAGTTAACGTACTCAACCATTAACTAAAAGGTTGAAGGTTCCAGTCTACCCCGAGGTGCCTTGGAAGAAAGACCTGGTGATCTGCTTGTGAAAAATCAGCCATTGAAAACCCTATGGATCTCAGTTCTACTCTGACACACATTGGGTCATGGGTTGGGGTAACTTGACAGCAACTGGTTAAAGGGTTAAAGTTTACCTGCAAGGCAATAATGACAAAGGTCATGAAATAGCCTTTCCCACTGTCATCTGTAGTCAAGAGGGAGGCAGTTAGTTTCATAGATAGACACCCACTCCGCTTTCCTGGGCTCTTTGTAGTATGCTATATAAACCAATGGATCATGTCATGTCTGACTGGGGGGGCATTCAGCACTTAGTGTGAGTTGTTTTGGTGTCTGCCCCCCTGTTTGATATGTAAGTACATATGAATATATTTGCCTAAGGATAAAGCAGATCTATATTTGGGCAGTGAAAGGCTTAGACAAGGCCTTCACCTCTCCTCTTCAAGGTGCAGAGTCCTTCATGTGACAGGTGAAAATCTGGGGAGCATATGGTGGCTTGGGGTCCTCTCTGATGTGAAGCCTGTGCCCCAGTGTTTACATTAACAGAACCCCCTCCAGGGCTGTTGGAGGGTGAGCAGGGACACAGGTCTCTCTCCTCTGCAGGTGGCATGTGAGAAAACTGTGTCTGCCATGCAGCACGTCCTACAGAGGACCATCCAGTGTGCAAAAGGTACTGCCCAGGGGAAGTGGGTGGCCCCTCACTTCCTGTGGTGAGATGGTCATGTGTTTGCATAGCATTGGGAACTTTGGACAGAGGGGTGGGAGGAGGGAGACTACACTGGAAAGGGCGTCTCTCCTGCCATGAATGGGTCACTGTCTCTGCTAGCCATAGCCTTTAGGGCTGGGGCCAGTAGGGGGATGGGGGGAGCTCCTATCTGAAATAGACCTTGGAAGTGATCCAGGCGATGCAAGGGGCTTGGGCAGGCGAGGAAGGAAAGACACGAGCAGTGCCAGCTCCTTGCTCCACTCCTGGCCATTAATGCTTTGCGTGTTCTTGCAGCCCAGGCTGGAAAGGGACAGAAGCCCAGCCCAGCCCAGCTGGAGCTCAGGATGGTGCAAAGCAAGAAGGACATCGAAAACCCAGAGATTGTCGTGCAGGCCACGGTGCTGTAAGGCCATGTGCATGGCTCCCGCAACGCACAACCTATCGGTGTCTTCATCGTTGTCCTGTGAAAACGTAATGTCTGCCCTAGAGCTGTGACCAAGACTTTGATACCTGTTCTTCCTTGGGCATCCAACCTTCACTATTCTGAATTGTGAAAATGTGCTGCCCTTGCTTTTTTTTAAAAAAAAAAAAAAAAAAAGGCGATCACAGAAAGTTAAAATCTAGAAACTCAGCTCTCCTCCTTCCTGAAGGCTCCTGGGTCTCCCTGGGTAATCAGCTCCAGCTTATAGCCTTCTGGGTGTTTTGCCCCCTTGGTGGGGTACATGTTAGTGGTGAGGGAGTGGCCCACTGGCCCAGGGGCCTTGTGTCGGCCCTGGGCCCTCCACCTGCTGCACATAACCTGTGTCCTGAATGGGTGGGCCTGGGAGTCCTGAGTCTTTGCGTCTCTCAGAATGAGCTGAGTTTTAATTGATCCCTTAACGGATCAGCCCTGGAAGAATTATGCCAAATATCTTTATCGTCATTCTAATCTTACCCTCTTCTCCTGTATCAGAGTTTTAATTTCTTAATTTGCTGCTCTTTGAGTCCTGGGGATCTCAGATACGGCTCTTTGGTTTAACCATGTGGAAGAGACTTTTTAATCAGTTGTTCAGTCACACCAGGTACTGGGTAGGACTTTTGCATGCCCTCCCCGAGAGTAATCAGAGGGACCTTCATGTAACATCTTCTTTTAGGAATCTCCTGACACATCATTGAGGGGATCTAACACAATTACAGGTGAGGTTGGGCAGGCTATGGAGTTCCAGGGAAATCACCATGTCTGTTTCCTTTGGAAAACTTGCCTAATTTGTGGTGCAGTGTGCATGTGTTGTTGCCCCACGGATTGCTGGTGACAGAGGTGTCCAGCCACAGTGTTTATAAACAAGTGTTTATAGACAGGTGTGGAAAACAGAGGAAGGACTTCAGACTCCACCTCCCTTCGCTAGCATATTCGATCCCCAAGGCCAGTAATATCACCCCGTCCTCCCTCCACAATATGTTCTGTGCCAATCAAATGTCAGGACACAGCAGGCCCCTTCATCAAAGTCTGCTGCAGACCTCAGCCACCCAAATCCCACCTCCAGAGGAGACAGGTTTTGGCACAAGTTGGGGGACAGCAGAGTATCAAACAAGCAGCTCTGAGATCCCCCACATCAGGCTGGGATGGCAGAGGTTTTAGCATTAGCTGTGAAACAAGTCCAGGTGCTCACTGCTTGGGGGCAACTTTCCTGGTCTCACTTTGCCCAGGATTGGGGTCACCTTAAGTGTGGCTAGCAGGCAAGGGTGCCCAGGGTCCCTAAGACTTGGGCGTGTCTTGATCTCAGTACCTCTTCCTCCCCAACCCTTACCCCCAAGTCTTAGATGAAGGTCACGGGTGAATGTGGAGCTTTGCATCTCCCAGGAGCCACACAGCCTGCAGGGATGGATGGAGATGATGGGAATCAGGAGGTACTGGATATGGCTCCAGGAAAGCAGACTCTCCCCTGGGAGACGCCTCTTCCCCTGCTCCATCTCCCACAGGAAGCCCCTCCTGTGAATGCAGTTCCACAGGGACTCTCACCTATTTATAGTGCATCTTCACTTGTTGAAAAATACTGTAAGCAAAGATGCTGCTCTCTTTAACTTTGCTACACCATTCCACGTTTTCATTTTTTTCTTCCCCTACATCCCAACCCTTCACTCATATTCTATATGTCTTAACTTGCATCTGTCCTGCCCTCAGCACAGCCACAGCAGTGAGCAGTGGCCAGGCATGAGGTTTGGGCTTGTTGGCCAGTGGCCAGCATGTCAGAGCATCTCTTCCTGTATCACATTGGGTTGTTGAGTTTCCTAGTTCCTGGTTTGTCTCAAGGAGCTGCAGAAGTCACAGGCTTCTTGCAGCCCTGGGTAGAGCCCTGGCCATGCTTGTCCCTGCGTGATCAAGATACAAGGCTGTGGCTGATAGCCTGACAGGAAATAGGGACCAGCTAACTTACCTGGGCCAAGATTCTTTGTACCACCTTTAAATACTGTCACTGCCAAAGTGGGGACAAGATAAGAGACCACATCACCAGCCAATGAGAAATGCTTTCTTTGACCTTTTTTTTTTTTTCCTCTTAATAATTGGGAACAAGTATAGGATTGGGGAAATAAGATAAATGTATCTCTTCAATGAGCTCATGAAACACACACCCTGAAAATAAGAGGTATTGGGTACAGGAACTTATTGTATCTGTACAATCAGCTTTAAAGAAAAGGTTCTCTAGCAAATAGTCTTTGACTCTTAGTTCTTTCAGCTTTATTGAAGAGATTTAATTCTCAAAGCCCCATTAGGTCTCATTCTTGTACATCCCTGCATTACACCTGAACGATGAGAATTCCATCTGCAAGAGCATCTGTGGCTTTTCTGGCATAAGCTGAAACTGTTCTTCTGACTTCTTAGATGTCACAGCCCATGACCATGAGGGGTGAGGGTGTGGCTCGGGCCATCTCTATGGAGCAGGAGGAAAGCAGTTGTTGAGAACAGACATTGGAGTTTGCAGAGTGCAGGACGCATGTAGAAACAATGTTAGTGTTTGCAGAGGGCAGTATCCACCATTCCCATGCCTATGAAGGAAATGCACTTTTCACCCTGATTTCACTGAAGGCTGTGCAATCCACACACCATTTCTACATGGACCTGTTCGGTCTTCCCTGACTGGAACAAAGCCTAGTTGTTCCTCTGGGAGAATCCCACCCAGGAAGTTACCTGTGGTCCATGGAAGTGGTGTTTGGATTCAGATTAGAACTAATTTTTGTTTTGACTTTCCATAGTTTATAACATGCAAAATAGTAATAGTAATTTATTTTAAGATGAGAGATGTCTTAATCCAGAATTGCCTGATTATTATCAAAGTACAGAATTTTAGTACTTTCTTAGCCTATTTTTCAAACCTCCTATAGAGGTTAAGGATGAATTGCAAAGTAGGATCTTTTTTTTTTTAAAAAAAAAAAAAACAGCTTTAAATCATTGCTAAGGTAATTATATTAATCTGTGTCATTTTTGTAATATATGTCAATGATTGTAAAAAATGTTCCTTTGTTTAATCTCTTGTTCTTATTAGATCTAGTTTTTAAACTTGCTTAATTTTACAGTGGACTATACTAGGCTTGGTTGAAATGCACTGATGAATAAGGTGGAAGGTTTGTTTTAGTGTTGGGAAGAGTGGTGCCTACACTGTGATTCCTGAAGTGCCCTGATATAAGCATCACCACCACCATCACCACCGTCATCTTTACCATCACAACCATTACTGTCACCACCATTACCCTCCTCATTGTCCACAGTAAAATCAACATACTGATGAGAGCTGCAGACCTCTCTCAGGAGTCATCATTTGGAGACAGATGCTGGAGCTGGATGGGTTGGCTCTGGCCAAGGAGGTGGGTCAGTAAGGGGTCAGGGCGTGTTGAGCCCTCGGGTTACTGATAGCACAGGCAGCTTCTGACCCTCACATCATCTCTCATTGCTTGACCCCATGCTCGCTTTTTAGTTGAAATGTACAAACACAGAGATGAGGCATCTGGCCACTGGAACTCCCCAGTGACCCACATATACTCCTTGTCATTCCTGTCCTTTAATGGGGACCACCTGCTCAGATACATTTAGGTCCATGCTGCTTTTGATCAGCAATGCACATAACCACAGGAGTAACTGCTAACCAGAAGGCTGGCGGTTCAAACCCACCAGCCACTCCTCGGAAGGAAGGTTGGTCAATTTACTTCTGTAGTGATACCGCCTTGGAAACCCAAGGAGGGGTCGCTATGAGTCGGATCCGACTCCACGGTAGTGTGTTCATTCGTTCATTTGGCCTGTGTCTGGTGGCAGAAAAGGCAAGAGCCCCCTTCCTTCCTTTTCTGCAGCCAACCTGGACTCCGCCCTCCCTCTTGCACATCTCCTTGTGGGACAGGGTCCACTCAGAGACCTGGCACAGGTGGGTGCTGCAGTTTGTGCATGAGCCAAGCAGATTATGACAGAAGAAGACTCTGCGACCCTGGTCCTGGCCTTCTGAGTCCTTGTAGGAGAGACGGGCCCCAGGCTTCCCCTCTGCCTGCAAGAAGCGAGTGGCTGATGAGCCCTGCCCATCTCATTCCAGTCATGTTCCTCTCTGGGGTCCAAGGGGCTTTCATTCTAACACCTGAGGTGGCTCTTTGCAATAAGACTTTCTTGGAGAAATGGCCCTCGGCTCCTCTGAGAGGGTCAGGCAGATGGACAACAGCAGCTGGAGGCAAGTGGGCATTCAGGAGGACCCCAGACCCAGGGAACGGCCACTCTGGGAAGCCAGGGCCACAGCCTATCCACGTCTAGCCCTCTTACCACCCCAGGATTGCCCATGGTGCTGGCCGGGCTGGCCCCTCCCAGCACAGCCGAGGCTGAGGAGGAGGACTCGGGCACAGTGGTGCATCCTACAGCTTTGTGTAGAGTTTGGCCCAGTGCCAGGCAAGTGCAGTATACATGTGTATGCATATGTCACACATGTCCTTGGCCATAGTTGCCTGTGATAGATGCAGAGTCAGGCCACCAGGTCATCTACGCACAATAAGAGTGTTGATGAATCTCAGTATATTTTTATAGAGACAGCACTGTGGTTTCAGAATCCAGCTGTTTGCTCCAGCCTCTGCCAGTGGAGGGATAGAGGGCAGGCAGAAGAGGGACAGCAGCAGGGTCAGGGCAGGGAAAAAGTACCTACCCACCTGGTGGTAAATTCGCCACCCTTTTTGTGAGTAACTCTGTTAGGTGGTGGGAACCAGATGTGTTCTGTGCTTGCTTCCTGGTGAGGAGATATGTCTAGTGTGGGTCCCCATTTTCCCAGAGTCCTGATAAGACATGTTGGAACATAGCAGCCACCTTGTCCTGTCACAGAGCCAGGGCTCACAGTGACATTGTGAACTTCTTGTAGTGTGTGTAATCATGTGTGTGTGTCTTCTGGCCATACACCATCTACCCTTGATGCAAAATGCTTTCAGTTCTTAACTTGCAAAGACACAGTAACAATGTGTGATGAACCATATCACTGCCTCTGGTCATAGAGTTTGCATAAAGATAGCACAACATGCTTGTGTATTTTAAACAGTCTTTAATACATAAGTTTTAGATCTGACCTAGAAACTATTTAAAACCTTTACATTGACAGAGTTCCTCCTGGTTTTTTTTTTTTTTTTTTTTTTTTTCATTCTGGCAGAGTAAACAGGTATTTTAAGGGTTTTCCCACAATCTGAGCCAAAACCCCCTGGCTGGGGATGAGCCTGGGGTGGAGTGCTCTCCAGCTTCACAGTTAGAACTATACTCCCAAATTCCTCACCGTCTGCCCTGTCAAGCCAGGTTGTCCCAACAGAGGGAGATGGGAGCATGCTTATCCTGGCATTGAACTGTGTTGCTGGGTCAACCACCACAGTTATTTGTAACCCAGCTTCTGGCTTGAGGAGGGTGAACACAGCCTGGTGGAATGGGAATGAGGGGGTTGATGGGCCTGACAGAGCAGGGGTGGAGCCAAAACCAGCAGGCGGAACTCAGGCCTCTGTGTGTTCCCACAAAATCTCTGGAGCACGCTTCTTGCAGGCAGGTGCGGCGTGAACATTTTTGGAAAGGTAGTGAATTTTTAACTGACTCCATGTAACCCCAGAAGGATGAAGCATATGTGGATGCTGTCTGGACTCTGTTGACTTTATAACTGCATCGTTTCTTTATTATTTTTTAATTTGTTGTAGTTTTTGAGAATATACACAGCAAAACATAAACCAATTCAACAGTTTCTACATGTACCATTTAGTGACATTGATTACATTTTGAGTTCTGCAACCATGCAACTTACCCTTCTTTTCCGAGTTGTTCCTCCCCCATGAATGTAAACTCACTGCCCCCTAACGATCCTATCTGACCTTTTGAGTTGCTGTTATCAATTTAATCCCATATAGATAGCTCTTAAAAGAGCATAATGCTCAAGTATAACTGCATAATTTCTAATTTAGAATTTTAGTTAGAATGTTGGCCAATTATTGCAAAACTGGACCAAAAGGGAAGATGCCAGTACTGACTCAGCCCAGGCCACCCTGGCCCCATCCTGACTTGGTTCTTCCTTTGAAATGAACTCAGATTTCTAGAGACTTCCAAGGAGGGGGAGACCACCCCGCGGTCACTGCTGCCAAAGGAGGGTCCATCTGCCACGTTTGTGGTAGTGTCCTTAGCCTCCATCCATGAGCCCTGTGTACCGTACGTGTGTGGATGTGTTTATAAAAATAATATCTCCTAAGTGTTGTATAGGCCATGTCTGTTCTGTGCTGGTCCTGTTGACTTAT
>NW_006921766.1:1857585-1873101 GCF_000298275.1 Orycteropus afer afer | reverse complement strand
AAAAAAAAAAAAAAACTATTTTACTGTGAAAAATATACACACCAAAACATATGCAAATACAGCTTCCACATTCACAACTCAATGACATTTTTCCTGTTGTGCCACCATTATTGCTATCATTTTCCAAAATATTCCATCACCATTAACATAAATTCAGTGCCCCTCAAACAAAAACTCCCAGGAGTGTCCTCTTGCTTATTGTTTGTGTATTACTTAAAGCTGCTTTGCCAGGTGGTGGCTGCTGGGAACAGTTGGTCCCCAGTTCCCAACAGTCTCCCTCTTCGACAGGGCCATGCCCTGTGCATGCCCAGGAAGCTAGGCTGAGGAGAACTGTCCCCATAGGGTTTCCATAATCTACAGAAGTAGACTGCCTCATCTTTCTATCATGGAGCAGCTGGTGGGTTCAAATCACCAACTTTTCAGTTAACAGCCAAACACTTTAACTACTGCACCACAAGGGCTCCTTCCTTGACCCATGGAGGCTCTTAATTATGAAAGTATTCATTTTAACTCGCCGAGTGATCTCTCACAGCTGGCGATGGAAACTGCAAGGGTTGACAGAAACTGCTCAGTGGTGCCTCCCTCCAGGTGGTGCCCAGGGCATGTATCATATCTCCATACCTTAGATATGCCTCTGCTTGGGTGTCCCCAAAGTCCTGTTCAGGGGAGGGTTGCTATGATGCTAGAAGCTATACCAGTGGTATTTCAAATACCAGCAGGGCCACTAATGGTAAATAGTGAAGTTTCCAGACTGTCTTAGCTTCTCAGTGCCACTGTGCTTAACAGAGATTCCACAAGTGGGTGGCTTTAGCAAACAGAAATTTACCTTCTCACAGTTCAGAGGGTTAGAAAGTTGAATTCAGGGCACAAGTTTTAGGGGAAGACTCTAATGGCTATGCAGGTTAATCGTTCTCGGCTTCTCTAGCTGGCTACCCTTCTCTAGCTGCCTTGTAGACTGGTCTGCCTCCCTCATCTTCAGATAATATCCATCTTCCTCTTGTGTCTGCTTGCTTCTCTGCCTTATTTGCTCTTTTCTCTCAAAAGTGACAGCCCAATAATTAACAAGATGTACACACAGACCACTCAACCCAGGATGCCGCACCCACACACTCTACGGCAATACATCCCTTAGAGCAATAGACCATGGGACAGCAGAGGTCTAACATTCAAACTGAGGAAACGCAGGACAAACAGGAGTGCATAAATATGAGGGGCATAGGGGAGGGTTACAGGGTAGGGAGGAGAGGAGACTGGGTTAGGGTTGGATATGGAGAATAGGGAATGAAACTAAATGTGTGCGTTACGTTGAATATAAAACAAGCTCTTAAAAAAAAAGTGACTGGCTTAAGATGCACTCTATACTGATATGGTTTTATTAATTTAACAAAGAGAACCCTATTCTCAAATGGGATTACAGTCACAGGTATAGGGGTTAGGATTTACAACATAAATTTTGGGGGGACACAATTCAATCTTTAATGATGTCCCTCCAAAAAATAGACTCAACTACATCAATAGATGTAGGTCACTTGTGTGGTCTCAAAGTCTTAACACTTCCTTTTCAGGAGAGTTTTGCTGTGTTATGGAATTTCAAATACCAGCAGGGTCACCCATGGTAGACAGGTTTCAGTGGAGCTTCCGGACTAAGACAGACTTGGAAGAAAGGATTGGTGACCTGCATCTGAAAATCAGCCAAGGATAACCCTATGGATCACAACAGAACCCTGTCTGATATGGTACTGGAAGATGAGCCCTTAGACTGGCAGACACTTAGAGCACACAATGGCTGCAGCAGTGGACTTGAGTATGCAAATGATGGTGAAGATGGTGCAGGACTGGGCAACATTTTGTCCTGTTGTACATGGGGTCCCCTAAGTTTGACTTCATGACAACTAACTAATATCAAATGTGTACCCTTGGACCCTGGGATTGTACTTTTTTGGGGGGGGGGGGGTTGTACTTCTTGTGTGGAAGCCAGACATCAACTTGTTTTCCTTCCACAAGCTTGACTTGCACTTCAGAGGTGGTTATAAAAGCCCTCTAGGTGTTGAAGGAATGATATGCAGTAGCTTGTGTAGCTCTCAGACACCTGTGGAGATCACTTCAAAATGAGAGCACCTCGTCCCCTGGAAGCTTACCTACCTCGTGATCTACATGCACCTGAAGGTAGCTATCTCTACAACGGGAGTCATTCAGTTTAGAAAATTAATATAAAATCTGTCCCTGACTTTAGCTGAGGGGTCTGTTGTACCACCAAGTGGAGGCTCTTGGGTTGGCATCCATGAGTGCCAGGGCCATTAAGGATGATAGTGCTCCCTGGACAACTTCTGTAGGTGAGTGGGTCTGTACAGTCACTAATATGTCTACTGTGCCTCTAATGTTTCAGCCTAAGTGGGCAGGACACTGCAGTGATGGAAGCAGGAAGCCCCTGGCTTCTAAAAGTGGGTGCTGATGGTTTCTGGGATGTGTGCAGCTGCCTGAGCCCTGGGCCATGTGTGCAAGTTGGCCTCCTCCTGCCACTTGGAACCCAACTCTCAGTGGCCTTGATTGAACACTGTGTGGGACAAATGGGGGCAGTGATGGTTCAGTGGTAGAATTCTCACCTTTCATGTGGGAAAACCACAGTCAACACCAATGGAAACAGCAGTCAAGACATCAGATAACGTATTGCACTGGGCAGATCTGCTGCAAAAGACCTCTTTAAAGCGCTGAAGGGAAAAGATATCTCCTTGAAGACTAAGGTGCGCCTAACCCAAGCCATAGTATTTTCAATAGCCTCATACCCATGTGAGAGCTGGACAATGAAGGAAGACCAAAGAAGAGTTGATGCTTTTGAGTTGTGGTGTTGGAGAAGAATACTGAAAGCACCATGGACTGCTTGAGCACAGAGTAGCTAAAGCAAATGTTAGAAATAACAAGATAAAAAGAATTTCAACAGAAGATTTCAAAGAGCAGCTCGAGCAGACAAAGCCAATTACTATAATGAAATGTGCAAAGACCTGTGCAAAGAACTGAGATAAAAATTAAGCCTTGAGTTGCAATATGAAAGATTCTCTGGGCAAAATATTGAATGATGCAGGAAGCACCAAAATAAGATGGAAGGAATACACAGAGTGACTGTACCAAAAAGAACTGGTCGATCTTCATCCATTTCAGGAGGTAGCATATGGTCAAGAACCAATGGTATTGAAGGAAGAAGTCAAAGCTGCACTGAAAGAACTGGTGAAGAACAAGGCTCCAGGAATTGACTGAATGCCTATTGAGATGTTTCAACAAACAGATGCCCCACTGGAGGCATTCACTTGGTTATGCCAAGAGATTTGGAAGACAACTACCTAGCCAACTGATTGGAAGAGATCCATATTCGTACCCATTCCAAAGAAAGATGATCCCATAGAATGTGGAAATTATCGAACAACATCATTAATATCACACGCAAGTAAAATCTTGCTAAAAATAATTCAAAAATGGTTGCAGCAGTATATTGACAGAGAACTTCCAGAAATGCAAGCTGGACTCAGAAGAGGACGTGGAATGAGGGTATCATTGTTGATGTCAGATGGATCTTGGCTCAAAGCAAAGAATACCAGAAAGATGGTTCCTTGTGTTTTATTGACTATGCAAAAGCATTTGATTGTATGTATCATACCAAATTGTGGATAACAGTGAGAAGAATGGAATTCCAAAACACTTAATTGTACTCATGAGGAACCTGTACATAGACCAGGAGGCTGTTGTTCAAACAGAAAAAGGGAACACTACATGGTTTATCGTCAGCAAACAACAACAACAACATGGTTTAAAATCAAGAAGGGAGTGTGTCAGGGTTGCATCCTTTCACCATACTTATTCAATCTATATGCTGAGCAAATAATATGAGAAGCTGGACTATATGAAGAACGTGGCATTAGGATTGGAGGAAGAATCATTAACAATCTGCAATATGCTGACGACACAACTTTGCTGAAAGTGAGGATGACTTGAAATACTTACTGATGAAGATTGAAGAATACAGTCTGCAGTATGGATTACATCTCAATATAAAGAAAACAAAAATCCTCACAACTGGTCCTATAAGCAACATTATGATAAATGAAGAGAAGATTGAAATTGTGAAAGACTTCACATTACTAGGTTCTATAATCGACGCCAATGGAAGCAGCAGTCAGGACATCAGACAACATATAGCACTGGGCAAATCAGCTGCAAAGGACCTCTTTCAAGTGCTGAAGAGCAAAGATGTCTCCTTGAGGACTAAGGTGCACCTAAGCCGTGGTATTTTCAATCACCTCATATGCATGTGAGAGCTGGACAATGAATAAGGAAGACCAAAGAAGAATTGATGCTTTTGGGCTGTGGTGTTGGCAAAGAGTGCTGAAAGTCCCATGGACTGCTAAAAGAACTAACAGGTCTGTCCTGGAGGAAGTGCAGCCAGAATGCTCTTTGGAGGCGAGAATGGCCATACTTCATCTCACATACTTTGGTCGTCAGAAGGGACCATTCCCTGGAGAAGGATGTCATGCTTGGTCAGGTGGAGGGTCGACAAAAGAGGGGAGGGCCCTCAACAAGATGGAGTGACACAGTGGCAGTGGCAATGGGCTCAAGTATAGCAAGAATCATGGAGCTGGCTCAGGACCAGGCAGTGTTTCGTTCTGCTGTGCATAGGACCGGTATGAATCGGAAACGACTCAATGGCACCTAACAACAACAACAACCATGGACTCCTAAAAGAATGAACAAATCTGTCCTGGAAGAAATGCAGCTGGAATGCTTCTTGAAAGCAAGAATGGCTAGATTTCGTCTCACCTACTTTGGTCATGTTGTAAGAAGCGACCATTCCTGGAGAAGGGTATCATGCTTGGTAAAGTGGAGGGTCAGCAAAGAAAGGGAAGGCCCTCAATGAGATGGACAGACCCAGTGGCTGCAGTGATAGGCTCGGTATAGCAAGGAATGTGAGGCTGGCACAGGACTGGGCAGTGCTTTGTTCTGTTGTATGTAGGGTCGCTATGAGTTGAGACAACTTGACAGCACCTAACAACAACAAATGTGGGAAACCCGGGTTTGATTCCCAGCCAATGTATCTCATGAGCAGCCACCACCTGTCAGTAGAAGCTTATGGGTTGCTATGAGGCTGAACAGGCCTCAGTGGAACTTCCAGCCTAAGATGGACTAAAAATGGCTTGGTGCTCTATTTCCAAAAATCAGCCAGTGAAAACCCCATGGATCACAGTAGTCCAATGTGCAACCAATCACGGGGATGGTGCAGGACTGGGAAGCATTTAACATGTTTCATTGTGGGATCCCCATGAGTTGAGAGCTGACTTGACAACAGCAGCAATAACAAACAAACAATGGATGTGGTCCAACCCCTGATGGTCAGATTAGCCAGAGTGGCCAAAAGAATGGTATACTCATGGAGAAATTCGCCAGAAGCCATGACTGGGTAGAAAGAGCATGGACATTGAAAACTGGCAAAGGGGTCACCTCTGGAAAAGCAAGTTGGGGCAGGAGGAAGAATCATATTCTCTGCATCTCCTTTTGTACCTTTGAACCTGGAATCCTGCATTTGTTTCATCTATGGACCTGTCCAAAAGTACAAATACAATAATGCAATTTTTAGAAGTGCTGGCATCCCCCCCAGCCATGGTCACACTTTGAGGACAATCCATGTGTGTGTGCTAAGCCCTGGGGGAAGCCTCAGCTTTGGAGGACCTTAGGAAACAGTCCATGCTGTTTTCAGTTGCCTCATATGCATATGAAAGGTGGACAATGAATAAGGAAGACCAAAGAAGAGTTGATGCTTTTGAGTTGTGGTGTTGGTGAAGAATGCTGAAAATACCATGGACTGCCAGAAGAACTAACAAATCTGTCCTGGAAGAAGTGCAGCAAGAATGCCCCTTGGAAGCTAGAATGGCCAGACTTTGTCTCACCTACTTTGGTAATATTGTCAGAAGGGACCATTCCCTGGAGAAGGATATCATGCTTGGTAGAGGGTCAACGAAAAAGGGGAAGGCCTTCAACGAGATGGATTGACACAATGGTGGTAACGATGGACTTGCAGAGCAAGCATTGTGAGGATGGCACAGGACCAGGCAGTGTTTCATTCTGTTGTACACAGGGTCATGGTGAGTTGGAGCCAACTCAATGGCACCTAACAACAACAGGAAGTAGGCATGAGGACTTCCTCCTGACACCACAAGGTGGGAAAAGGGACCAAGCAGCTAGGAGCCACACTTCTCAAACATGCCATCTCTTTCAGTCCAATGGCATGGGGTGGGATCTGTGGCTCCTACAGGCTCAGAATGACTTTGTCAGCCTTTTCCATCACCCCAGCTTCTCCCTGGACACCTGCTGCCAGTCCAAGTCCTTTCTATGGGCTTATAAGTCATTCAAGTGGGCCCCAAAAAAGGTATGGCCACTCCTGACCCCAGGACCTGTGACTGTGACCTAATTTGCAAACAAGATCTTTGCAGATGTGATTATGTGAAGGATCCTGAGATGAGATCATCCTGGATTACCCAGGTGAGCCCTAAATCCAATAAGATCCTTATAAGAGGGAGAAAAGGAGAAGACAAAGACACACAGATCAGGCCATGTAAAGATCAAGGCAGGGAATGGAATGATGAAGCCATAGCCAAGAAACATTAAGGATTTCTGGCAGCACCTCTTTAGAGCCTTTAGAGGGAGAATGGCCCTGCCACCATCTTGATTTTGAACTTCTGACGTCCAGAACTGTGAGAGAAGACATTTCTGTTGTCTTAAGGCCATAGCCTGTGGTACTTTGTTATGGCGGGCCTAACAGACTCTCATGCTCAGTATTCAATGCTTTGGCGAGGTCCTCTGGAACTGCTCCTACAAATCTGCTAGGATGGCTCCATGGAGCTTGGACATGCCAGTGGCCCAAAGTCAATAAACAGAAATAACAGCCCCTGGTGTTTAACGAATATGAAGCTCTGAGATGCTGGACCTGCATCCTGGACACATGTAAACATGTGACTTAAGTTCCTCTTCCAAGCAGCTCAGTTAGGACTTCCTAGATGCTGTGCCCAATAATGGAGCCATCAGATTACCCAAATTTGCAATATTCTCTATTGTACAACTTGCATCCAATTATGTATTATTCTAATTATATCTTATCTCTAGTCTAATGGGAACCTCATTTTATCTGATTTGTAGCAGCACCATATTCTGATAGCTATTAGATAGCTGGCATGCTGCAGGGCATGATGGCATCTGTGGTAGTTAGGGTTGTGTGTCAGTTTGGCTGGGCCTGGTTTTGAGTGGCTGGGCAGCTGGATGTAGTTATTCTCCATAGTGAGATAGGTAATTAACTCTGTGGTAGAATCTACTGGAGCAGCTAAATAGCTGCTTTAGAGATGTGGGCTGCTTCCAGTATATAAGAAGCAACTTTGAGGAAGGTCTCCAGCTTTTGGGCATGCTTGGACCTTGCATGTAGCTGAGTCTTCATTCAGCAGCCTGCCATGCTCTGCCAGTCTTGGGACTTAATTAATGGCTTGCCATGTGGTTTGGTAACATTGGGACTGTGCCATTTTATTTGTCAACCTTGGGCTTGTCAGCCTCAGCAGCCAGCAGCTGCCTGAATGAAGAGATGCCTCTAGCTTCCGTGGGCCAGGAGCAAGAGTCAGAGCTGAAGCCCAAGGTCAAGGGGCTTTCACCCAGCCCCTAAGCCCAGCGCTTGGAACTCAGACTTCTAGCCTCCAAAACTGTAAAAGAATAAACTCCTGTGTTCAAGCCATCCCATTTGTGTTCTATTCCTATTAGAGCAGCACTTCAGGTAACCAAAGCAGCATCTCTCTGAGCCATAAAGCAACTATTTGCTTTGCCTTGCTGAACACTAGGTCACAAGCCCCACTTGTAGGATAGGACCACAGCCCTAGCAGTATGCAGGCTTCAGTCTGAGCAAGGATGCAGAACAGCCACAACCTCAGGCTTTGGGAAAACCAGCATTCATGAGAATCCTGTGTGGGGTGAGGGGAAGGACAGGGTCCCTATCTTGAGAGTTCTTGAGGGCCTGTGACTGATGGAGGTGGGGAAGCCCCTTGGTTAGTGTCTAGTCAGCTAGTCCTGGCAGGAAGCAGATGGCAGGAGGGTTTAATAAAGGTAATAAAGGGGCTATCCACAACTGTGTAGTCAGGGCTTAAGGACATAAGGGTCAGGCAGCCCCCAGGTTAGCAGAGTGGGGGCCATTCCTGTCCTGGACAGGCAAGTTAACAGAACCTGGAGATAAGATGTGTGGGCAGAAGTGGGGGATACCTGACAGAAGCACTAAGGTGGTCTCCACAGAGAGGGGCTGGGGACAGGCACACAGATCACTGGGAAGCCAGAGGTCAGAATGTGGATCTATCCATGTTGGTCAACTCTAGCACAAGGGAGGGCGGAGAGGGGAGATGGTTCTGGAGGGGAAGTGGAAGAGCTCTCTGCCCCCACACCAAGACAGCTGGTTCTGCCCTAATGTCCTGTCACCTACACAGCTCTGAGAGCTGGGACAAGGAGGAGTGGGCTGTGTGACCAGATGGAGCTGACTCCATGCAGCCAGACCTCCTGGCCATGAATTTGACTGCGACCTGCTGCCATGGTGCAGCCTAGGGGAACACAATGGCTCCAGGCAACAGTCAGGCCTTGCGGCTGGGAGAGGGTTTCATGAACACTCTCCCCTCCTATCACTCTTATCTCATAAATACGGTTTAGGATGAAGACAAAAACACAACAAAGGAGGAAATTTTCAAAGGCTTAAAATATATACATATTTATAGATAAAACAGCCTTCTTTGAAAGTAAATTAGTTAAGGTTATTGATTAGGATTGATCATTCATTGGGATATGTGAACAATTTAGGAACAGAGACAGAAGAGATGCTAATGATACCCCTCCCATTCCAAGTGGCACAATGGGGAGATGTTTATTTTCTGGTCCCAGGTACACACTCAGTTAACGGAATCATTTTCATGCACTGTCACATGGACAAAGAGCCCTACTCAAAACCAGGAATTAAAAATATGCCAGCTCATCATGCTTGGCCTTGTTGGTCTGGTAGTTGGCCAAGGTTGGAGGCTTGTTTTCATGAGGTAGACTCTGAAATACACGCAGGTGCATGAAGTCATCATTGCCCACATGAACCTGGAGAGAGAAAGTCAAGTGATGGGGTGCAGGCATAGCCTTGGACTGAGCTCCCTCTTCTCCTCCACCATGTGTGGGCTAGGAAGGCAAGGGGATGCTGCCTTAGACAGTGTGGAGGCCAGTCCATTCAGTCCTCCACAACTGGCTGGCCTCATGACAACTACCACTGTCCTCCATCCAAGCAGACGCCTTATGACCATAGCCTGGGCATGCTTAGCACACCATCAGAGCCTCAGTCCTTCTCCTGAGTGTGCAAACAGACATTTAGGGGCCCATGACCTTCTGAAGCCTAAAGTAGCCATAGGACCCCCAACTAACCACCTCTATGCTGATGCCACCCCAGTTCTCACAAGCCCCCACTTCAAGTGAGACACCCACTTCACCCTGAGAAACATGCTCTACCTTGATAAAGTAGTTTGTCCCAGCAACCAACTGCCTCTTGAACTCCATAGCTTTAAACACAGGGAACTTCTTATTTTCTTTCTCTTCAAGCTGGGACTTTACCTAGGAGAGGGGAACGGAATGGAAAACCTGTGTCTTCCCTTCTGCTTAAGCAGCGTACACATTTGAGAGCTCATTTCTCCTAGTAAAGTTTATAAATTGAATTCCAATGCCAAACCCTTTACCCTAGGGGGTGACAGCTGCAGTTTAGCAAAGGAGAGTGACAGAGGCATGTAGGGTCAGTGAGAAAGCTGTTAACTAACAGCCCTCAGGAGCAGGATGGAGCAGAGGCACAGGCACAGGGACAAGAGTCAAGGAGGATCACAATGCGCTTTGTATAGTGTGGTCTCTCAAGCCCTTCAGACCTTGGTTAGTCTACACCTCTGACCTCCACCTTTACCATCTGCAAGTGGGAGACAGTAACACACCGAGTTCTCCTGTAAGGATTCAATAAAATCTGACCCAAGACCCATGCTCACTATATGCTCCTACCTCTCTCCTCCCCATTTCTTCCTCTTAGAGACCAGCTGAAGTAGGCCAATTTTCATACTACCTGCCCTGAAATTCCTCCCAACAGCAATAACTACTGCCCACTTACATGTCACGTTTTCTTTTTCTGGTTTATTAGTATTTTTGTGTGTGATTTTGGCAAAACTTTAAAGAGCAAATTCATTTTCATTACAATCGTTCATACACATTTTGTTTCATTACACTGATTGCAAGCCCCATAACAGTAACAGCTCTCCCCCTACTTCCTCCCTGTGGTAACCTTTTTCCTGTGTCCTTCCCTATGTATTCCTGCCCACTGAGCGATCTCTCTGTGGAAATACTGCCCTTCTGATCTCCCATGGTTGACTGTTCTAAAAAGTATATCTACCTGGTGTAAATTTTCACTGTAAATGCCTGTCTATTGTTTCACTGGGAGCCACAAGAGTGAGTTCAATTCCAGGCCCAATGGGTGACTGAGGGCTGTAGTCTCGGGGATTTCACCAGTCTCTACCAGACCAGTAAGCCTGGTCTTTATGATTTTGAATTTTGTTCCACATTGTTCTCCCCTCTATCCAGATCTACTACATCTAGAGGCCTCTAGATGGCCTCTTGCAAGTTTTTAACACTCCAGTCACTACTCACCAAAGTAGGATGTAGAACAATGTTTTGTGTAGTATGCTATGCCAATTGAGCTTGATGTCCCCTGCAACCATGGTCTTGAGTCCACGGGCAGAACAACTCACTTCCTCAAGGTGGTTGGCTGTGGCTAAGAAGTTATCATAACTTTGTCCCCTGTTAGCTCTATCATTTATATGTTACATGTCACTTTTACCAAATTAAGGATCCCCTTTGAGATAGCAAGAAGCTCTGGTGGCACAGTGGTTAAGCACTCATCTGCTAACCAAAAGGCTAGCAGTTTGAATCCATCAGCTATTCTGCAGGAGAAAGATGTGGCAATCAGCTTCCGCAAAGATTATAGCTTTGAAAACCCTATGAGGCAGTTGTTCTACTCTGTCCTATAGGGTTGCTATTAGTCAGCAGGAGTCCCTGGGTGGTGCACACAGTTTACATGCTTGCCTGCTATCCAAAAGGCTGTAGGTTCAGTTCCACACAGAGGTGCCTCAGAAGAAAACTCGGCTACTGAAAACCCTATGGAGCACAATTCTACTCTGATGCATGTAGGGTAGCCATAAGTTGGAGTAGACTCAATAGCAGCTGGTTTGTTTGTTTTGAGACAGCAATTCTTCTATCTTGGCTCCAACAAGAACTTACACATACTCAAAGTTCATGCTGCCTTGTAAAAGATTCTATCAGATGAGAAGTTTTTTAGGCCTGGAAAAGTAGGAAACTGGTCAGGATGGGCTAAGCTTATAGAAGTGGCTGTTGAGGAGAGTGAAGAATACTTTGCCGGGTGTGACTCACACATGCCTGCATTGGAGTTCCGGACAATCTCATTTTTAAAAGTCTCATGAATCTGATTCACCTCCGTTTACCATCAGATGGTCAAAACCATTTGAGCAACTACAGTGTGGGCTGGGCTGACCACATTTCATGGGGTTTATGAAGAAGTAGCTCAGAGAGGAAAATTAAAGGAGGAAGTTTGTTTTACTTTTCCCTAAGAGCCTTTATAGGCTCTGAACATTTCTTGGTTTACTGACCAGTGCGTGAACTAATTTTGTTAACAGATCATGTTAAGAAGAGCAGATCTGACTTAAAGGTAATACTAAAAGTTTTGTATATATTAACTCATTTAACTCTCACCACAACATTCAGAGGCAGATACTGCTATTATACCCACTTTTACAGAAGAGGAAATAGAGACATGAGGAAATCAAGAGTCTGCTCAGGATCTTTCTAGGCTCTGCTCCAATCGAACTTGTTTTTAATCACAAACTCTGCAAATTACTACCCCCGCTTCTGTGCCTGGAAGTGTCTTTTGTTACTATAACTGGTTCATTTCCAAGCAAAGGACAAGGCAGTTTCCCTTTTCTCTCTCCATTACATCCCCCTTTTCCCTTCCCTGTTTCTCTCCTTTGCTCAGCTAACCCCATAGTGCAAGGAGACTTTTCAGAAAGGACCATCTCTGCCGAACCCAGCAGTGCCGGCTTCGATCGCAGTCCAAACTCAAAGTTACCAAATTCCACGCTATCCCCTGACCCCTTCCTGAGCCCTCCTTTAGGGAGCCTTCGTGTGTACCTGACTGGAATGATGTTGAGGGAAGGTACCCCGTCAGTACCCCTCTCAGCCCTCATCAGCAAAACTCCAAACCTCTCCGAGCGAGAGTGGGGAAGGGCTGGGAGAGACCGTCCGCAGGTCTCGGTCCTCACCTGGTCGGCAATCACTTGGATCTCGGCGGTGGCCGGCTGCGTGGCAGAGGGCCCTCCACACATCATCTTGGGGGCGTAAGTGGGGATGACTGGCGCAGAGTAAAGAGAGTGGACCCAGCTAGGCAGACAGAACCCCGGAAGCGGTACCACCTCCTGGGCACTAAATAGGCGCGGTAGTCACGTGACGCGCATGACTAATGTCATATGAGGCGCAGGCGGGACTAAAGTCACGTGAGGCGTGGGTGGAACCAAGGCGCGCGGCAGGGGGCGACTCCGAAGCGTTGCTGCAGCGTGTTACGAACTGGGGCGCTTGACAGGGGCGAACGGCGAAGATCTTGACCGCCTCGCCCCTGCAGGCGCCGCTTTCTGTAGAGGGACGTCCCCCCGGGCTTGGGTTTGGTGTCCCCCTCCCCGGACGGAAGCTTACTCCCGAAGGGGGGCTAGCACCTGCGGGAGCCCGAGGGTGGGGATGTGGGTATTTCCAGAGCAGAGAGATGCGGGGAGCGGTCCAGTCCTGCTGGATTCCTGACCTTGATTCCAGTGCGTGCCAGGGAAAGCGGCGGGCTCTGGAATAACCGGGGAAACGGCACTGAGTGCTGCCGAGGACAGAGGGCTTCCACTACAGCGAGGGTCAGGAGGCACCCGCTGGACCTCGGCCCGACATCCCGCGGGTTTGGGCCCTCCATCTGCAAGGCCTGACCCAGGACTCGCCCACACTATGCCCCTACATCGTTTGCCAGCCTGTTGGGGCAGCCGCGGTGAACATTGCAAACCGGTTCCTCGAGGGCGGCCACACGGGGTCACAGAGCAAGGGCTTAAGTGGATAGACTGGAAGCGCAAAGAGATCCAGTAAAGTTTAGGAGAGGGATCGGTGGAGGCCGTGAGTGAGAACGGGGCGCACTGGAAAAGGGATTGGTTTTGGCAGGATTTGGGTTAGGGATTTAGATTGGATAACTACCTAGCGAAGGGACGGGTCCCTTTCAGTGTTTGGGCCGGGATGGGGTTTGCGCTAGGAACTGTTGTTATATGATGGCCTTTAATAAACTTACGAACTGCCCCTCATATATTTTCCAGAGCCACACACCTTACTGGACGACTGGGCAGGTCCAGTCGCTGGGTTTTGCCTTTCAGGGACAAGGTAGGGCCTCTTCTTCCTCTGGGCCTCAGGGCAGAACGGGAGTGGCCTAGGAACAATTATGTGTGGGAGGTGGGCCTTTCTCTTCCTCCAGGAAAGAACTTCAAGTGTGGTTAGAGTCCTAGGGCAGGAGAGGGAGATGGTCAAGTGACTACTGAAAGAACAAATGGAAAAATGCTCCAAGTAGGAAAAGTAATAAAGGCTTTGGAAGGAGGGCCATTCTGTTGCTTTTCCCCATCCTGTAGCTGTGGTAGGCTTGGCTACTTGTCTTGCAGAAGATTTTGACCTAAAGATGCCACCTTGTGTCTGAGTAGGTCAGAAGGTGCCCACAGTTTACAGATGGAAAAGTAACACCTGTGGAAATAAGCAAAGACACCTCCCAAATGAGAACAAGCAGGCTATTTATTCAGAGCTGTTGTAGCAAGGGAGTCAGCCACCATTGAGTTTGGCAAAGACTCAAGAGACAAAGGAGTGGGAAAACTTTATAGTGGAAAAAGGGGGAGGCTCAGGTGCGTCCTGGTGGAGGTGGTTGACATGGGAAAGTTGGAGGTGGCAAACTAGAAGTGGGAGTCCTGTGTGATTGGTTGGGTCATATTTGGCTTTCTCTAGTTAGCACAGAGTTGGAAGCAGGGACACAAAAAATAGGGAGCTGGCACTCACTGACCAGTCCTGGCCATTTTGGGCTGCCAAGGTGAGGGTCCTGGTCCAAGTTTTCTAGTATAGTTCTCAATGCTTATGGTCTGCTGTTGTCTTTTTGCATATTGAACTTTCACTCTTCCTTGTTGTTGTTGTTGTGTGCCGTCGAGTCGGCCCCAACTCATAGCGACCCCTCCTTGGGTTTCCGAGGCAGTATCACTACGGAAATAGGATTGCCCAACCTTCCTTCCGAGGAGTGGCTGGTGGGTTTGAACCGCCAGCCTTCTGGTTAGCCGTCAAGTGCTTTAGCCACTGTGCTACCAGAGCTCCTAACTCCTCCTTAGTGGAATGAAAGCTGCCTTATGCTGAAGGTATTGATGTTTTCATGCAGGTTCTGTGGAGGATAAGAGCCCTGCCTCTTACCTGATGCCACTTTGGACTAATTGCTGAACCTCCCTGTGCGTCCCTGTGGGGACAACTAATAACCTACCTCAAAGGGTTTTTTGTTTGTTTGATATTGTCTCTTTTTTTTAATGTTTATTGTGATTTCACTGAAAGTCTACAAAGCAAATTCATTTTCCATACAGCAGTTCACATACATACACTTTGTTTCATGACATTGACTGCAATTTCCCACAATGCAACAGCTCTCTTCCCACTTGTCCCCACAGTTACTTCTTCCCTGTGTCCTTCCCTCCATGCACTTCTGCCCCCTGAGCAGTCACCCTGTGCATACACAGCCCTTGTATTCTCCCATGATTGTTTTCTCCAAGGAGTGTATCTACCTAGTGTAAATGTTCAGCTCATATGCCTGTCTTTTGTTTGGCTGGAAGCCACGGGAGTGGGTTCAATTCCAGACCTCAAAGGCAGCTAGGGGTCATAGTCTCAGGGGTTTCACCAGGCTCTATCAGACCAGTAAACCTGGTCCCTTTGTGTGTGTGTGTGTGTGATTTTGAGCTTTTTTCCACATTGTTCTCCTACTCTATCCAGGATCTCCTACATATAGAACCCCCTATGAGAGGTTGACAGTGGTAGCTGGGCACCATCTAGTTCTTTTGGTCTCATAGTCATGTAGGCTGAGGATCACATGGTGTACCAGTCGCTTGAACTAATTGTTTCCATGTGTCTTTGGTTTTCTTCATTCTTCTTTGCTCTGGACTGGGTGAGACCCATCATTGCATGTAGATGGCTGCTTGCAAGCTTCAAGATCCTCAAAGGGTTTTCTTTTTTTTTTTCATTATTATTTTTTTTATTTGATTTATTTTTTTAATTTATTGTGATTTGGGTGAAGATTTACAGAGCAAATTCACTTTCCATACAGCAGTTCACATATACTTTGTCTCATGTCAT
>NW_006921766.1:1835479-1836843 GCF_000298275.1 Orycteropus afer afer | reverse complement strand
TTAGGCACCAACTAGTGGAAAAACCTGAACAAAAACAATGAGGACAGAGATGGTCAGAGCTGCAGACTGTCAGCTACTCTGATGGGACCAACAGCCTGAATATTTCCAAGTGGTGTTGGAACCTGAGAATTGACCTAAAGATCAGCCCTGGTCACCAAGGGCTGCAGGGACAACTGTGCTAGTGGCCTATGACTAGGAAGGGAAACAGCAAGGAGGGAGACAACCCGAGCTGTTGACTTTCTGCTGTCCGGAAGGCACAGTCATTTTGATTGTTTCCATATGGTAGCCATTTTGGATATTTAAAGTGACCAACGGCACAGCCATTTTGAATGTTTACAAGTGGCAACCATTTTGGATTTTTAAGTGATAGCATTTTCATTTGGACTCCAGAGATCAAAGAATAGGCTCTGTTTGCTGATAGATATATCCTTCAACGCTACCCAGCCTACCAGTATACACACAGTTTATGTCTCTCTCTCTCACACACAGTACTCTCCTAGTCTTCACCTCCTAATTTCCTCTTAGATTCTTTGTTCCCTTACCCGTCCTTCAGGTGTCCCCGACCCAAGCCCCCAGTTTCCAATGAAGTTCTTTGTTCACTTTCCCATGCTTACCAAACCCCCAGTTTCTGGTGGAGTTCTTTGTTTACTTCCCATGCCCCTCCCCCATCATGAAGCTGCCCTCCACTCCCACTCTCAGTTTCTGCTTGGATTCTTTGTCTCTCTCCTGGGCTCATCTTATCCCCACCCTTCCTTGCATTTAGTTTCTCCTCAACACTTAGGATTGGTTCTTTTGAAATAGGCAATCGACCTCCTGCATTAAAACACTTCTTAAGCACTCTGCAGAGACAGGATGGGACTAATGCTACTCTAAGCCTCAGTCCATCTGCCAGATGAATGATTCAATAAAACTTATTTTTCTAACACACCCTGGTCCTGTTCCTCTTGGCATTTGACACCTAACATTTGCCAAGGTGGGCAGGGACATACAAGAGGATGAGAATAGGAAAGGAGACAGGTGGTGAATGTATAAGTGGTGTCAACTAGTGAATAGAGGAGCACAGCACAGTTGTTTTTGTGTTGTTGTAATGTACCGTCAAGTTGGACCTGACTCATAGCAACCCTTCCTTGGGTTTCTGAGGCAGTATCACTACGGAAGTAGATTGCCCCCTGCCTATATGCAAATAAAACAAAGAACATGAAAATCGTGGGCAAGTCACTCCAACATACAATCACCAATTAAATATAAACACAAAAACATCACAATACCTCTGAGACAAGAGAGCATCACAGTCCACACAAAGAAGAAAGATAAAGCAGGAGAAACAAGGGACCAGGATACAGACCCAAAACACATCCCTGAGG
>NW_006921766.1:1828408-1834739 GCF_000298275.1 Orycteropus afer afer | reverse complement strand
AAATTAAGGGAATTTGTTAAAACCAGACCAACCTTACAAAAGATGCTAAAGGGAGTCCTTTGGACAGAGAAGCAACAACAGCCAACAACAAGTGACCATTAACACACATGATGACATAACTCAGAAACCAACCCAGCTAAGGAAGTATCCAAAGTAAATAACCCTACAAAATTGTAAACAAGGAACCAGAGACATCAATTGACAAATGAGGACAACTACAAACCAAAAAGAGGGAAAAAACTGTGTCGTTACAGAACTCCTAAATGGTATGGATATTAAGACAACTACAAGACAGAACAGACTGTTCTAAACTTAGGAAGAAAACTATAAACCACAGGGTAATCTCAAAGAAAAATGATAAACCTTCACATCAAAATAAAAAAGGGGACCAGTACAAATATTTAGCAAATGCTAAAACAATGGCAACAAAGGAACTGATAACACGATTCATAAACAAAACGAGCTCAGCATAGAAAATTATATGGAACAAAGAAATTGACACTGCAAGAAAGCACATAACAAAAATGACAGCAACAAATTCATATTTGCCAATAATTACATATCTAGCAAGGGACTTATCTCTAAGATTGATGAAAAACTCCAACACCTCCACACCAAAAGAATGAACAATCCAATTGAAAAATGAGCAGAAAGACATGAATAAACACTTCACCAAGGAGGATATTCAGTTGCCCAGCTAATACATGAAGAGATGCTCACAATCATTGGCCATCCGAGAGATGTAAATCAAAACAACAATGAGATATCCCGTCTCACCCCAGCACTGATGGCAAGGTTCAACAAGACAGAAAATAACAAATGCTGGTGGGGATGTGGAGAGATTGGGACTCTCATACACTGGTGCTGGGACTGTGAAGGGATACAACCACTGTGGAAAGCAATATGGCAATTGCTTAGAAAGATGGAATTGGAGATACTATTTGACCTAGCAATCCCATTACTAGGTATATATCCTAGAGAGGTGAGAGCCAGGACAGGAACACTTATGTTCATCGCAGCACTATTTACAATAGCAAAAAGATGGAAACAACCTACATGCCCATCAGCAGAAGAGTGGTTGACCAAACTATGGTACATACACATACTGGAATGCTATGCAGTACTAAGGAATAATGTAGAGTCTGCAAAACTCCACATAATATGGATGAACTTGGAGGACATTATGCTAAGTGAAATAAGTCAATCATAGAAGGACAAATATAGTATTAGTTTGTTGTTGTGGAGGGTCAAGGAAAGGTTTATATATGGAAGGAAACTTTTTTTGTTGGTTGCCAGAGGTGGGAGAGGAGGGTAGGGAACACTGCCAAAAAAAAAAAAAAAAATTGCATTGACCCATGTCACTTTAGTTTTGTGTATCTCACTGTACATAAATTATATTTCAATAAATTGCATTAAAAAATAACATCATCCATAAAGAAAGCAAAAGATCATTAAAAAGACAAGAAAGGAAGAAAAGACCAAAATGGATGTCAGAAGAGACTCTGAAACTTGCCCTTGAACGGATAGTACCTAAAGCAAATAGAAGAAATGGCAAGATAAAAGAGCTGAACAGAAGATTTCAAAGAGCATCTCGAGAAGACAAAGTCAATTATTATAATGAAATGTACAGAGACCTACAGTTAGAAAACCAAAAGAGAAGAACACAGTCGGCATTTCTCAAGCTGAAAGAACTGAGGAAAAAAGTTAAGCCTCGAGTTGCAATATTGAAAGATTCTATGGGGAAATATTGAACGATGCAGGAAACATTAAAAGAAGATGGAAGGAATACACAGAGCCACTGTACCAAAAAGAACTGGTCCACGTTCATCTATTTCAGGAGGTGGCATATGATCAAGAACCAACGATACTGAAGGAAGAAGTTGAAGCTGCACTGAAGGAAGTGGCGAAAGACAAGCCTCCAGGAATTGACAGAATCCCCATTGAGATGTTTCAACAAATGGATGCCACACTGGAGTCACTCAACTCAGCTGTGCCAAGAGATTTGGAAGACAGCTACCTGGCCAACTGACTGGAAGAGATCCATATTTGTACCCATTTCAAAGAAAGGTGATCCCACAGATTGTGGAACTTATCATACAATATCATTAATATCACATGCAAGTAAAATCTTACTGAAGATAATTAAAAAATGGTTGCAGCAGTATATTGACAGAGAACTTCCAGAAATGCAAGCTCGATTCAGAAGAGGACGTGGAATGAGGGATATCATAGTGGATATCAGATGGATCTTGGCTAAAAGCAAAGAATACCAGAAAGATGTTTACTTGTGTTTTATTGACTATGCAAAAGCATTCGATTGTGTGGATCATAACAAATTATGGATAAATTGAGAAGAATGGGAATTCCAGAACACTTAATTGTACTCATAAGGAACCTGTACATAGACCAGGAGGCTGTCGTTTGAACAGAACAAGGGGATACAGCATGGTTCAAAATCAAGAAGGGAGTGTGTCATGGTTGTATCCTTTCACCATTCTTATTCAATCTGTATGGTGAGGAAACGATCCAAAAAGCTGGACTATATGAAGAAGAACATGGCATCAGGATTGGACGAAGACTCATTAACAACCTGCGATACACAGACAACTCAACTTTGCTTGCTGAAAGTGAGGATGGCTTGAAGCACTTGCTGATGAAGATTGAAGACTATAGTCTCCACTATGGATTACACCTCCATATAAAGAAAACAAAAATCCTCACAACTGGGCCAATAAGCAGCTTTACGATAAATGGAGAAAAGATTGAAGTTGTCAAAGACTTCATATTATTTCATTCTACAATCAGCACCAATGGAAGCAGCAGTCAAGGCATCAGAAGACATATCACACCGGGCAAATCTGCTGCAAAAGACCTCTTTCAAGTGCTGAAGAGCAAAGATGTGTCCTTGAAGCCTAAGGTGTATCTAACCCAGGCCATCGTATTTTTAATCACTCCATGTGCTTGTGAGAGCTGGAAAATGAATAGGGAAAACCGAAGAAGAGTTGATGCTTTTGAGTTGTGGCATTGGCAAAGAATACTGAAAGTACCATAGACTGCTAAAAGAAGCAACAAATCTGTCTCGGAAGAACTGCAGCCAGAATGCTCCTCAGAAGAGAGAATGGCCAGACTTCGCCTCACCTACTTTGGTCAGGTTGTCAGAAGGGACCATTCTCTGGAAAAGGATATCAGGCTTCTTGAGGGGAAGACCCTCAACATAATGGTTTGACACAGTGGTTGCAATGATGGGCTCAGATGTAGGAGCAATCACGAAGGTGCTGGCACAGGACTGGGCAGTGTTTTGTTCTGTTGTACATAAGGTCGCTATGAATCAGAGCCAACTCAATGACGTCTAACAACAGAAGAAAGACCTAGTGAATAGCTTTTGAAAAGTCACAGCCATGACATGACACTGCTGTTCTGCTCTGAAAAGCATAGGGTCACCACGAAATACATAGGGTCACCAGGAGTTTGGGTTAGATTTGATTTAGTCATACAGGATTCAAACCCACTTTATTCTGGTATGACCTTATGTTAACTGGTGGTTTCAAAGACTATTTCCAAACAAGTTCATTTTCACAGGTACAGAAGTTGGAGCTTCAACATTTTTTTTTTCTTAATTACATTTGCCTATATCCACTTTCTAAATAAGGGCACGTTCTGTTTTTTTTTTTTTAATTTGTGTGCAAGTTTACAGAACAAATTGGTTTTCCATTCAACAATCCATACACATTGTTTTGTGACATTTACCACAATCCTCACACTGTAACAGCATTCTTCCCAATTCCTCCCTGTGCCCTTTGCCTTAGTCCTTTTTTCCCATCGCCTTCTGTCTTCCTAGCTTATCCCTGGGCAGATGCTGTCCTCTTGATCTCATGTGGTTGATTGCTGTAATGATGAATATCTTCCTAATATTACTGTTCACCTGATAGGCCTGTCTATCATTTGGCTCACAGTTGATTCAGAGAGTTTAAGTTCAGTTTCTAGCTTGATGGGTGTCTAAGGATCACAGTCTCAGGGGTTCCACCAGTCTTCATCAGACCAGTAAGCCTCATCTTTTTTTTCTTTTTTATGATTTTGAGTTTTGTTCCACATTTTCCCCAACTCTATCTGGGACTTCTTATTGTGATCCATTTCCAGAATTTCAGCATATTTTTTTGGGGAACAATTCAATCCATAATAGTGTACTTGTAGAATGCCCTGGAGTCTGAAATTGTGATTCTTTTCTCACGCATGATTTAACACCTTTCTCTATTTCCTGGAAATCTGGGTGTAGATCTAAAAAGCTTGCTTGGATTTAGGTTAAATATTTGGCTAGAATGCCTCACAGATGGCGCTATAGAGTTGCTGTGGGCTTTTGGCAAGGGTCGCTATGGTTTCGCCAGTGCAGCTCCCACCTGAGATCCAGCTCATGCAGCGCCTGGTGGGCAACAAGAAGGAGACCCGGGATCGGGCAGTGAAGCAGCTCCGGAAATACATCGTGGCTAGGACTCAGCGAGCCGAAGGTTAACTCGCGGGTGTGTTACATCACAACTAAGGTAAGGGTGTCCGTGACTAGTGATGCTTAGCATGATAGCTGGTTAAGGAGCTGACTGGTGGATCTCTCGATTGTGAAGTGTGCTTCCCCCTTATCAATTAGCAGTTAATTTTGGGGTGGGGAAATTCTCAGGCAAATATGCTGTTCTCCAATAACCATTCTCCTTATTTATGCTTTGGTGGTACAGTGTTAGAATTCCTGCGTTTCAAGTAGGAGACCCAGGCTCAATTCCTGGCCAGTGCACCCCACGCACAGCCACCACCCCTCTGTCAGTGCAGGCTTGTGTGTTGCTATGGTGCTAAACAGGCTTCAGAGGAGCTTCCAGACTAAGACGGACTAGGAAGAAAGGCCCAGTGATCTACTTCCAAAAATACTTCCAAAAATCAGCCAATGAAAACCCTATGGATCACAACGGTCTAATCCACAACTGATCATGGGGATGGCAGAAGACTGGACAGCATTTAGTTCCATTGTGCATGATGTTGCCAGAGTGGGGGACTACTCATAACTATCAACAACATACACTAGCTGGCATTCTTTGGTAAAGTGGAGCTTTCCTTCATCAACTGGGAATGAACCACAGTTTCCATTAAAAGAAAGAGCATATGTTTATTTTTTTCCCCTCTAAGAGTAAATATCTATTGTAACAGCCACCTCCAACAGAGTGTAGAGTAGCTATTCCGTCAGTCCTTCCTCAGACTCTGGGACGGAACTCCATGGCGGGACCCGCCGCAGCGTGGCGCTAGCGTGCGACCAGAGCCGCGGCGCGTGATTGTGACGCCACGCCACGCGCCCGGGCGAAGCTGGTGCGGTACGCGCGCGGTTCGGTGCTGTGGGCTTTTGGCAAGGGTCGCTATGGTTTCGCGGGTGCAGCTCCCACCTGAGATCCAGCTCGCGCAGCGCCTGGCGGGCAACGAGAAGGTGACCCGGGATCGGGCGGTGAAGAAGCTCCGGAAATACATCGTGGCTAGGACTCAGCGAGCGGAAGGTTAACTCGCGGGTGGCAGGGGTGTCGGGGCGGGGGCCGCCGCTGGGTCGCGGGCTGTTCAGCCGGCGAGGGGCGGCAGTGGCTTGGGCTGGGAAGCTTCGGAATCGCGTGGGGCCTCACGTGGCTCGACCGGAATAGCTGGAACCAACTGCCTGCCTTCCAGTCCCGCTGGCTCCTGCCACCCACCCCGGCGAGCGCTCTGCCCTGCTCGCGCTATAGTCGTAGTGCGGCAGCCCTTTGGCCCTGCGTGGCATTCTCCTACCCATCTCTTCTGTACCCCCAACTAATAGGATTCCCAGCTCAAATCTCCCTTTTTCTGGGAAGTCACTCCATCCTTCATCAGACCGTATTCTCCAGCTATTAACTGGGCACCCTATATTTTTTTGTCACTGTAGTTTTCTATGTGTGTAGTTACTGGCTTGCTATCTGGTTTTGACTGGTGCTCCATGAGGGCAGAGAACGTGCTTCTTATTCACTGTTCTCTGTACCAGTGGTTCTCAAAGTGTACTCTCAGACTAGCAGCTTCAGTATCACCTAGACATGTGTTATCCATTAGCCATTGTAGCCATTGTTGTGGCGTCGTTTCTGACTCATAGCAAGCCTATGTTTTGTTGTTGTTGTTGTTAGGTGCCGTTGAGTCAGACCCGGCCCACAACGACCCCTCCTTGGGTTTCCAAGGCTGTATCACTACGGAAGTAGATTGCCTCATCTTGCTTCCGGGGAGTGGCTGGTGGGTTTGAACCGCTAGCCTTCTGGTTAGCAGTCAAGTGCCTTAGCCACTACTCTACCAGAGCTCCCAGCAAGCCTAT
>NW_006921766.1:1825656-1827378 GCF_000298275.1 Orycteropus afer afer | reverse complement strand
TATTCATTGTCCAGCTCTCACATGCATACGAGGCGATTGGAAATATCATGGCTTGTGTCAGGCGCACCTTAGTCCTCAAGGAGATATCTTCTGAAAATAAGCCACTGAAAACCCTGTGCATCCCAATGGTCTGAACTGTAACTGATCATGGGAGTGGTGCAGGATTGGGCAGCATTTTGGTCTGTTGTACAGGGGGTCACTATGAATTGGGGACCTAACTGATGGCAGCTAACCACAAATATTTATCAAATGAGTGATTTTGTATGTCTGCCTTTGTTTTGGTTACCTTGTGCCATTCTAACAGAAATACCACAGCTGAAAGGATAGCTTTAACAAATAGGGATTTATTCTTTTACAGTTTTGGAAGCTGGAAGTCTGAGTTCAAAGTGCCAGCTCTAGGGGCTAGCCTCAACCTTGGGCTTCAGCTTTGCCTCTTGGTCCTGGCCCATTGGAGCTGAAGGTGTCTTTTCACTCAGGCAGCTCCTAGCTGCTGAGGCTGACAAACCCCAGGTCGACAAATAAAACTGTTTGAACAGTCCCAAGATTACCAAACGAGGCAGGCCACTAGTTCAAGTCCAGAGACAGTGCCAAGTTCTTTGGCAGGGTGCTGAATGAAGATTTAGCTACATGCAGAGTCTAAGCTTGCCAGAAAGCTGCAGAGACCTTTCTCAGTGCTGCTTCCTAAGGCTCACAGTAGATTCTACCATGGAATTGATTACCAGTTTCATCATGGGGAATAATTACATCTAGCTACCCAGCCAGTCAAAACCAGGCCCTGCCAAGTTGACACACAGCTACCACAACCTTTCTTAATGTATGAGTTAAATGTTTCTTTTAAAATATGAGATATTAACAGAGGAAAGTGTACAAGTTAAGTGTAAAGTTGGTGAAATAGCACCGATGAACTCATTGGTGTAGCAACCATCCAGCTTAGCCATCAGACTGATTTTTGAATCTCCAAGATGGAGTCCTGAGCCTGCTGCCTTGTTGATTCTCAGGACATGTTCACTGAGTAAGTAAAGTGGCATTTCCCTGGAGGAAACCCAACAGCCACAGGCTCAGCAATTCTGAGTTAGGATTGCTTGAGCAGGGAGGGCAGCTTCTATGCTGTGCAAGTACATCAGTAAGACTTTGGTGTGATTCAAGCAGCCACATTTCCCTGAATTCATTCTTGGAACTAAAAGATTGGGTATGTTTGGTCTGAACATCTCTGTTTGTGATGCAGGTGGCTTCACGCATGATGAGTTACTGAAGGTATGGAAAGGACTGTTCTATTGCATGTGGATGCAGGATAAACCACTCCTCCAGGTAAGTACATAGGAGGAAGCAAAAGATGTTCCAGAGCAGGAATATCAGTGGGGGGACAGATGGGCATGCAGTTGACTGTATTTTAATGTGGCCAAGGATGTTGGGTGAAGTTTATAGCTTCCATGCTTTGTTCTTTACAGACCCAGGGCCTTTGCTTAGAGTGGATCTAGCATTTGACATCCTTGATACTTGAACACCACAGTACTTGGTGGTAGGTGGTGTAAGTCAGGGTACACCAGAGAGAACATAGGCTCTTTGTGTTTGTCAGGGTTCCAAGCCACACACTGAAATATTGGAAGCCAAAGAGCTAGAAAGCTTGTCTTTTTTTTTTGATTTGGGTGAAGATTTACAGAGCAAATTCACTTTCCATACAGCAGTTCACATACACTTTGTCTCATGACATTGACCACAGTT
>NW_006921766.1:1805807-1824736 GCF_000298275.1 Orycteropus afer afer | reverse complement strand
GTGAGTTGTTGGCCATGCTCCAAAATCACCTGGGTGATAAGGGAACTTATTTAAAATGCAGATTCTTAGTCCTTATTCTATACCCTCTAAACTAGAAACTCTCAGGGGGAGCCTCTGGAATCTTCCATTTTATGCATGTGCTTGAGGTGATTCCTGGCACAGGGACACCAACAGGCTATGAGTAGTTGTTGGTGCTCTGGGTGGCCCTCTTGCTGCTGGTCAGGGGCTGAGCTCCCCACCTTCCTTGACCACCAGCCTCTGTTCAGGGCACAGCATCAGTTGTGAGGGCAGCTACCACAGTGAATTGTTGGGGAATTCTGTTTGCCCTTAGCTGTAGGAAGAGATCTTGTATAGAAGGGGGATGAAACTTGCAAAACTCAGGTCTCCTAGACCGAGAGACCCAGTAGCCTGTTCTCTGTGATGAGGGGGATGTGCAGGGACCATGTTTGTCTCTGTCATTATAAGAGCCTGTGTCTCCAGGGACTGAGGGGTTTCCATTGTCTCCCCTCAGGAGGAACTAGGAAGGACCATTTCCCAGCTTATCCATGCCTTTCAGAGCACAGAGGCACGTGAGTATGCTCTGCCACATTTACACCCATCCATACAGGCAAGATTGCTAGAAATAGAAACTCCCAGATGCAGGTTTGCTATTCTGAAGTCTAGTGAAAGTCTTCCTGAGGGACAGAGAGAGAGAGAGAGAGAGTCATAGCCAGCCCCCATCCAGTGCTTGGTGAGTATGAGGGATTATTCTAAGTATTTGGCATGTATTAACTACTGCAGCTAGACTTAGCTCTGTAGCCAGAGATCTTGCTAGTGTCTAAAGGGCTACTATCTTACTTTTAAAAAATGAAAAGCCAGTGTAATATTGCCAAGCTAGTTGACTGAATTTAACTATTCTGTTTTTGATCCTGAACAAGATCAATAGATCCCAACCCTGTCTGCCTGTTAGAATCACCTGGGGAGCCTTTAAAACTACTGAGGTCCAGAAGTTGGTCCAAGCACCTCAGTCTCTGGGGCAAGGCCTGGGTGTCAGCATTTTAAACTTTCCTCTGTTCTGGGGAGCAGCCAGGCTGAGCAGCACCACTGCCCTAGAGCAGTAAGGTCATTGCCTAATGGTACGCTGATTATGTAGATGGGTTTTAGTCCAGTTAGGCAGGCAAAGTAGTCATTGTTAGGTAGAGTGCTCAGATTGCTACAATAACTGCTCAGTTTGAGAGTCTCTTAGAACAGTATTTGAGTAATTAATGGGTGGATCTACATGCCATAATTTTTACTTTCTAAGAACTTGGAGAGTATTTTCATTATTCAGCAAAATACCAAGGACAATGGATTCATTTGGCAACACTGGATGATTTATTTTGTTTTGAATTTTTTTCTGATTGTTCCCTTTCCAAAGAAGTATTCAAGTATTTGTCTTCAATCTCATTAATTCTGTCTTCCATCGCATCAATTCTACTTCTTTGCCCTTCCAATGTGTTATCTATTTCTGACAATTTAGTATTAATCTTCTGGATTTCTGTCTGTAGATTTAGAATCATTTCTAATTTTTCATTTATTTTGTCATTTAATTCTTGTATTTTCTTTCAAAATTCTTCTAGGGTTTTTTCCGGGTTTTCTTTGGTCTGTCTCTCAATCTTTTGAAGATATCTAAATATAATTCTTTTGAATTCCTTAAGGATGATTTAGAAAATGTAGGTCGGTGCATTACTGAGCCACCTGACAGAACCTTTGCCATTGCTGAGATCCTGTGATGGATGAGAGAGGTGTCTCGTTGTTTCTGCTTGACTGGGCTTGTGAATCTAGAGGATGGGTATCCTGAATGTTCTATGTATAATTACACTGCTGCAGCAGCACCCCCAGGATGGTCTAGCCCCACTGCAGGGAGGCAGCACTTCCGAGGGTGGTATGAGCAGCCCCTTGGTGTTGGGGACTCAGGAATAGAGTGCTGCCTCCTGCTGCTGCCGCTCACACTGCTCCTGTGCCCTGAACAGTGAGGCTGGAGTTTATACACTTTGTATTGTACACTTCGCTTTCGGAGGCCCCCAAGTTGCTCCTTTGTAAGTCACGTGTATAGCACTGCTTCTCAGCACACTTTGGGGCTAGTACTGCACTCAAGGTTTCTATTGTCTTGCCTTTGCGTATATCCTGCAGTCATTGTTTTCTGGTGTTCATTAGGTCCCTTTTCCTCTTAGAGCACCTGTTCCTTCAGACGTTTTGGCAAACTATGAATCGTGAGTGGACGGGGATTGACAGGCTGCGCCTGGACAAGTTCTACCTGGTAAGAAGCTGCCTGCAGCTCCTTCTCCAGCTTCTTCTAAGTGTCCAGCATCCTACTGTTGCGCAGTGGAGCAGAGTGGGAAGGGCCCTGGGCTCTTTGTAGCAGTGGTCTGGCCTCTGAGCCCCCCTCAGCCCCGCCCCTTCCCACAGGGGTAAAGGCTCCTGTGGGAAGCAAGGTGGCCCTGCGGTGGTGTGATCTGTAGGGGTTGGGGAAATGACAGAACCTTGTTGGAGACACATTTGCCTGGTATTTTGCAATATTTGCCCTGTCTTAGGGTTACTAATGGGCAAAGGATTCTTGCCTAGTTCTCAGATCTTAAGACCCTATACAAACTTCCATTCAGAGAACGAGATTTTAAATGGGTGAAAATTTAATCACAAAGCCAGTACTGCCCTGCTGTTGAAGCTGTTCAAGCCCCCTAAACATTCATTAGCTCAGCGAGGCTGTGTTCTTACTGCAAGTCACTGTGGCCTGCTGGCTGGATGCTGGGTATGTTAAGATAATTTTGTTTTTCACACATAAAGCTACAGGTAAATAGAAGGGTAGACAAGTTGAACAATCAAGTGTGTCTAGGGAAAAGGGAATACATCCATGACCATATATAAGGTTGGCAGATGATACTTCTACATACGTATTTGTATGTGCTATAAGAGTGTCCAAATATGTAATAGCCAACAAGAGGCAAAGTTGGTAACTTCTTTGTCACAGCCACTCACCCTGAGGGAGTGAGTAGTTGGATCTGTGGGCTTGTGACCATGGTTGCAGGGGACGTTAAGCTCAATTGGCAAAACATACTACATAAAAACATTGTTCTACATCCTACTTTGATAAGTAGCGACTGGGATCTTAAAAGCTTGCAGGTGGCCATCTGCATGCAACGATGGGTCTCTCCTTGTCCAGAGCAAAGAAGAATGAAGAAAATTAAAGATGCATGGAAACAATTAGTCCAAGGGACTGGTAGACCATGTGATCCTCAGCCTATATGACCATGAGACCAGAAGAACTAGATGGTACCTGGCTACCACTATAACCACTCTGGGGGGGGGGATCAGTGCAGGAGATCCTGGATAGAGTGGGAGAACAATATGGAACAAAACTCAAAATCATTTAAAAAAAATAAAAGACCAGGTTTACTGGTCTGATAGAGCTGGGTGAGACCCCTGAAACTATGGCCCCTAGTTACCCTTCAGGTCTCGAACTGAACTCACTCCTACGGCTTCCAGCCAAACAGTAGATAGGCATATGGGGTAAACATTTACATCAGGTAGATACACTCCTTAGGGTGATCAATCATGGCAGAATAGAATGGCAGTGTTTGCACAGGGAGACAGCTTCGAGGGGTGGGAATACATAGGAAAGGAGGCAGGGAAGAGGTAACTACAGGGAGGAAGTGAGAAGAGAGCTATATTCATGGAAAATGAATTTGTTCTGTAAACTTTCACCCAAATCACAATTTTTTTAAAAAAAGTGGTAAAAAGATCATTTGTTTTTTTCAGGTAGGGATGGAGCAGCTCTGGTGGTGCTGTAGTTAAAGCATTTGGCCTCTAATTGAAAAGTCAATTCAAATCCACCAGCTGCTTCATGGTAGAAAGATGACTCAGTCAGCTTCTGTAAAGATTTACAGCCTTGGAAACCCTGTGAGGCAGTTCTACCCTGTCCTAGAGTGTTGCTATGAGTCAGAATCATCTCGATGGCAGTGGGTTTGGTTTAGGCAGGGGTAAATATAATTATGTTACATTCTATATTATATTCCTGTGGATTTAGGTTAGCAATTTTCCTTGTGAAATACAGCAAGAAGATTGAATATTATAGAGCAACAGTTTGCTACTTGGCCACCTCCCCCATTTTCCTATTATACTGCCATCTTGTTTGGGTGGTATTTACTATGGCTTGGAGGCACCTCCGGAGGTGAAGACACATTGTTGCTGTCCAAGAGTAGGTGATCTAAGGGGACACCTGGCAGGACAGTGTCCTGCTGTCACTATGGTCAGAGCCCTTGAATGTGGTTATTTTCTGATCATCTTGTCCACCTTAATGTCCAGCACAGACCCAGGCCAAGATTACATGGTTGCTGTGTGTGTGAGATAGTCTTACAGTAAGGACCCCTGATTAGATAGCTCAAGCAGGGAGAATGAAGGAACTCTTAAGTACTGGGTGAGGGAGGTGTGGTAGTTCAGTTTGTGTGTCAACTTGGCTGGGCCTGGTTGAATGGCTGGGCAGCTGCTGGTAGTTATTCCCCATAATGAGACTGGCAATCAACTCCATGGTGGGATCTACCATAAGCAGCCTTTGGGATGTGGTCTGCTTCCTGTATATAAGGAGAACCTTTGGGAATGGTCTTGAACCTATGGCATGCTTGGACCCTGCTTGTAGCTGTGTAGCTGCTCAGCAGCCTGCTGTGCTCTGCCGACCCTGGGACTTACAATGGACTTAAGTTAATGGCCTGTCTTGTGGTTTGGTAATATCGGGACTGTACCTTTTTACTTGTCAACCTTGGGCTTCGCAGCCTTAGCAGCCTGCAGCTGTCTGCGTGAAGAAATGCCTCTAGCTCCAGTGGGACGGGAACAGGAGGCAGAGCTGTATTCCAAGGTAGAGGGGCTTTCACCCAGCCCCTAGAGCCTGGCACTTTGGACCTGGACTTAAAGCCTCCAAATTGTAAGAATAAACTGTTTGTGGAGGCCATCCCACTTGTGGTATATTCTTGTCAGAGCAGTACTAGGTAACCAGAACAGGAGGCTAGAATCAGGCATCTGTGCTTTTACAAAATTCAGATTTATACAGTAAACAAGTTCTTAGGCAGAGTCAACACTCTGATTACCTGAGGGGTAATTTCTAGGCTGTTTTATGCAGTGAGGAGCTCTAGTGGTGTAGTGCCTAAGGTATTTGACTAACCAGAAGGCTGGGGGTTCAAACCCACCAGCAATTTCTCATAAGGAAGATTGGGCAATCTACTTTCTTAGTGATAACTGCCTCAGAAACCCAAGGAAGGGTCGCTATGAGTCAGATCCGACTTGAGGGCAGTGAGTTTGGTTTTTGGTTTTGGTTTTATGCATGAGTTCTGTTGATTTTAAGGTCACTTTTTCCCATTGTGTGACTACATCTCACTGACCCTCTCAGCGGCTCTGTGGGGCGTAATGTACAACTGGCCTCTGGTGTCCCCAGGAGCAGTGGCCTGGGCAGGCCCTGTGACCATAGGCTCTTTGGAGCCAGCATGGCCTGTGCTGATTTTATCGTGACTTAGACTCCCCTGTGGGCCAACCTTATGTATGGTCATGGGTATGTTCCTTGTGGCCTAGACATACCTGATCATTCAGCCTACCTGTTTACCCGTAGATTAATGTTTATTGTCACTGACAATGCAGTATTGTATATGTAAAAGGGTTTATCTTTGTTGTCTGTACGTCTTGTGTACCTCTCTATTCCCCTTCTACTCTTCTAACCATTATGAAGGGGGGGGTAGGGGAATTGTGGGACTGGCATTATTTTCCCACTGGAGCTTGGTTTCAGTTCTCAGGCTTGGGAGAGAGCCTTCACTGCATGGTGGGCCAGAGATGGTAAACAAGGCTCTTGTTGTCGGGGAGGAGTCCCGGGATGTTTGAAAGCCACCATGATGATCACATCTGCCTGTGCCAAGGGCCCTGCATTTCACGAGGCACCCGTGCTCCCTCTCTGTCCTCACTTCTGAGATGGGGCCACGTTGTCCAAGCTGGGGATTGTGATGCTGTAATTCATTCACTGTGGACTTGACTTTCTGCTGCTCTTGGAAGAGTTGGGTATTTTGATTCAGGGTGCAGTACATTTTCCAGACACAGGCAGGGCAATGTGTCCGACAGTGTTGTGTCTGACAGTGTCAGTCCAATCAGCACTCTCAAGGGCCTGCTGTGTGCTCAGGCATGCAGAGATGACAGGCTGCGGCTGTGTATCCAGTCACACCTGGTAAACAGGGGCCAGGGGTGTTTGGTGAGGCCTGTATTGTTCTGCTAATGAGAATCTTCTTTTGTCCCATAGCTCATGCGCATGGTCCTGAACGAATCCTTGAAGGCCCTACAGATGCGTGACTGGGAGGAAAGGTCAGTGTACACAGCAGCTGAGGGATAGGGCTACTTGTCATGTTACAGCCACACACACTTTACCCTCCCTGCTACCTGGGAGACAGGAGTCAGGGTTTCTCTTCTATTTGTCATATAGAGATGGTAGCATTGCATTAAAGGAGGACCCCTGATGGTGCTTGAAATGCAGGTGTTTTTAAATTGCAAGTTGTCCACCTGTTCATGGGAGTGATGCTCCTTATTTTCAACCTTAATAAGTTTTTACTGTGCATTAGAATTTGCACCCTCTGCTTAGAAAGGGTGAACAGCTCAGTGGTATGTTTTTTTTTTTTAATAAAAACTTGAGGTATTCTGCAATTAATGGTAATTGCTGCCAGATGTAGAAGCACTTACATTTTCCTGCCATTTCCCTTTCAACTGCAGTGCTTATGGTGGGTGTTCATGTCCACTAGGCCAGGAGCCATCCTTTGGTTTCTGTCTCAGTTCAGGTTTCGCAAGTTCTGAGCACAGGGAGGAGTGCTGTCCCTGCAGGTGTGGCTGGACACTGTCAGGGCTTAGCAGCTCCTGGTCCCAGACTCCACTTGAGACCCAAGGAGAAAGTTGGGGATGGATTGGGGGCTCTTCTGTCTGGACCTGCCTCTCTGGATCATTCGAGGCATTTACATCTATAACAGATCAGTCAGTGGGCTTCCAAACCTGCTGAGGGCAGTCTGAATTCCACCCTCCAGAGTGGGTGTCTGAGTGTTTAACATTTATAATTTCTTTAAAGTTAACTTTAAAAAGTAGTTTATTTTTTTAAATAATTTATTTTTGTTGTTATTGTTGAGACTATTCAAAGCAAAATGTACACCAATTCAGCGCTTTCTTAGATGTACAATTTAGTGACATTGATTACATTCTTTGAGTTGTACAACCATTCTCACCTTTTCCGAGTTGTTGCTCCCCATTAATATAAACTCACTGCCCCCTGAGGTTCCTGTCTAATCTTTCAAGTTGCTCTTGTCAATTTGATCCCATATAGATAATTATTAACAGAATATAATGCTCAAGACAGATAATCTTTACTAATTAAGCTAAGCTATTATTTGGTTTTAAGGAGACTTCAGGGAATCTATTTGGATAAAATTTAAAGATTATCTCAGGGCAGTAGTTTCAGGGTTTATCCAGCCTCCGTGATTCCAGAAAGTTTGGATTCCATGAAATGCAGTTTAGTTTTTAAATTTTTACTTAACAGTTTTTTGTAATTATCAGAGTGATGTATTCTCAGTATAGAAAACAGGAAAACTTGTATAGAAATCAGAAAGTAATTTTGAGCAGTAGAGATAAGCACTTTCAACAAAATGTTGTCTCATACCAGTGCTACAGCATGTTTCTATGTGTACAAAAATGACACCGTTTGAAATATGCTGTTTTGCAGACTGCCTTTTTATCTTACTGATGATACTTCTAAAACATCCTCTCTTTGTCCTTCTGCTCCATGATCTTTTCTTTTGGCAGGGGGGAGAGATCTCAGCTTAGAAGAATATATTTTTAATTGATTTGTAATTAAACAAAAATGTGTGTGTTAAAGAGTTCTTTTTTTTCCCCTTAAGTATATGAATACTAAGACTAGTACTCAGATATCAAAACAGCTCCCAGACAAGAGAGTAAAGTTTATGGCCCAAGCTTTTATAGATAACAAATTTAACACATTCTTTCTTCTGGCCTACCTCCTTCCCCCTGCTAAAAAAAAGAATTGGCAGAAGTTGGAGTGTAACTCCCTGAATTTTACTGTGGTCCACATTGTGGTTCTGTGCTCTGAGTAATGATAGATGATTTTACATTTCTCAATTAGGACAAGAATGCCTCAAGTGGCTGTCAGTGATTGTCACTACATCCCCAGGGATGGCTCTGATGCCACGCAACTCCCACTCATCATAGGAGTCTGTATTGACGTTCACCCAGTGGGTATCCCGTGACTTTAATGGAATTCAGTGTTAAAGGGCCTGTTTTATTTTGGTTAACTTTATTACTATTATTATAAAAGTAATTCCATTCTCATTTTTAGTAGTGATTCAGTGCAAAGATTATCATGGAGAAGGTGGTATACTATCTCTCCACTGTCCTGGGGTATCCACTGCTAATAGTGTGACCTGCACTTAGGGCTTTTGTCTTCATTCTCTCTCTCTCTCTCTCTCACACACACACACACACACACACAGGGTGTTCTTGTTTTGAAGCGTTTGGTCAGGTTAACGCTAGCACTTGGAGTAGGCCACTGGCATCTAGGTATCTTCCTCTGGGTTTTGGACCTGCTCTTGTTTTCCCTGAAGCTGCATAGAGCACCACCTTCATGGAACAGATTCTTCTCAACTGTGCTGTGCACCTACAGCATCTAGGGAACTTCTTAAAGAAGATGGGTCTGTAAGTTCAGGGCATGTTGTTGTTGTTATTATGTGCCATCGAGTCAGACCTGACTCATAGTGACTCCTCCTTGGGTTTCCAAGGCAGTATCACTATGGAAGTAGATTGCCCAGTCTTCTTTCCGAGGAATGGCTGTTGGGTTCAGGGCATAGGGATCCATATTGTTACCAACACCCCAGGCTTTCACAGGCATCTAGGCCATTCCATCCATACTGGTCTTTAGAGCTCTTGTTGGATCTGTCACATTTGCCTTTTCTCTCCTCAGTCAGAGTGAGCAGTTGCTGAAGCTGCTGATGACCGAGATCCTGCATCCTGACAGCCAGGCCCCCCATGGGGTGAAGAGCCACTTCACTGAGATATTCCTGGAGGAGCTGGCCAAAGTGGGCGCAAAGGAGGTGAGGATGGCTGGAGCTGGTGTCAAGCAGGCAGTAGGCCAGGTGATAGCAGGCTTGTCATCTGGTGTTAACTCAGGGAGGCTGGCTTTGGGCTGGGGTTAGGCAGCTGGCTTATTACCTGGTGTGAAGTTAGGGAGTCTGGGATTGGGGTGGGGCCTAGAGACTTATCATCTGGTGTGGACTAGCGGGGGTGGTGTGAGGGCCAGGCTGGGGTCAGGTTCATCACCTGATATTCATAAACAGGAGCTGAAGCCCTCGTTTCCTTTCCCTGCAGCTTACTGCAGACCAGAATCTCAGGTTCATTGACCCCTTCTGCCAAATTGCTGCAAGGACCACAGAGTAAGTAACTGGTGGCTCTGTTGGGCTGGCTTCTTTTTCACCAAGTTCTTCATGGTGACAGCCTTTCCAGAACTGCCATCTTCTTTAGGGAGAAGATGAACTATATTGACTGTACCTGTGACAGAATTACCAAGGAGGCTGCTGGGATGGAGGGAGGGGGGGTCGAATGAGTCTTTTTCTTCTGTTTGACACTCATTCTGACCTGCCTGCTTTCTTGCCCTTCTCACCCTTTCAGCCCCCGGGATCTGCATAACATAGCTCGTGGAATCTTTGAGACGATTGTGGAACAGGCCCCATTCGCCATTGAAGATCTAATGAATGAACTGGATGAAGAAGAAGAGGGGGATGATAAGGAGGAGGAGCTGTCAGAAGAAGATGACTTAGAGGAGAATGATTTAGAGGAGATGGAGGAGGAGGAGAAAAAGGATGAACTAGATGTGCCTACTGTGAAACCAGCTGAGATGCAGCTGAAAGGTGGGGCTTCACACATCAGGGTGTACTCGCATCTGCTGGTCCCTCTTGATTGCCCCATCTTGGCTGAGCCAGTGTCAGACAGTCACATCACTGCAGCTGCCTACTTTCTGGCCCCCTGTGTCTGCCCTTGCTCCCAGAGTCTCTTCTCAACATGGCAGCTAGAGTCGTCTTTAAATCGTAGGCACATGTATCCCTTCACTCTCCACTCCTTTGTGCGCCTCTCTGTGCTGATACACCATTCCCTTTGCCCCCTACACAGATGTGCTTCTGCCCCTTCCACCTGGGGTCTCTCTCCAGGTATCTGCCTGGTTCTTTCCTCTCTTCTTAGTCTCTGCTCACCTGTCACTCTCATAGGGTGCACCCTGATTCCCTGTTTAAAAGTGCAGCATCTCATCCCTCTGATGAGACCTGCTTGGTTTGGTGTCCTCACAGTGTAGGTTCCTTCCTGGTATGCTGCATAATGATTTGTTCATCATAGTCCTTGTTCCTTCTCTGGCTTTCCCTGACAGACCCCTGTAAGCATTCTTCCCCAAAGGCCTGATGCAGGCCAACCCCATGGCTGCACTTGGCTGCCTTGCTCACTCCCTCTGGGAGTTCCCTCCCCTCATCCTCCTGCATCTTGGCACATGGGAGGCCACTGGGTACCACCTTGGGCTGTAGCTCCAGCTGTTGATGCCACTTTACTCTGTGCCCATGCTCTGACAAGGCTGCAAGTCCTGGCTAACAGGTGCTTGTGCTGGCTCCCCCAACTCCGGGGGCCAGCCTGGGCCCATACACACTACGTGTGGATATTAGAATTCATGGGGTCTTTTTTGTTCCAGGCTCCATCCATAAGCCTCAACCTAAGCCTGGAGTGGAGCTGGCAGAAGACGATGGGGACGGTGCTGGTGCCGTGTTGCAGGTAGGTGGGCTGAGGTCTGAGACTTTGTCCTCCTGCACCGTTATAGGGCCGGGGATGGGAGGCAGCACCACAGGAAGGGGATGTCAGTGTTTCTCAGAGATGCTGACCTAAATGACAGGCTCACTTGGGGGAGCACAGGTTCCTTGAGCCCTGCTTCCTTATGGTCCCGTCCTCCTCCTTTGGGTGAGGTGCTTCATGTCCTCAGGAAGCAGGTCCACGGCTTTAGGCAGACTGGGACGTGGGTGGGTCCATCTGGCAGCCAATAGTTCTTCTCTATATCCTCAAATGTTTAGTTTCTGTAGGCTGTCCATACTTTTCATAGCAGAAAATACACATTGAATTTCTAAGACTTGGTACCTGTTCTGGTTACCCAGTGCCACTCTGACAAGAATATACCACAAATGTGATGGCCTTAACAAACAGGAGTTTATTCTTACAATTTGGAGGCTTTAAGTCCATGTGCAAAGTGCCAGGCTCTAGGGGCTGGGTGAAAGCCCCTCAACCTTGGGGTCCAGCTCTGCCTCCTGCTCCCAGCCCACTAGAAACGCTAGAGGCGTTTCTTCACTCAGACAGTGCAGGCTGCTGAGGCTGAGAAGCCCTAAGGTTGACAAGTAAAAAGGCACAGTCCCGCTGTTACCAAACCCCACAGCAGGCCATTAACTTAAGTCCATTGTAAGTCCCAAGGTCGGCAGAGCATAGCAGGCTGCTGAGCAACGACACAGCTACATGCAAGGCCCAAGCGTGCTATAGGCTAGAGACCATTCTCAAAGCTTCTGCATATATACAGGAAGCAGACCACATACCCAAAGGCAGCTACTCAGCTGCTTGTGGTAGATCCCACCATGGAGTTGATTGCCAGTCTCATCATGGGGATTAACTATATCCAGCTGCCCAGCCACTCAACCAGGTCTCACCAAGTTGACACACAAACATCACCGCCATAGTACCAGAAAATGCTCCAGGAGCTTCTTACATTTTTGTTTTTTAATGTGATTTGGTTGAAAGTTTACAGAGTTGATTCATTTTGTATACAGCAGTTCGTGCACATATTGTTCATGACATTGAGTGCAATCGCCACAACGTAACCACTCTCTTCCCACTTCCTCCCTGTGTCCTTTCCTATCTTACTTGTTTTTATTATTATTTTTGTTGTTATTGGTTGAATTTAGCTGCTGAGAGTGCAGACTCACAGGCAAGGCCACCTTCTTGGCTCTTGTCCTGTTGCCCCAAGCGTGTCTGGTGCCTGGTCTCCAGTGGATAGGTGGTGTGGTGGTTAAATTTGTGTGTCAACTTGGCTGGGCCTGGTTGAGTGGCTGGGCAGCTGAATGTAGTTATTCCCCATGATGAGACTGGTAATTAACACCATGGTGGAATCTATTGGAGCAGCTGAGTAACTGCTTTGGGTAAGTGGTCTCTTTCCTGTATATAAGGAGAAGGCTTGGGGAATGGTCTCTAGTTTATGGCACGCTTGAACCCTGCATGTAGCCCTGTCGTTCATTAGCCTGCCATGCTCTGCTGACCTTGGGACTTTCCATGGACTTGAATTAATGGCCTACCATGTGGTTTGGTAACATCGGGACTGTGCCTTTTTACTTGTTAACCTTGGGCTTGTCAGTCTCAGCAGCCAGTAGCTGTCTGAGTGAAGAAAAGCCTCTAGCTCCAGTGGGCTGGGAGCAGGAGGCAGAGCTGAAGCCCAGGGTTGAGGGGCTTTCACCCAGCCCGTTGAGCCTGGCACTTTGAACTCGGACTTTAAGCCTCCAAACTGTAAGAGAACAAACTCCTGTTTTTTAAAGCCATCCCATTTGTGGTATATTCCTGTCAGCTGTACTAGGTAACCAGAATAGGCATGCTGAGTGGAAATGGGATGATACTGGTTCTTTGTGCTGTGGTGAGGCAGGTGGCACATCTGCATGGGGTCTAGGTGCTTTCAGAGTTGTTCAGTGTCTCAGGAGGAAGGTAGTTGATCAGTGGCCTACATGATATCTCTCCTTTGAAACAGTTTGACTATGAGGCAGTTGCTAACAGACTCTTTGAAATGGCCAGTGAACCGAACACTCCTTCTCTGAACAGAAAGCGTCTCTACAAATTGATCCGGAAGTAAGTATTTCCCAAAAAGTGCTGGCACTGCCCTCTCTCTGCTCTTTGATTGCCTACACATTGATGTTTTTGTGTTGCCTGCAGCCCTTTGGAAGTGGCTTTCCTGGGCTGAGGTGTACAGGGCTGCTTTTGACAGTGCCCAGCCTCAGAGATCAAACCGCCTCTGGGGTCTCTAGACTTAGGGATTCTGAGTGCCACCTATCAGGAAGCTGTGTCACTGCCTTCTGGGGTGTGGCTGCCTTCCCCTCCAGATTCCCCTAGCTGTTTTGACTGATGCCTTCTCTTCTCTTCCAGGCTGCAGGACCTCTCTGCAGGTGAGGACAGGGCTGTGCATGTAGGTGGCTGCCTCCATCAGGAGTTTCATTTCTGGGGAGTGGGGCTCCTGTGTATTAGTTCTCCAGCACAAATATTGTTTGTGAAGAGGGCTGGTGGCATGGGCCAAGGGAGTCTGTACTCTTGTGGTACTAGTTTTAGCTCAGCGTTTCTCAGACAAGCTGAGGCAGGCACGAGAGCAGGGGTGCTCTGGCACTTGCCAGGCTGACATGGAGGTGAGGCTCTGGGGCCCTGTTGGGTCTCTGCTTAAGAGGAGCATGTGAGTGGGAGTCAGTGTGAGTGGGAGCCCCTGGGAGGTGGGGCTGGGGCCTCCCTTAAGGGACTGAGGGATGGTGTTTGCATGCTCATGTGGGGCTCATGGAACTCTATGGATTCTTCTCAAGGACGGTTTCCCAGGAGGTTGATGGTCGAGTTTTTTCATGACACTTTAAACATACAGCGAAGTTGAAGAGGTTTTTGCAGTGAATGCCTGTATATCCACCACCTAGATTCCACCATATGCTTCTGTTTTATCACACGTCTGTCTGTTGATCCTTAGACCATCTCATTCTGATGCATTCAGAGTGAATTGCAGACATCAGTACATTGCTCTTTGACATTTCAGTGTGCATGTTGTGAACTGGGGTCCAGCATGTTCCAGGTAAAGCTTACATGAAGCGACCTGCTTGAGTCCTAGTGCACATCTGTGACCCCAGCCCGCCAGGGTCTAGAATATGTCCATATCCCACTGCCCACATGCCCCTCCCCAGGTAAAGTCTGTGATGTGTTGTTAGTGCTCTGGAACCAGCTCTCCCAGGTGTGGTAGGGCTTCTGCAGGGAGTGCAGTTTGAGCTGGCTCATCTCAGCTGTGAGGTGTTAGTATTGTTCGGGGTACCAGAAGAGGGCCCTTTCTTAAATGAAGTATGGGTAAGAGTGCACCTGGTCCCTGCTGGAAGCAGTGAATGCACAAATTAAAGGTCTTAGTGCCCTGCTTTTGGGATGCCCCCATGACCTACCTCGGTTCCCCAGGCATCTTCCCTGAGGATGACGTCCCTGAGAAAGTCTATGCCTATCAGCATGAAGGGAGACTGCAGAGGAAGATGAAGAAGTGTTTGCTCAAATCCCAGTTGCAGAAAAAGAAAGGTAGGACCTAAGGTATTTATGATGCATGTGAGGTGCTGATTTCATGTGACGCCTGTCTCTTCAAGGCCTTCCCCACTGCCCTTGCTTCCCTGTGTGTGCCTTGTTCTTCTCTCTCAAGCTGTGGCCTTGGGCTGTGTCCTGCAGCCACAGAGCCCCATGTGGGGCTTTCGGCTCTGCCATAGGTCATCTGGCCCTTGGGCCTCTCCATAGCTTGTGTTGTCTGCTGATACTACCCTGTTCAATCTACTGTGGCTGTTTCCAATTGGTGGCCTCTCTTTTGGCCTTTGTGTCTCCCCAGTTTGAGCCCCTCTCACATGTTCTCTGTCCTCTTCCTTCAGTGTCCGCAGTCCCTTTGCCCTCTTCATCTCTGGCCTTGTGAGTGATTAAGAGTGGACCTCTCCTTCAGCTTTTGGGTACTTTGCCACCCAGGCCTACATCCACCACAGACTCTGCAGCATACAGGCTGCTGCTGTGGTGGGCCTAGGCTGTGCCCCAAAGTCATGGAAGGGCAGCAGTGGCACCTGGGGTTGGTTCAGGGTGTGGAGAAGTAAGTCTTGCCTCCTCCAAGCGAGACTCTTTCATGGTCCTCCTGTATATATTAGGCCAGTCCTGGGAAGCCCTTCTCTGAAGAGTTGTGGGTTCATCTCTCTGGCTGGGACTGCCTTCCTCCATGGTGGTGGTATGGTTTCACACCTGGCCAGCCTTTGTGCTCTTGGGCAGCTCGTGCACCTGTGCCATGAGAGTCTCTCTGAGGGCTGTCCTCATGTTGTGTGCATGTGGCAACGGGGTTAGAGCCACTTGCCATGGCTTTTTGAATCTGATCTCTGACTGATGTCATCACACGTGTACTGGAATCAGGCCATTCACACTTCATGCCTTGCTCCCCTCTGTTCTCTCTAACTGTTCTTGTGGTAGTCTTTTGGAAGGCCCATCTTCCCCAGTCCACCACCTGTGTCTAGAGCCATTATTGATTTTGCACCTGCGTGATGGCATGTAGCACTTGACATCCCCTGTTACCTGAGGTGGTGATTCATCAAGCCCTGGGTTAGCGAGTGTGGCATCAGTGAGACTCCATGTGTCCCGAGGCCATATCCGCTCTAGAGTGGTGACTGCATTCTCTTCTGAGCTCCCTGTGCTGACACCTTCGCTTGCAGAAGTCTGCCCTTGTGCTCACTACCCTGTTCCCACTTCCTTGCTGTTTTACAGGGAAAGGTAGGAAAGAAGACCTGAGTCCAGCTCCGAGGTCCAGATCTGAGGGGAGGAAGAGGAAGAGAAAGGGCAAGAGGACCGACCCTGATGTGCAGCCTGAGGGGGGCATGCCTCGAGACCAGAGCAGGGGCCGTGGCAGACCAGGGGCTCGCAGCAGGAGGAGGGGAAAGCCTGGTGCCAGGGCCAAAGTGGTGGGTGGGGCTGAGTTCCAGGAATCAAAGAAGAAAAAGAAACGGATCCAGGAGAACAAGGAGTGATGCCTGCCTGCCCCAGGACAGATAGGAGGTGGTGTAGCCAGGTATACTGAATACCAAATGATGCCTTAACTTATCACAGGGGCAAGGAAGGGTCAGGACCAAGAAGGGAATGCACCCTCTTGGAGGGCCTGTGTCCTGGAAAACCATTTCCTTCCCTGATAAAGCCACCGGCTGCAGCTTGATGGCCTCAGTTTGGGAACTCCAGCTTCCAAGACTTAGAGGTCACTGCCAGGCCATTGGGCCCACTGTAGGGAATTGGTTATGTGCCTGTGGGGCACCCATGAAATAAAGTGACAGGCAGTTCTCAAAAAGAAGTACTGGTTCTGGTGTCTTTACATAGAAGAATTGCCAGTAGTGTGAAAATGACAGGCACAGGTTCCTGAACAGTGTTTATATTTCACATCTTTTTTTTTTTTTTTTTCTTTGAAAAAGTGTACTTACATGTGTCCAAAAGGAATCTGGGAGAGGAGACTCCACAGTGTTAATGAGTTGTCTGGGCAGTGTCGTGCTTACTTTCTGCTTGATGAACTTCTGTGTAACTTTTTACAGTGAATGTTGTTCAACAACAACAAAAATTCCTTCTAAGTTTCTAGAGTAACCCTGCCTGTTGCTTGTAGACAGATAGTCTGCTTCTTTGGCCCCGCCCCTTCTGTCCTCAGTTTTTTTTTTTTTTTTTTTTTAACTTTTACTGTGAAAACATATATAAGACATTTGCCAAAACAACACTTCCACATTTACAATTCAGGAACATTGATTACTTTTTTCATTCTGTGCCACCATTATTGCTGCCCTTTTTCACTATCACCTATTAATATAAATTCAGTGCCCCCCAAACAAAAGTTTCCCCTTTCCCCCTCCCTCCTATCCCTGGTAACTGCTAATAATCTTTGGTTTAATATATACATTTTTTTTCAACCTATCTAGAAATTTTCCCTCCTCTCCCAACCTCTCCAGGTTGCCTTCCATGTATAAACCTTTCCTTGACTTTACAGTAGCAGACTAATATACAATATTTGTTTTGTGATTGACTTGTGTCACTCAGCATAATGTCCTCCAAGTTCATCCACATTATGTGGTATTTTGCAGATTCTACATTATTTAGGGTTGCATAATAATTCCGTTGTGTGTATGTACCACTGTTTATCCATTCCTCAGTTGACAGGCTCTCCCCAGTTTCTTGCACCTATTAGGCAGCTTCACGACTATTCCTTAAAAGCCATATTCGCTGGGTGCCATGAGGGAGGTGGCGTGTTCCCACTGTTGTGATAAGAGTCATGGACCCCTCTCTTGTGCAGTGCAGTGGGTTGGGGTGAAGTGAGGTGTGAGGAGCCCCTCACCTGAGAGTTCAAGTTATAAGGAAGATAGGTAATGAGTATATGTAGTCCTGCCATGGGCCTAATGATTTGGTCATCTGTGCTTCGTCTGCAATGTAGGTGGTGGCACAGGTGCAGAGAGAGGTCAGAACAGAACCGAGCCCCATCATCTCAGTGGGGCAGCCCCCTGCTGCAAGGAGAAGGAAGAGCTGGCCCAGGGCCCTCTGCTGTTCTCAGTTCACACTTCTCTTTCCCGAGTGACTTACAACCAAGCCCACACAAACTGCTGGTGTCAGCTCAGAGATGGAGCTGTGGGGACGCGATGTTGCTTATAAGCATTCCTATGTTCTTCACACCCCATCCTGCTGACCCCCAGCTGTCCTGTGAGGGAGCACGCTGCCATGAGCACCAGACGTGTGATGTCAGAAACAGCCAATAAGGAGACATCTCAGAACACAAGACAGTGATGTGTGCATGGCAGCGACCTGTTCTTTAAGAGTAGTCTCTGAGTCATAAAGGGTACCCTGATAGTACAGTGGTTAAATGCTCAGCTGATAATTGCAAGATCAGTGGTTTGAAACTAGTTGTGGGACAAACTAGTCTGTGGGACAAAGATGTGGCAATCTGCTTCTGTCAGGACTACAACCTTGGAAACTGCGGGGTGGTTTTACTATATCCTATAGGGTGGTGATACTTCCCTTGGAAACCCAAGGAGGGGTCACTATGAGTCGAGTCCAACTTGATGGCATATAACAACAACAACATAGGGTTACTATGAGTCAGAATTGACTCAATGGCAATGAATTTGGTGTTTTGGGGGGTTCACAATAAATAATTTTAACAGGTTCACACCACAGGTCACCCCTGATCAGCTCTGTGCTAGGTGATAAGCAGCTTTGCATTCATTGGACCCCTGAAAAGCCACAGTTGGTCCACAGCCCCAGCCCTACATTCCAGTCATAGTACTGGCTTACACTAACGGAGAGAAGCCTTTCCAGCCAGCCCTAGCTCCCATGGGAGCAAAAGCCAGAGACGACCCCTAGAGCAAGAACTTAGCCTTTGGCTCCTGACCCATATGTGGACTCAGCTGTCTTCTGGGCTCTGCCTTGGGCCGCTCCCTTTCTTGGAGGTGTCATCCTCTCTCCTGGGAGGTCAGACTTGAGTGTCCTGAACTTACTGCAGCCCTGACATGTTCAGCCTCCCTTCCTGAGTATGGCCTCCCCACACCCGTGTCCTGTACGAAGGTGTCCACTATGTCTGCTGAGTCAGGTGCTGTCTGCCAGCCTTCTCCATGGGAAAGCCCCTCTTTCCCCTTCATAGTTGATAAGGATCTGGTGAGGCAGTGGTTTGCAATGACAATACCCAGTCTCACATCCAACTTTCCAGTTACTGATTTACTGGGTCAGTGTGTCTCATGGTTTCCTGCTTTAGTCAGTTGCTACAATCCACACCTGTCCCTTGTTTAATACTCAGATTGACCCAGTTTGTCCAGCAGGAGGCTTTTCAAATTAGCTTCTGTTCTTTTACTGTCCCCTTCCCCATTCCAGGAGCATGTCCTTGCTTTTGACATAAGATATTCCAGGCTCATCTTCCTGGAGGAAGTGCAGCCAGAATGCTCCTTGGAAGCAAGAATGGCCAGACTTCCTCTTACCTATGTTGGTCATGTTGTAAGAAGGGACCATTCCCTGGAGAGGGATGTCATGCTTGGTAGGGTGGAGGGTCGACGAAAGAGGGGGAGGCCTTCAAGGAGATGGATTGA
>NW_006921766.1:1793894-1800742 GCF_000298275.1 Orycteropus afer afer | reverse complement strand
CAGTGCTGGTGAAGAATGCTGAAAGTACCATGAACTGCTAAAAGAACTAACAGATCTGTCCTGGAAGAAGTGTACCCAAAATGCTCCTTGGAAGCGTGAATGGCCAGACTTCATCTCACCTATTTTGGTGATGTTGTCAGAAGGGACCATTCCCTGGAGAAGGATGTCATGCTTGGTAGGGTGGAGGGTCAACAAAAGAGGGGGATGCCTTCAACGAGATGGACTGATACTGTGGCTGCGATGATGGGCTCAAGTATAGCAGGGATCATGGAGCTGGCTTGGGATTGGGCAGTGTTTCGTTCTGCTGTGCATGGGGTCTCTATGAGTCAGAAATGACTTGATGGCACTTAACAACAACAACAACAACAACAACAAGGATATTTGAGAGCTAAAAAAAAATTTCTGGAATGAAAAATACTATGATCTTTCAAATAAATAATTTGCAGATGAATTGAAGGAGAGAATGGTCAAGATTTGAATTAGTGGCTAGAAAATGAAGCAGAAGAAATCTCTCAAAATATAAACAGAAATCATGATGGAAAATATAAGAATTGGAATATAGGTCCAGGAGACCTAATATGAAAATAATAGGAGTTCTAGAAGAAAAGAGAAGTGGAAGAAAGGCAAAAATTAAAAAATAATCTATGCCTGGAACAACAGAGGAAGGAGAGTCAGGAATAGGAGGAGGATATGGAATGTGTGCCTGACTGCCTCCATTAACAACTACCTTCTTTGCCACGAGACTAGAAGAACTAGATGGTGCTCAGCTACCATCACTGAACATTTTGATAAAATAGTCCATAGAAGAATCTTGATCAAAAGGAGGGAAATACAGAACAGAATTACAAATTCTCATGGACTCTAGACTTTATGGAGCCATGGAGGGTGGATGAACCCCTAAAACTATTTCCCTGAGATAATTAAATGTTAACCAAAAACATCCCCTGAAATTTCCTTAAAACTGAACAGTAGCTTAGCTTAAGTAGTAAAAAAGGTCAGTGAGCATTGTACTCTCAGATCAAATTTATAATGGCTACTTGAAAGATTAGATTCCTTAGCAGGCAGTGAGTTTATGTTAATGATGGAGGAACAACTCAGAAAATGATGGTGAGAATGGTTGCACAACTCAAAGAATGTAATCAGTGTCACTAAAGAGTACATGTAGAAACTTGAATTGGTGTGTGTATTGTGTATATTCTTAACAACAACAAAATAAAAAAAATCTAGATTGCTGAATACAAAGCAATGTACCAGTCATTTGCATTTTTATATATCAAAAAACTGTCATTGTGATGCCAAGTTGATTCTCACTCCTAGCGACTCTGTAGGACTGTGTAGAGCTGCTCCAAGACTAACCTCTACAAGAGCAGACTTCCAGGTCTTTTCTCCTGCAGAGCTCCTACCGAAAATTAGGGATTTTAATTTTAAAAAGGATATAACTCATACAGTATCAGAAAATGAAGTACTTAGGGATAAATCTAAAAAAATGTACTGAAAAACATTAGGTAGAGGTATATAGTAAGAAAGGAAAAAAGTACCTACACAAGGGCTCCCCCACCCCAGAGATGGGTGTTTCAGATGCCGCGAGCCTGTTAGGGAACCAAGGGTGTGTTGGGCATCCACTGAGATGGTGGCTCAGTCAGTATTCCTCAGTTGGCAGGTGCGTGTGAGCACTGACTGGGGAGCTAGGGTGCAAAGACCCACAGAGCTTGCGGCCAGTGGGACACAGGAGTAGGAGGCATTCTGAGACCAGGAAGGAGCTGGCAAGGGCAACAAGGCTTCAAGGTGGTGACAGTAAGGGTCTGCTCACAGTCCCTTTATTTTCAGCAACAGTTCCTTTATTTTCAGCAACTTTATTGAGAGAGGGAGCTCTGGTGTCATAGTACCTAAGTTATTTGACTGCTAACCAGAAGGCTTGCAGTTCAAACCCACCAGCCACTCCTCAGAAGGAAGATTGGGCAATCTACTTCCATAGAGTTACTGCCTCGGAAACCCAGGGAGGGGTCGCTATGAGTTAAATCAACTGGACGGCACTGAGGTTTTTTTTTTTTTTTGGTTTATTGAGGGGAGAGATTTCCCATACTATATAATTCACCCATTTAATGTGTAGAATTCAGTGATCTCTAGTGTATTCAGAGTTGTGCAACCAGCACCACCACAATAAGTTTTAGAACATTTTCAAATTCCCCGAAAGAACCCCTGGAGCCACCTTTGAAGAGTAAGTGAGACAGTGTGCCAACAGAGGACCAACTAGAGCCCCACCCATAAGAAGTAACAGGCACAGGTTTTAAAGCTGACATACTCCACAGTTTACTCAAGCAGTTAAGAGGGTTAGAACAAACATAATCGATGCCTAAAGTGGCTATTGGGAGCTCTGGTAGCGTGGTGCCTAAGGCACTTGACTGCTAACCAGAAGGCACTTCAAACCCACCAGCCACTGCTCGGAAGGAAGCTTGGGCAATCTACTTCTGTAGTGTTACTGCCTTGGAAACCCAAGGAGGGGTCGCTATGAATCAGGTTCCACTCGATGGCACATAACAACAACAACAACAACAAAGTGGGTTTTACAACTGCCTTAGCAAACAATAGCTCTGGTGCAGAACAGGTATGTGGAAGGTCATTGGGTGCCCTGGCTCCTCATCTGTGCATCAGGACAGAGACAGGGAACCCCGACTTCATTCATGAGAAGCAGGAACCACATGTGCACTGTATGTGGGGTTGTTCTCCCAGGGGTTCTCTGCTCAGCAAGCCTGGGCCACTGAGATTGACCTCTCTCCATCCCCCACCCCTCCTGCTCTCACTGAGAAGGGTCCAGAACACACTTCACTTGAATTCCCAGCATGCTTGCCTTAGCTTCTCTATTCACTCCTCATCAAACACAGTAGTGAGCTATACCTTCCTTCAATTTTAAGGCTGCTGGGATTTTGAGGACCAGAGAGTGTAGGCAAAGCAGGAAGCAGCTTTGGCCAAAGCTGGAGTCTCAGGGGCTGGAGGTGTGTGGGGGTGGGGTGTGGGTTGAATGCGGTGGTGGCTGTCTTGTTCCCAGGAGGGAGTTTTGTTGGGGTGAGGACTGGGGAGAAGGGGCTAGGAAGTGGAGGTGGGGTAAGTTAAGCAGGGTCCTGAGAGCTACTGAAGATTCCTGCAGGGCTGGCTTTCAGAAGCATCCTGGGTGGTGGGATGGAGAGTGGACTTGTGGGACAGCCCTGACTGATGCTTGCCTCATAAAGATCACATCAAGGGTGGGTGCAGTCCCTGGGATGTATGTGTGGGGTCTGGAGTCTGAGGTGGCCCATGAGTAAGAGGGGGTTCCCTAGGCAGTCATAGGTTATGTCCTGCTCCAAGTCCTTTAGGCCCCTGCATGGACTGTGAGAAGCAGCTACATCTCTGATGGGTGTTATCTCCACCATGGGTGATATCTGCAGAGTGATAGGGAGGCAGAGGGGCACTGGGCTTGGCAGCCAGGCAAGGTAACCACTCTTTTCCGGCCTGTGAGAGGATAGGTAGGACTTACTGTGGGCCCCTACGTGCCCACCCCCATCTTGGCCCTGGGAATCTGGGTGAAGGAGCAAGTGCAGTCCCACCAGCCGCTTCTGGGGGGCGCCCTTGACCCTTGAATGGCCTATGCCCTGGCCAGGCCTCCAAGCATAGCACGTCTCTCCCTAGGTGAGACCTTTTTTTGAAGGTGGTTCGTGTTGGACCTTACCTCCAGAAGCCCTCCACCTTCATCGAGGACCCCCAGGAAAGACACTGCTCAGCTGGTCTCAGGCAGCAACACGTGGGGCCCCCAGCTGCCCCATGTCTCTAGGTTTATACTGCAGACTTGAAATAAGAATGCAGCCTGCAAGAAACCCAAAAGACCAGGGTTCATTTTTAACCCGTGGGAGACCTACAAGGTATCGCCACCCTATTGGGGTCTTTCAGGCTGGCATTCCCCCTGCAAAGGGCCCTGGAGAATCTGTTGGACCCACCATCCCCAACCTGATAGTCCAGCTCTGCCTGTTAGAAACCTCTGAATTCACCTGAAAAAATATTGAGGGGTGGAAGGGCTTGAGAACAGGAAGCAAGAAAGACCAGCTGCAAGGCCCCACTCAGAAAAGCCCGATTGGACGCCACCTGCAGAAGGCGAGTCCAGGTGTATGCCCGGTCTGTCCATGCTGCTTCCTGTCTGAGGTGGGGGCTGGGTGAAGGAATTGGCACTGAGCCTGGGCCAGGATCCCTCCTGAAGCAGGGCCCTGAAAGTCCTGGGCCTGTTTTCCCCTCTTTAAAGCAAGCATTGGGCCAGATGGTTTCTGGAGGCTCTGTGGGACAGCTCTAGGTACACCGGAGTCTGGTTGGCACCTGGAATCTGCCCCGAGTTTCTGGGAATCCAAAAGCCCAGAGTCCCAGACAGAGAGAGATTCGCCACCAGCCTCTGCCCATTCTTGCCCAGGTTGGGCGGTTGGTTCTTTGTATTTTTTAGGATTCACCAAAGGTGTTGCAACAATTGCCCAGACACTCAGCTCACACTGGGCACAGCCAGTAATGTTTTCAAAGCCACAGAGAAGATGGGAAGATAGGAAACTGTCTGCTGGTTCATTAGCCCAGTGGGAAGATGTGGGGTCCCCACAATCACTCAACCCACTGGCTCCTAAGGCAATTCAGGGGGTTCCCCAGGGCATGCTTAGGGATGTGTTTCTCCCAGATGGCAGCATTTAGCTCTCACTAGGTGAACCCAGTTCTTACAGGCCTAGGCCAGGGTGGTGACTCCCTGTGGCCTGGCCATATGTGGGCATCACAGCACCTCCATGGTACATCCATTCTCTTTTGCCTTTATTTCCCTTTTAAACTGCAACTGTGTAGTTTTGGATGATGACACTCATTTGCGCTTCCAAGGGTTGTGCTCCCAGCTATTCCCAGCCACCTTAGGGGTCCTGTGCCCCAGGCTCATGGCTCCACTTTGTTGTTGCTGTTGTTGTTGTTGTTATGTGTCATCGAGTCAGACCCGACTCATAGTGACCCCTCCTTGGGTTTCTGAGGCAATATCACTAGATCGCTCAACCTTCCTTCCAAGGAGTGGCTGGTGGGTTTGAACTGCCAGCCTCCTGGTTAGCAGTCAAGTGCCTTAGGCACTACGCTACCAGAGCTCCTGGCTCCACTTTGAACTCTCTCTTTTTATCATTTCCTTCCTCTGCTTCTCTCCCCTTCCCTCCCCAAATGTGTTTTCAGTCCCTGTACTCATTATCTGTGCTGCATATAACAAAATACTACACACTAGTGACTTCACATAACACCCCATGTGTTAGCTTCCATTGTTGGAGGTCTAGAGAGTCTCTGAGTGGTGCAAGTGATTAACGTACTCAACAGCTAACTGAAACATTGGTCATTGGAGTCCACCTAGAGGCAGCTGGGAAGAAAGGCTTGGTGATTTATTTCTGCAAGACCATCCACTGAAAACCCCACAGAGCACACAATTCTACTGGACACAGGTGGGGTCACTATAAGTCAGAATCAACTTAATGGCATTGGTTTCTGGAGGTCAGGGGTCTGGGCTGTATCCCCTGCTTGGGGTCTCACCAAGCTGAAATACAGGAGTCACTGGTGCTACAAATGCATCTGAGGCTTGGGGTCCTTTGTGGCTATAGGGATGAGGTCCCTGTTTCTTTGATGACTGTCCCCCAGGGTGTGGGGTTCCAGCCACATGGTCCTTTCCTCCCACAGCACAGCAGTTTTTGTCTTCAAAGCCAGCAGGAAAATCTTGCTAAAGTTCAGATCCATTTGAAGTCTTTGTTTCTGAGCTCCAGACTCTTGTTTAGGGGGCTCACCTGATTGGACCAGGCTCACACACAGGAGGGAGGGGTGATGCAGGGTATGCACACCAGAGGGTGGGGGTGTTGGGGCTATTTTAGAACTTTGCTTCCCTCAGACCCCATGTCTGCTCCCTTCCTCACTCCTGAATCTTCTTCGAGAACCTGGCCCAGGAGCAGAAGGTAGTGGCACCCTTCCTTTTGCTGCTTCTGGGAAATTCCCTGCTGCTGGAAGGTTTGGCTGAGAGTGACAAGGATAGAAAACACTCATATGTTGGGTGGGAGGTCAGGGTCGACTAGGTAGAAAGTAGCCCCAACTCAGCCTATATGACCATGAGACCAGAAGAACTAGATAGTGCTCAGCCACTGTGGTCAACCACTTGTAGGGGGATTGGTGCAGGAGACCCTGGATAAAGTGAGGAAACAATGTGGAACAAAACTCAAAATCATTATATAGATATTTTAAAAAAGACCAGGTTTGCTGGTCTGATAGAGCCTGGTGAGACCCCTGAGACTATGCCCCTAGTTACCCTTCAGGTCTGGAACTGAACTCACTTCTCTGGCTTCCACCCAAACAATAGACAGGCATATGGGGTGAACATTTCCATCAGGTGGATCTACTCTACTCCTTGGAGCAATCCATCATGGGAGAACACAAGGGCAGTGTTTGCACAGGGAGACAGCTTGGAGGGTGGGGTGGGAATGTATGGAGAGAAGTACACAGGCAAGAGGTAACTGCAGGTAGGAAGTGCAAAGAGAGTTGTTACATTGTGGGGAATTGCAGTCAATGTTCATGAAACAAAATGTGTATGAACTGCTGTATGGGAAATGAATTTGCTCTGTAAACTGTCATCCAAATCACAATAAAAATTTAAGAAAAAGAAAGTAGGGTGTTCCAGTAAGAAGGCAGAATAGGCAGACAAACTACACAGACTCTCTTCAAAAAAGAAAAGGGGAGGAGGCGTGGCAAGATGGCAGACTAGGCAGAAGGATTGCACAGACCCTCTTCAACAAAGAAAAGGGAAACCAATTAACACAGACACAGAAGATAATCTTGGACCCCTG
>NW_006921766.1:1791823-1793794 GCF_000298275.1 Orycteropus afer afer | reverse complement strand
GTTCTGCTGTGCATGGGGTCGCTATTGAGTCGGAAACGACTCGACGGCACTTAACAACAACAACAACAAGGCTCATCTTGTACTCTTGCTGCCCCAGGCCTGGGGCCAGCCTTGTCTCCAAGGGGAACCCTTGTTCTTCTTCGTGGAGAGTGGGTGTTGTGCAATAGATCAATTTTGTTTGGCCTTTCTTGTAACACTCACCAAATGATTGAGTAGAACTATGCACACAAGGTGCTTGCAGCCCACCAAGGGGATTGGACAGTTTGCTGATAATGCAAATAAGGTATATGGAACCCTACCAAGGTGATTGGTCAGTTTTGCCATCCTACCAGGCTTAAAATGAAATGAGCCAACCTAGAGGCAGAAAGGGAGAACCTGATTACCACTAAGAAGAGCCAGGAGTGGCGCTCATCCTTTGGACTGGAGTCCCTGCTCTGACAAACAGCTAGACCCAAGAGATAGCTGTAACACTGGAGAAGGTGAGAGATGGTGAGAAGCAGTGGCAGAGAAATGGTGGTAGCAGAGGCAGCAGAACCAGGAAGCTGGCGGGAGATGGCATGGCGGGGTTCCCACCCATGAAGTGAGGGAGCTGAGCACCTTCAGGCAAGAAGAGGCTTGCTAGCAGAGTTGGGTACCTCCAGGCACTTGGCAGAGCTAGATTCGGTGACCAATGGAAACCCGTGGAGCAAGAAAGCCAAGCGCCTTTGGGTTAAGGCTTGCTGGAGGAGTAGGGTGCCTCCGGGCACTTACTGGCAGAGCTAAACATCTTTGTATCCCTTGCCCAAGCAAGGCAGAGGCTGGGCTGACCCAAGAGGTTGAGGGTCCAAGGGGCTTAGGGCCAGAGAGAGGCATGCCTGTGGGCACTGCAGAGAAGAGGCTGTCCTGATTGAAGAACTGTATCCTGAGTCATTTCTCGTCCTGAACTGTAACCTGTTACTTTTCTACTAAGTATTATCTGTGAGTTCTGTGTGGCCATTGCAATGAATACTCAAACCCAGCAGAGAAATTGAGTGCTGTGGGAGGGATGGCTGATGCCAGAATTGGTAAAAAGATTGGAGAGAAGAGGTATGTCTGACCTCTGCTTCATGGGAATTGGCCTTGGGCTGATGCTGATGGTGATTCTCTCTCCCCTTCGTGAAGTTAGAGGAGGTCAGATGCCACCACCACACCATTTTACAGTGGGGATAGGAACCAGGGTCTGGCATAGTAGTTTACATTATGGATGCTGTTGCTGAAGGCCTTCTGAGTGGACAGAACTAGGGATAGATGTGTATATGTACATAAAACACATGCATATCTCTATCCAGCTATCATATTCATATCTATCTATCTATCATATGTCCAACCTCATCCATCCATCCATCCGCTATATCTGTTCATTCACCCACTCACCCACCCACCCATTTATCTATCTAGAAAATTATAAGTTTACAGTAATAACTGCAAGTGTTACCCAATACCACAGGAATCATTCAACTTGGCTCCTGGTTTAGTTCTGTTGTTGTTGTTAGGTGCCATAGAGTCAGCTCTGACTCATAGTGACCCTATGTACAACAGAACAAAACACCGCCCAGTCATACTGCTCACAGAAATATCACAAGTGGATGGCTTTAACAAATTTATTGTCTTACAGTTTAGGAGGCTAGAAGTCTGAATTCACAGTGCTCAGGGCACACTAAGCTTCTGTTAAGAGTGATGGTAAATTTGGGTATGGTTAGGGGTGCCACTTAATAAGTAATGCCACTGTGCCATAAATGTGAAGATTGTTGAAATAGCAAATGTTTCATTAACAATATCTTTACCACAATTAAAAAAATAATTGTTTTAAAAAAAGCTGATAGAAGAGAAGGAAGACAGGTTGAAAAAGAATAAATAAAAGCATTTAAGGATATTTGGGGAGTCAGCCGCAGGGACCCAGGTCAGGGTGGTACGAGAGGTTTCCAACAGGGAGACAAACTTGTCTGTCAGTTT
>NW_006921766.1:1738971-1759753 GCF_000298275.1 Orycteropus afer afer | reverse complement strand
ATATATATATATTCACCAGAAAAAAAAAAAAGTAAAGGAAAGGTTTATACATGGAAGGAAATTTTATATTTTGGTTACCAGTGGTGGGAGGGGAGGGGAGCGGAGGGAGCAGTGTTAAATAGGTAGAGACAAGTATTGATTTGAGTGTAGAGAAGGGCAATATACCAAATGTGAGTAATCAACACAGTGGCACTGAGGAAGTGGAAGACATATAGAGGTGCGTGGGAGGTACCGACAACAAAGATGAACCCCTTTGCACATAAAGTACTGAGTTGTCAGTGAAGGCAAACATGGATATACGGGCAGATAGATAGGTAGTCAGGCTGAACTATTAGGTATGTCCATGCAGGGGGGAACGTGCCCAAGACCATGTATAGGATTGGCAGACAATGTTTCTACAAGTGTATTTGTACGTTCTGTAAGAATTCCTAGGTATATAGTAGAGCTGACAAGAGACAAGGTTGTAGTCCCTTCTTGGGCACAGCCAGCTACCCAGATGGAGCAAATAGTTGGACCTGTGGGCTCAGGACCATGGTCACAGGAGACATCAAGCTCAATTGGCCTAATAAAGTACACAAAAACATTGTTCCACAACCTACTTTGGCGAGTACTGACTGGGATCTTAAAAGCTTGCAAGCGGCCATCTAGATGCAGTGATGGGTTACTCCTCATCACCTCATCCAAAGCAAAGAAGAATGAAGAAAACCAAAGATGCATGGAAACAGTTAGTCCAAGTGACTGGTGCACCATGCAATCCTCAGCCTATATGACTGTGAGACCAGAAGAACTAGATGGTGTTCGGCTCCCACTGTCAACCACTCAGAGGGGATCTATGTTGGAGATCTTGGATAGGGTGGGAGAACACTGTGGAATAAGACTCAAAATTACTAAAGAAAAAAAAAAGGACCAGGTTTGCTGGTCTGATGGAGCCTGGTGGAACCCCTGAGACTATGGCCCCTAACTGCCCTTCAGGTCTGGAATTGAACCCGGTCCTGTGGCTTCCAGCCAAACAAAAGATAGGTTTATGAGCTGAACATTTACAGCAGCTGAACATTAGATAGTGTTATAGTTCAGTTTGTGTGTCAACTTGGCTGGGCCTGGTTGAGTGGCTGGGCAGCTGGATGTAGTATTACCCATGATGAGACTGGTAATCAACTCCATGGTGGAATCTAATGTGACCATCTGAGTAGCTGCCTTAGGGAATGGACCCTGCCTGTAGCCGTGTCATTGGTCATCAGCCTGCCATGCTTTGCCAACCATGGGACTTACAATGGACTTAAATTAATGGCCTGCCATGTGGTTTGGTAACATAGGGACTGTGCCAATTTATTTGTCAACCTTGGGCTTGTTAGCCTCAGCAGCCAGTAACAGCCTTTGTGAAGAGATGCTTCTAGCTTCATTGGGCCGGGAGCAAGAGGCAGAGCTGAAGCCCAAGGTCGAGGGGTTTTCATACAGCCCCTAGAACCTGGCACTTTGAACTGAGACTTAAAGCCTCCAAATTGTAAGAATAAACTCCTGTTTGTTAAAGGCCATCCCATTTGTGGTATATTCTTGTCAGAGCAGTACTAGGTAACCAGAACAGGTAGATACACTTCTTGGAGAAATCAATCATGGGATAACGGAAGGGTTGTGTATGCAAAGGCAGACAGCTCAGGGAACAGGAATGCATGGGAGGGAAGGACACAAGGAAGAGGTAACTCTGGTGAGGAAGTGGGAGGGGAGTTGTTGCATTCTGGTAAATTGTAATCAATGTCATGAGACAAAATGTATGTGAGCTGCTGTATGGAAAGTGAATTTGCTCAGTAAATTTTCACCTAAGTCACAATTCAAAAAGAAAAAAAAAAAGAAAGAAAGAAAGAAAGTAGCCCTGAGCTCTCTGAATGCCTACGTTGGTAGGCTTGCTCCTGGGGAGGCAGGGCAGTGGGTCAGTGGTGGGGTCACTCTAGGCCATTCTTCCCCACCTGCATCTTCATGCCGAATTAACCCATCAAGGGTCAGACATTCCTTCTCAAGCCTGTCTCCCCCCTCCCCACTTCACTCATCCTGCAACACCCCTCCCCCAGGGGTCTGCCAGGTTTGTCCACACTGACTATTACCCCAGGCACCCTAAGGGAAGGGGCAAAGTTGGTCAAGTGATGACATAAGCCCCGTGTGGCCATGTGAGTGCTCAGTAGTAAAGGTAGAGCAAATGGCCCCCCAGGAACTGCCTTGATGTGGATGGAGCCCTTGATCCCTGGGGAGGGTCTGCATTATGGGGGTGACTGAGCATTAGTGAGTCCACCCCTCATGCGTAGCCAGATGTTCCTGATTCATTCAGATCTCTGTAGCAAGCAGGTGTTTATCCCACCGGCAGTGGCCACTTACAATGGAGGGAGGGGGATGCAGCCAGAAGTGGGGGACAGCCAGAACTGAAACATGTCAAACCCCAGAAATGGGGCTATCACATTCTCCTGGGTGACCCCAAGAGTTAGGCAGTCACACTGTGACACTCAAATGTTCTTATTGCTAGTGTTAATTATTTCTCCTACACGATGTTCTGGAAATATAAGATATTCTAAATGCTCAGAAGCTCTTAGCCACAGGCTCTTCTTTGTGATTCAGGAAGGGAAGATGTCCTTGCTGTGCAGAGGTGCTTGTGGGAAATTAGCTCCCCTCCAGTGCAAGCCAAAGAGTGAAAGTGGCCACTTCTACCTCTCTCAGGGAAGACAATGTCTCCCCTTCTTGTCTGATGATGTTTGGTTCTGTTTATCAGGCACCCTCAGCCACATTAACAAAATGTGGTCCATTTGGACAATGGAATTACCCTGCCATAAAGAGAGATGCAGTTCTGATACATGTTACAACATGGATGAACCTTGAAAACATTACGCTGAGTGAAATGAGTCAGACACAAAAGAATACACAGTGGTAGGGAGATTGGAACTCTCATACACTGCTGGTAGGACTGTAAAATGGTGAGATTATACAATGGGACTGTAGGAAATGGTATGGTGCTTCCTTAAAAAGTTGGAAATAAAAATATCATTGATCCAGCCATCCCATTACTAGGAATATATCCTTAAGAGGTGAGATCTGGGACACAAATGTGCACACCCATGTTCATTGCAGCACTATTTACAATTACAAGGAGTTGGAAACAACCTAAGGGTCCATCAATACATGAATGGAAAACCAAACTATGGTACACACACAATGGAGTACTATGCAACATTAATGAATAATGAATAATCAATCAGTGAATCATTTCATTACACATATGACCTTGGAGGACATGATGCTGAATGAAATAAGTCAGTCACAAAAGGACAAATATTGTATGAGTCCATTATTGTAAAAAGTCAAGGAAAGGTTTACACAGGGAAGGACATTTTCTTTGTTGGTTACCAGGAATGGGAGGGGTGGGGAAGGGAGGGAAAATAGATGGATAATTACGAGACAGGTCTGATATGGGTGAAGGGAAAAAGTATATAACAAAAGTGTGACTAGTACAGTATCACTAAGGAAAAGGAAGACACAGAGGGGTGCACAAGAGGTACAGACAATAAAGACAAATAGTATTGCATGCACAATATTGCATGATCAGTAACCGCAAACACTGATCTACTGGTGGATACATAGGTTAACAGGTATGGATAGGCAAATGGGAATATATCATACATAGGTTTGGCAGACTATATTCCTACATATGTATTTGTATGTGCTAAAGAAATTCCATATGCATTTTAAACATAACAGGAGGCAAAGTTAAGATAACTTCTAAGCCACAAATAAGCACCCTGAGGGAGTAGATCACTGAGCCTGTGGGCTGGGGACCATGGTCATGGGCGACATCAAGCTCAATTGGCATAACATGGTATACAAAAATATTGTTCTTCATCTTTCTTCAGTGCGTAGTGACTGGGGTCATAAAGCCTGTGAGCGGCACTCCCATGGATTAACTTTCAGCCAAACAATAGACAAGCCTACAGTCTGAACAATTACATCTCGGAGGTGCATTCCTTAGGACAATCAACCATGGGAGATCAGGACAGCATTTGCACAGGGAGAAAGCTCAAAAGGAAGAAATGCATAGGAAATAAGGACAGAAGGAAAAGGAAACCACAGAGAAGAAGTGGAAAGAGAGCTATCACCTTGTGGGGATTGCAGTCAATGTCACAAAACAAAATGTGTATGAACTGTTGAATGTAAAATCAACCTACTCTGTAAACTTTCACCCAAATCACAATAAAAAGGTAAAAAAAAAAACTAGTAAAAAAACATAAATAATAAAATTAAAAAGTTGTGTGATAGATATATTTACAAGGACAAAGGGAATAACAAAGAGTAGCTGCTGAGCTTGATTACGTAGAACCAAAAACCCCACGGGATTTGGTTTTTTGGTTTGGAGGCTTAGGGTCATGGTTTCCTGGGACATCCCAGTTAACTGGCCTAACAACATGTTTAGTGCATCTATTGTACATCCTAGTTGTATATGATTAAGGCTGAAAATGCATGAAAATATGTAGAAGTAATAATTAAATAAGAATATTGTAAGACCAGGAAAAAAAAGCTTGTGAGCAGCCAAGTGGCAATGATTGTTCTCTCCTTGACCAGAGCAAACAAGAGTGAAGAAAATCAAAGACGCATAGGAATAGTCCAAAGGACTAATGGACCATGAAAACCTCAACCCATATGACCCTGAGACCAGAAGAACTAGATAAGTGCCTGGCTACCAGTGCCAACCACTCAGAAAGGAATCAAAATTAGAGATCCTGTGTAGAGTTGGAGAAAAAATGTGAACAAAACTCAAAATCATGAAAAAGACCAGGCTTACCGGTCTGACAGGGACTGGTGAAACCCCCAAGGCTATGGCCCCAAATCACTCTTTGAGCCTGGAATTGATCTTACTCTCATGCCTTAACTTTCAGCCAAATAGTAGACATGTGAGCTGAACACTTGAACCAGGGAGATGTACTCTTTAGCATAATCAACCAGCTAATTGTCTTCTTTAGCGTTCTCTGAAATTGAAAGGCCCCGTTAAAATAGTAATTTGTCTCTTAAGAATCTGCTATAAATAGGGGAACAAACAGCTGAAAGGAGCTAGGAACAGCAGAAGGTGCTTGGAATGTCAATTAACTGGGAAAAAGATTCATGTTGCATTGGTTGATGGGCCGATTTTCCTTGCTGACCTCTGAGCTGCAGAGAGAGAAGCAGCGGGCAAAACCACCCAGGCTTCTCTCTGTCCGAGCTGGAGTCTGGCTGCTCTCTGCCTGGTGGCTGCGGTGACAACAATGACAGGTGGGTTTTGCTGGGCTGCCTTGTCCTCTCTCTCTTAGTCTCTTAGTGCCGCTGTGGCAGAAATACCACGAGTGGGTGGCTTTAAAGAACAGAAATATCTTGTCTCACAGTTCAGGAGGCTAGATGTCTGAATTCGGGGCTTGGCTCTAGGGGGAGGTCCTTCCTTGTGCATTTCAGCTTCTAGTACGAAAACAAACAAACAAAAAAAAAACCCAAACTCACTGTGGAGTTGGATCCGACTCATAGCAACCCCTCCTTGGGTTTCTGAGGTGGTATCACTACAGAAGTAGATTGCCCAACCCGTCTTCTGAGGAGTGGCTGGTGGGTTTGAACCACTAGCCTTCTGGTTAGCAGTCAAATGCCTTGGGCATTATGCCACCAGAGCTCCCCACTGGAATGGAGGAGGTGGGTAAATCTGGATCGGATCACATATACTTGGTGTTTCCTTCCATGCAGGGCGGCCATGGGACTCACAGGCTCATGGGGCTGGTTGCATGGAGTGGACCACCATGTAATGCTGCTGGGCCAAGGGCCCCACAGACTTCTATAGGGTTATTTTGGGACTTCTCTCCAAGTGTCACATTGAAGTGCCTGAAACACTTTGGTCAGCGGTGGCTACTCTTGCAGAAAGGCTTCCTGTGGTGGGTGCACATGCCTCTCAGACATGGCGTCAACTGGAGGGCTTCTCCCTCCCCTGAGCCAGCCAGGCAGGGAGCATGTTTGCTGGAGCCTGTTCTCCTCCTGGGGCCCTGGCACCAGGCGGCCCAGCCGTGGAAACTGGATCAGGCTGTTTGCCTCAGCAAAGATTTCAGTTTGGGAGGGTGGGGGTGGGGGGAGACTAGGCTGGGCTCATTCTGAGTGGCTTCCCTAGCAGGGTGGGTTATGTGAGTGATGTAGCCACACTGTATAGCAGCTGTACTGTGCCATGTCCATGGGCTGGTGGCCAGCCTCACACTCACTCTCACAGTCAGTGGGAGAGTGGCAGTGCCTTCATCAGGACCAGGCTAGTGTGTGTGTGGGTGTCTCAGCCTGGCCATCCTTGTATTTACTGCCACCGAGACCTCCAGGGTGGTGTGCTTACAGTCAGATGTAAGTGCAGTGTGCTGAGTTCCTGCACCAGCTGCTCTGCCACATATGTACACGTTAGCATCACTTCTGTTGATGTTGGTGTCTGCTCTAAGGGTCCACCCCACTTCTGTCCCTCTGGTTGCCAGGTAGCCAGTGTAGTCAGGATTCCAACTCATATTTTGGGGGACACGATCCAGTATAGGAGGAGTGAGCTGGTCATCTGCCTCTGAACCTGTTGGCAGACTCCAGTGTGGTCTCTGTCCACTCAGGTCAGTACCCAGGGTCCAGCCTATATTGGGTCAGTCAGGTGCCTAGGTGTGGAGGGTTGCATCTGCAGGTCTGAATCAGGGACTCAGTGGTGGCCAGAAATGGATGAGCACTCAGTCTGGATGAGGCACCTCCTGGGATCTGGGGCAGGATACAGAACCGGGCCTCAGGGGCTGTGCTGGGTCTGGGGTTCACACACTGGCTCCTCTGTCTTCCTCCAGGACAACATGGCCTCTCCTTTCGGCTCCTTGTGACCGCAAAATAGCTTTCCCAAGACAGCCACTTGAGCTCTGCTGACTTGAATGAGGGTTGCAAGAGTGACCCATAAGTCAGTTTCCATCTCCTCTTGGAGCTGTGAGAAGCTCTCAGAGAGTGTAAGTGCCAATTCTCAAGTGGTGTAGAGACATCTCCAAGTGTTGAGGGCTGGAGATCTGGAAGGTGCTGAGGAAAATGGAGGTCCTCACCTCTCTGCAGCACTTCTTCTGTATGGTTTTATGGATTTGGTTGTTGGTGGGGTGGCATGTTGTCCCGATTCTTGTTGAGCCATTTCCCTATGCACCTAGAGAGCTCAGGGCACAGCTCAGAGGCCCCTTCCTCAACCTTTCCTCACCTGGCACCTATGGATGTCCTGTCCAGCCTCCCCTCCATCTCCCTGCCTCCTCTCCATCCCCTCACCCACCCTCCACATTTCCTTTATTCTACATCCTCCTCCTCTCTCTCCTGCTTTGGGGCAAAACTGTTTACAGATCTGGCCCAGCCAGAAGAGGCAGGCAAGTGAGAGGTCACTGCCGGGTGAAAGGTCATTTCAGGGTCTCAGTCTGTCTTTATTTAGAATTTCAGTATTTTCTTCATTGTGGATGTTTTTGCATTAATTTACTTTTTTTTTTTTTTTTTAAATACTGTTTCTCTCAATTGCTGAGTTTTTGATGCCTCTTGAGTTTTGCACCTGCAGCAAGTGAGGCTCTTGCTCCTGCTCCACCCTGCCCATAGGATCAGGTCCAACACCTTTCACGGTCCCTGAGACTGGGCAGGTCATCTTCCCTCTCCTGTGTGTTCTTGGCCTCCAAGGACCTGTTTGCCATTCTTATCCACTAAAACCGAGGTTGATACTAGGGGTGACACAAGGCAGTGACTGGGCCTGAAATCCACCTTGGGCTCAGTGCAACAGGTCGGATAGGTGCTCACAGGCTCAGAAAAGAAGACGGTAACCATTGCTAACACTGCAGCAAGGAGATCAGCCCTGGTGACAGTCCTGGGGCCACTCTGCACCAGAAAAGTGTGGACGAGTGCTTCCCAATCATCAAGTCCCTGCTCACCTTCCCACAGTGAAAATCATTTTTATTTCCTGAGAAGTAAAAATAAAACAAACCAAAAAAAAAACAAACTGATGGCTTGCCAGGGTAACAAGTAAAAGAAGCAAAAAGAAATAAGCAATTAAACAGCAGGCAGACAGATTTTTTTTAATTTTATTTCTCTCTCTCTCTTTTTTTTTTTTTGTCTAAAAGATTGACTTTGAATATCAAGAGATAAGGAGCTTGGATTCTATCTAAACTATGAATGTGTGTGTGGGAGTAGGTGTGTATATGAGAGTGAGTGTGTGAGAATGAATGTGGGAATATGAGTGTGAGTGTGAGTTTGTGGGGATGTGATTGCGTGTGAGTGTGTGTGAGTGTGTGAATGCATGTGTGAATGTCTTATCAGAATGTGTGTGGTGTTTGTGTATGTATGAGATGTGTGTGCCTGTGCTGTATATTTGAGTGTGTGTATATGCAATGTGTGTGTATGCCGAGTGTGTGAGTGTGGAAGCTTAGGATGTGATTTTATTTGGAAGTTGGGTCTTTGCAGATGTAATTAGTTAAGGATCTTGAAATGAGATCATTCCAGATGTAGGGTGAACCCTAAATTTATGACTTGTGTCCTTTTAAGAGGAGAGGACACAGAAACAGAGAAGAAGGCCATGGGAAGACAGATTGCAGTGATGCAGCCGTAGGTCAAGGAAAGCCAGGGAAGCCAAAGCCACCAGAAGGCAGAAGAGATAGAAAGAATTATTTCCCAGAGTCTTCACAGGTAGTACTGCTCTGCCAATGCCTTGATTTCAGACTTTTAGCCTTCTGAGTTGTGAGAGAATAAATTTCTGTTGTTTTAAACCACCTACTTTGTAGTTTTTGTTTAACAGTCCCAGGAAACTAACATAGTCTCTCTCTCTTAAAATAAGTGACTACCTCATTCTGTGAGGCTAATACTATCTTGAAACCAAATTAAACAGAATACTATCCAAAATGATAATTATAGACCATTCTCAGTGATCAAAAAAATACATTTAAACAACAACATCAAAAATATAAGCAACATTTGTCAAGCCATACATTAAAATATATGACCTAATTAGTTTATCCTAGAATTTCAGAATTTATAAAAAGCATTTGTCTTAGTCTGGGCAAATAATGTGAGATGCTGGACTATATCGAGAATACAGCATCAGGATTGGAGTAAGACTAATGAATAATTTTTGATATGCAGATGACATAACCTTGCTTGCTGAAAGAAAAGAGGACATGAAGGACTTTCTGATGAAGCTCAGAGACTACAGACTTCAGTGTGCATTACACTTCAACATAAAGGAAACAAACAAACAAATAAACCTCATAGCTAGACCAATAAGTAACATTGTGATAAACAGAGAAAAGATTGATGTCAAAGATTTCGTTTTACTGGGATTCACAATCAATAGCCAAGCAACAGCAGTCAAAAAATCAAACTATGTATTGCGTTGGGCAAATCTGCTGCAAAAGAACTCTTTAAAGTGTTAAGGAGCAAAGATATCACTTTGAGGACTAAGGTATGCCTGACCCAAGCCATGGCATTTTCAATTGCCTCATATGCATGTAAAAGTTAGACAACGAATAAGGAAGACCAAAGAATTAACGCCTTTGAATTATGATGTTGGTGAATGTGGTAGTTAAGGTTGTGTGTCAACTTGGCTGGGCCATGGTTTTGAGTGGCTGGGCAGCTGGATGTAGTTATTCCTCATGATGAGATTGGTAATCAGCTTCATGGTGGAATCTGCTGTGAGCAGCTAAGTAACTATCTTTGAGGTATGGCCTTCTTCCAGTAGATAAGAGGAAGCTTTCAGAAAAGTCTCTAGTTTTTTGGCACAACTGAATCCTCTAATTGGCTGAGTCTTCATCTCAGTGGCCTGCCATGTTGCCTGCTAATCTTGTGATTGTTCCTGGACTTGAACAAATGGCCTGCTGTGTTGTCTGCTAATCTTGGGACTGTGCCTTTTCACTTGTCCATCTTGTGTTCATCAGCAACCAGCAGCTGCATGAGTCAGACAATGCCTCCAGCTCTAGTGGGCCTGGAACAGGAGGCAGAGCTGAAGCCCAAGGGTCTTCACCCAGCCCCTAGAGCTAACACTTTGAACTTGGACTTTTAGCCTTCTAAACTGTGAGAGAATAAATCCATACTTGTTAAAGGCATCCATTTGTGGTATTTCTGTTATAGCAGCACTAGAGAACCAAGACAGAAAAGAATATTGATATACCATGGACTACCAGAAATCCGTCTTGGAAGAAGTACAGACAAAATGCTTCTTAGAAGCAAAGATGGTGACTTGTTTTGACATACTTTGGATATGCTATCAGGAAGGCCCAGTCCCTGGAGAAGGACATCATGCTTGGTAAAGTGGAGAGTCAGTGAAAAAGAGGATGGGCTCAAACATAGCAATGACTGTGAGGATGGCACAGGACTGGGCAACGTTTCATTCTGTTGTACACTGCGTTGCTATGAGTTGGAACCAACTCCATGACACCTAACAACAATATAAAAAGTGTCTAGTAATTAATCACTCACCACTTTCACTGATTAAAGAGGTAAATATGGGCCTCATCTCGGTGGTACATAGCCAACATTCAATAAGCAATTTCCCTAGCTGGATAATGCTTTTCTTCCAAAAATCTATAACAAGCTTCATGCTTAATGGTGAAAGTGTTAGAAGAATTTCCTTTCAATTAGGAGTGAGAATAAGCTCCCCCATCGCTGATGTCACTCACTGTTGTCCTAACCAATGCTGGTGGGGACAGAAAAAGGGATGTAAGGAGACAGGAGCCTGAGAGAAGATAGCACATCACCTCTCCATGGATAAGATGATTGTTCACTTGGAAAACCCATGTCTAAAACATTTTGTATAATATTTAATGAAAAAGAAGTGCTCAATGAATGCTAAGACCTTTCACCACTTTTACCACCAGGACTTGCATTACTTTTTTTAAAATTGTGATTTGGGTGCAAATTTACAAAGCAGATTTGTTTTACTTTTTCAACACTTCATGCACGTTTGATTTCACAGCCCGGATTACAATCCCCAACTATAAAAAACTCTACTCACCTCTCCTCCCTATGACTACCCCTTCTCTGTGCCTTTCTTATCTGTGCAGTCCTGTCTGTCCAGCTCTCCCTCTATGTGAATGCTGCCCCTTCAATATCTCATGGCTGATTGGTCGAAGGAGTACATCTCTCTGGGGTAGGTGTTCTGCTTGTAGGTCTTTCTACTGTTGGGCTGAGAGCCAATCCATGGAAGTGAGTCCATTTCCAGCCCTGAAGGATAACCCAGGGCCATCATAGTCTTGGGGGTTCTACCCATCTCTATCTGACTGGTAATTCTGGTCATTTTTGTGTTTTTGAATTTTTTTTTCACATCTTTTCTCCCACTCTATCCAGGATCTCCAATTTTGATCCCTATCTGAGTGGTTGGCAATGGTAGCTGGGCACCATATAGTTCTTCTGGTCTTGGAGTCATGAAAGCTCATCATATCTTTGGACTAATTGCTTCCAAATGTCTTTGATTTTCTTCACTCTTCTTTGCTCCAGATGAGAGGAGATCAATAGTTGCATCTACTTTCATTACTTTTCAATTTACCTAAATGATCACAATGATGGGGCATTGAGGTGAAACTTGCTTGTCTTAGGCCAAGAAAACTCAAGAGGTAGAGAGTTGGCCCGGGCTCCATGACAGGGTTGGAGTGCAGAGGCCTGGCCTCCTCACCCAGGTTCTCTCCTTTATTCCTCACACTTCCTGAGTACGTTACCATCCTGAGTAAGTTACCACCTTTGTGCCATTGCTGTGTCTGTGTCCTTAGCTGGGTTTGGCAGGCACCTGATATCCATTTGAGTCTCCAGAAAAAAGGAAAAAAGGAAAAAAAAAAAAGAAGAAAAGAAAAGAAAAAGAAAAAACCCAAACCAGTTGCTGTCAAATCAAATCTTACTCATGGTGACCCCACGTGTGTCAGAGTAAAACTGTGCTCCATAGGGTTTTCATGGCTGTGATCTTATGGAATTAGATTCTCAGGCCTTTCTTCTGTGCTGCTGCTGGGTGGACTTTAACTTCTAACCTTTTGGTTAATAGTCATTTGCAAACCATTTGCACTACCCAGGGAGAAGAGAGTATATCAGTCAGGATTCTTGCTTGCTGACAACAAAATCTTCTTGGACTAGTTCACATGAAAGAAGTGCTCAAAGGGGCTCCAGGGAGTTCAGAGTTTTGTTGGGAAGCCAGAGATGTAGACCAAAGCTTCCGAGAGGGACATTCCAAACCCAAACTGGCCCTGCACTCTTTGCCACCAAACACTTCTGCTAGGATTGTTCTTGCTTTACTGCCACCAGCCCTGATGTCACGTTTGTGTGGGAACTTTACTCTGCACCCCTGCAAATTGCCACAGCAAAAGCTGTTTGTGCTGCCTGTGCCCACAAAATACAAGCTGTGTTCTGCGTTTGTTCCCTCCTTACTGACCTGGGTATTGCTCGCATGGGATGTGCAGAGCTGAGTCTGAGCTGAGCCATGGGAATATGACCACTGGCTCTGAGGCTGATGGCCTGACATCTCCTCAAATGCAGAGAGGCCATTCACAGGACAGTGGAGAACAAAAAGGAACCAGTTATCAACATAGCAACCCTCTGGGTGAATCTCCAGAGAATTACACGAAGTGAAAAATCCAGTCCCAAAAGACCACATGCTATATAATTGCATTTATATAACATTGTTGACATGACAAAATTATAGGAATGAAGGACAGGTGAGTGGTTGGGCATGGATTAAGGAGGGTTTGGGGGTAGAAGGAAGGAGCTCTGGTGGTACAGTGCCCAAGGCATTTGTCTGCTAACCAGAAGGCTGGCAGTTCAAACCCACCAGTCACACCATGTAAGGAAGACAGGACAACTGACTTTCATAAAGATTTACTGCCTTGGAAACCCAATAGGGGTCGTTATGAGTCAGAACTGACTCAATGGCAGTGGGTATTTTGGTCTTTTGGGGGCAGAAGTGAGGTGGATGAGGCTATAAAAGGGCCTGAGGGATCCTTAGGTGATGAAGTGATCTATATCCTGGCTGTATCAACTTCAATATCCTGGTTGTGATATTGGACTATGGGTTATACAAGATGTTACTTTTGGGGAATCCAGGTAAAGGGTTGTCATGGATTGTATTGTGTCCCCACAAAATATGTGTCAACTTGGCAGGGCCATAATTCTCAGTAGTTTTGCTGTTGTATAATGATATGATTTGGCAGTTATGTAATGATATAATCACCCCCACGATGTGACCTGCTGTGATCAGTTAATCACTTATAAGGGAATTAGGACAAGATGCAACACCCTAACTCAGGTCACAGCCCTGATCCAATGTAAGAGGAGTTTCCTTGGGGTGTGGCCTGCATCATCTTTTATCTTACAAAAAAGAAAAGGAGAGAGAAGTGAGCAGAGAAGGACTTGACTACCACCAATAAAGAAGAGGCAAGAGTGGAGCACATCCTTTGGACCTGGGGTCTTTGTGCCGAGAACCTCCTAGACCCAGGAGAAGAATGATGCCAACACACATGGAGATCTCCAGTGGACACCAAGACCACAGATGTTCACAGGAGACAAGGACCTTCCCTCAGAGCTGACAGAGAAAGCCTTCTCCTAGAGCTGGAACCCTAAATTTGAACTTCTAGCCTCCTAAAATGCAAAAGAATAGATTTCTGCTTGTTAAAGCCATCCATTTGTGGCATTTCTGTTATAACAGCACTAGATAACTAAGATGAGGGTATACAGGCTGTCTGTATTATTTCTTGCAACTGTATGTAAATCTACTGTTATCTCAAAATCAAAAATTAAATTAAAAAAAGACAAGGACAACTAAGACTCACTCCTTGACAAAACTCTGTATCCTTCCTAATGCTGATGACCAAACATATCCCATAGGACAGGCAATCTCATCCTGCTCAGAAACCTGCAGACTAGAGACTTGATGGTCTGAGGTCTAAGACTTGCCCCCAACAAATGTCTCTTGGCCAGAGAATGGGGGAGGGAGGTATCAAGGGGGAATGAGCCTCAAAGTGTGATCTCATCTCATTTTTCCTCGTCTCCTCATGTCACCTGCTGTGACATGCTATGTCTGTCTGCTGCAATTCCAGTCTGCTACCATCTCCTACATGGTGACACCATCATCACAAGAAACCACAGCTGTGCGTCTTTGGCACTTCCAAGAAGTCTGGCAGCTCCAGAGACAAGGCTCTGACTCTTTTATTTTTAATCTTGTCTTTCCTTTAGTTGCCAGTGAGTCATATCAACTAAGTTGGACTTTGAGCATGTTCACAAGGAGAGTGAGCATCTAATTTTCCAGAAAGAGCAAGGCAGAGCAACAAGGCTGGAGAAGGAAGTGCATGAACATTCCTAGCATTAGGCCATCAGGTTGGTGTTCTACCACCTGACTTGCCTTCTGGTCTACCTGGGTGATACTCTCTGGGGACCCTGTCTACATACCATCTTTGAGGATGCTAGTGACCGTCCTCAACCAGTGTTTCTTATAATTTGTACCTCACTCTGTGGAGGACTCAGGTGATCCCAGAGAGTGGTGCTTTGCACTCTGGGCTCTGATTTTGCTGATATGAGGAAAGGAATGGGGCCAGAAAATTGCCGAGTACAGGACATTTTAGCCACTGTTGCTGGCAAAATGGGAGAAACACCAACAAAGCAAATCTCTTCCCACTGATATTTCCCCTGGAGGTTCACGGCTTAATCTGCTCATTTCTCTCCATTTATTTGTTCTATTTATAACTTGCTGGCATTGTGTAATTTTATCTGATTGCAGTCACAGTGTAGAATACTTTGGTTTTAAAACCATCATTAGAACAAGATTTCCTGTCAACTGCTCTGCTCACTCTTTAAGATTGACATGTGGGCAAGGACTTTCCTATGCTTCCAAGGTCCTTTCAGGGCTCTCCTTGACATGGAAAGGTCCCATGTTTCCTTCAACATGGACAGGTCCTCTGTTCCCAACACAGAAAATTTTCATGTTTTCATCAGCATGGAAAGTCCCCTGTTCTTTTCAACATGGAAACCCTCCTCTTCTTGTCTTAGTGTCTCTCCCAGGTGACCTTGGGCTCCTGCTTTATCTTGGGTAAACTAAGACCCCGTCTCAGACTAATACACTGGAATTTGCTGAGAGGAGCTCCAAGGCCCCCAAAGAAAGTGTATCTACACTTTACAGAACCCATAGGAAACATTGTCTTCCCTGTATAAGATTCTTGTCTCTTTTTAGATCCTTTCTCAACTCAGTCATGAGATCAAAACCAAAACTAGGCATGAAGTGATGTATAAACTAATGTCAGTGTTGGACAAAGCCCTCTGTGTCCTCCAACATCTCCCATTGTCTTAGGGATCCTACATACCCCAGTGCCTTTCTGAATCCAGTGGGGGACCAGGCCCTACTCACACTGCCTTCCCAGGTCCCACCAGAGATTCCAGAGGTGCCTTTCCCCTCCATAGGGAGGACTCGGAACACCTCTCTTCTTTTGGTCCCTTTTGAGCATTGTTTCTTCAGTGTCACCCCTCCTCTCACTGGTGCTACAATGGCCTAGCCAAGCTCTCCTTTAGAAACCACCTCCCAGAAGAACCCAGAGTATCTGTTTCTAGAAGTGCTAGCATCAAAGAGCTGAAGGATGACTCATGTCTCAACCCATGTCTCTCTCGTCGGCACCCACGCCACTATGTCTATTTTTAGCTGGCTTGGTATGTGCAGTGTTAAGAAAACCTGGAGCATCCAGCACCTTATCTTCTTAACTGAAATGTTCCATCAGTTGGTATGTCCAGAGTACAAGGTGGACCATTTGCAACTGTGTTCCTGAAGCTTTGTGTTTTCTGAATGACAAAGAAAAATTCACTTATATTCAGCATCCAGATCAAAAACCAAACTCACTACCATTGAGTCGATTCCAACTCCTAGTGACCGCCCCTTTTGGTTTTCCAAGGAAATCTACTATAGAAGTAGATTGCCCAGTCTTCCTTCCACAGAGTGGCTGGTGGGTTTGAACTGCCAACCTTCTGGTTCACAGTCAAATGCCTTAGGCACTATGCCATCAGGGCTCCCTATATTCAGCATCATCTCCTTTATATTTTATTGTTGTTGTTATTAGGTCCTGTGGTAGTTAAGGTTGTGTCAACTTGGCTTGGCCTGGTTTTGAGTGGCTGGGCAGTTGGATGTAGTTATTTCCCATAATGAGACTGATAATCAACTTCACAGTGGAATCTACTGTGAGCAGCTGAGTAGCTGCCTTAGGGTTGTGGTCTGCTTCCAGCATATAAGAAGCAGCCTTGAGAAAGGTCTCTGGAGCTTTTTGGCACACTTGGAACCTGAATTTAGCTGAGTGTCCATTCAGCAGCCTGTTGTGTTGCTTGCTGATCTTGGGACTGTTTCTGGACTTGAACTAGTGGCCTGCTGTATTATTTAATAATTTTGGGACTGTGCCATTTTACTTGTTGACCTTGAGTTTGTCAGTCTCAGCAGCCAGCAGCTGCCTGGGTTAAGAGAAGCCTCCAGCTTCAGTGGGCTGGGAGCAAGAGGCAGAGCTGAAGCCCAAGGTCGAGGGCCCTTCACCAAGCCCCCAAAGCTGGCACTTTGAACTCAGATTTCTAGCCTCCTAAACTGTAAAAGAATAGATCCCTGTTTGTTCAAGCCACCCACTTGTGGTATTTTCTGTTAGAGCAGTGCTAGAGAGCCAAAACAGTGCCAATGAGTCAGTTCCAACTCTTAACAACACTATGTACGACAGAACGAAACATTGCCTGGTCCTATGCCACTCTCACAATTGTTGCTATGTTTGAGCCCATTGTTGCTGCCACTGTATCAATTTATCTTGTTGAGGGTCTTCCTCTTTTTCTCTGACCCTCTACTCTACCAAGCATGAGGTCTTTCTCTAGGGAATGAGTCCTCCTGATAACATGTCCGAAGTACGTGAGACAAAGTGTGGTCCTCTTCACTGCTGAGGAATATTCTGGCTGTACTTATTCCAAACAGATTTGTTCATTCTTCTGGCAGTCCATTCAATATTCTTCTACAAACATCCTAATTCAAAGGCATCATTCTTCTTTGGTCTTATTCATTGTTCAGCATTCACATGCATTTGAGGTGATTGAAAATACCATGGCTTGGGTCAGGTATACCTAAGCCCTCAAAGTGATGGGTTTGCTTTTTGACACTTTAAAGAGGTATTTTTCAGCAGCCCAATGCAATACATCGTCTAATTTCTTGACTGCTGCTTATATTTTTTACATTTATAAAAGGGTCATGGAGCTTTTTGGAAATAGGCAATGGGAATATAGGAGTAATAATAGTCATAGTAATGCAGACGTTTGTGCTACTTTCAGAAAATCTTCATTTACCAAGCCTTTGTCATGTCCACATTGTTTTCATGATCCCTGTTTTAGATGAGGAAACTGAAGATCAGAGTAGTTACCTGGCCTACAGGTAGTAAGGCATCTTCTAGCTCTTTCACCCACACAATTCTGATATTGTGGTATAGTGCCTAAGGCATTTGACTGCTAATCAGAAGGCTGGCAGTTCAAACCCACCAGCCACTCCTTGGAAGAAAGACTGGGCAATCTACTTCCATAGAGATACTGCCTCGGAAACCCAAGGAGGGGTCGCTATGAGTCAGAACTGACTCCATGGCAGTGAGTTTTTTTTTTTTTTTTTTTAAAGTGAAGTTAATAATGCCTTAAAATAATAGTGCTTATCTACTAGGATTGCTTTGGAGATCAAAAGCTAACACATTGAGTGCACACAGCAGGCACTAAAGTATATGGCATGCTTTCCCCTTCCTAACATTTATTGAATGCCTCCTGGATGTCGGGACTGCCCATATGTTGCTTCTAAACATAATGCTCTTTGGGGAGATGCAGGTGGAGACTTTGGTTTGACTGTGGCTCCACTCCCTTCAAGTGGTGAGGTGCTGAGAAAAGGGCCCTTCAGTCCCCACTTCCTCCTCTACTAAGTGGGCATAAGACTAGTGCTGGGTCACAGATGGCTGCAAACATAGTATCATCCATCTCTCAGTCCCCCAACAGTTTCAGGGCCCACTGTGGGAGGACAAATGTAGACCAAGTCTCTTGCATTTACATATTTAACAGTCATAAGCAAGCTAAGTTTCTGGGTGGGGCAAATGGTTAACATGAGGTTCAAGTTCACCCAGAGGTGTCTTGGAAGAAATGTGTGGACATCTACTTCTGAAAATCAGTCATTGAAAACTCTATGGCACACAGTTCTATTCTGACACACATGGGATCACATGAGTCAGAATCAACTGGACCACAACTGGTTGATTAAACAAGCTAAGAAATGATTAATAAGATTGCATCTATTCTCCTACCCTGTCACATGTATTTCTATGAAGATCTGGAGGGTCTGGTTAGAACTTGGGATGAGCTGCTCTGAGTAAGATGCTGGAAGATGGCGGTGCAAGGAGTGCTGCCCTTCCCCTACCCAGCCTGGTGGCAGCCCCTTCCTCTCCTGCACCCTCTGCACCCCCAGCAACCAGCTTCCCTTGGCTGCCCTGGGAGCAGGGGAGAATGGAGTCATGGAGAAGCTCACACACACATACTGGAATTGGTCTTGGAGCCATTCAGTAGTGAAATCTAGGTCCTGGGTACTTGGAACATGTCACAGAAGGTGAGGGTGGGGGCTCTGGTCAGCACATGCCTTCATCTCCTAAATGCTTCACCCTGGGGGTGGTGGCCAGTCCAAGGAAGCCCAAGGGCATGCCTTATAAAGGGAGATTATAAAGGCTTCTTGCTTGGGTTTGTGGGTTCCCACACCTCTTATGTTTCCCTTCAGAGCCCCTTGGTGTACCTGTCTTAAATCCTTCGGCCACTTGCTCCTCTCCAGCAGTCATGGTGGAGCCAGCTCTGCAGAAGTGCCCTCTTTCTGCCTGTGCCTCAACATTAGAGGCTAAGGGGGGAACCAACAAGACCCTTCTATTCCTACCCTGACACCTGAGCACTCCCCTATGGGGTTAGGACAGAGCTTTGGCCACTGGGAAATGGACTCAGAGGCTAAATTGTTCTTCCTCCCAGCCTTCACATCTCTTGCAAGGAGATGGAGCAGCCAAACCCAATGCCGAATGGTGCCCACCATGAAGATGCCTTCCCTCCCTCATCCACTTTGGGGTGCTCCCACAGTCATGTGAGCATGCAGGTGCACACACTGGGCTCTGTTTATGGAGCAGCTGGGCTGCAGCATGCATTCAACACATTAATGTAGGGAGAGAAGAATTTCCAATCCGCCTGACTCACAGAAAGTGCGACATCAATATTTAGCTTTTCCTGCTGCTGTGACCTTTATCAGTAAGTGCTTCAAGTAGTCATATTTTTTGGCAAGCAAAGTGGTGTCATCTACATATCACAGGTTGTTAGCAAGTTTTTCTCCAATCCTGATGCCACATGCTTCTTCGTCATTCTTCTTCAATCCAGCTTTTCAGATTATTTGCTTAGCATACAGATTTAATAATTACAGTGAAAGGATACAACACTGAAACACATGTTTCCTGATTTCAAACCATGCAGTATCCCATTGTTCTGTTTGAATGACTGCCTCTTCATCTCTGTACAGGTTCTGTATGAGAACAATAAGTATTCTGGATTTCCCATTCATCACAACAGTGTTCATAATTTGTTATGATCAGCACAATTGAATGCCTTTGTGTCACTGGTAACAACAATGCAATGTACTGCCATCAAGTTGGATCTGACTCATAGTGACCTCTCCTTGGGTTTCTGAGGTGGTGTCACTATGGAAATAGATTGCCCAACCTTCCTTCCAAGGAGTGGCTGGGGGATTTGAACTGCCAGTCTTCTGATTGGCAGTCAAATACCTTAGGTACTAAGCCACCAGAGCTCCTTGCATAGTTGATAAAACACAGATAAACATCTTTCTGGTGTTTTCTGCTTTCAGCCAAGATCCATCTGACATCAGCAATGATATGCCTTGTTCTATATCCTCTTCTGGGAGCTCTGGTAGCATAGTGCCTATGGCACTTGACTGCTAACCAGGAGGCTGGTGGTTCAAACCCACCAGCCACTCCTCGGAAGGAAGATGGGGCACTCTACTTCCGTAGTGATACTGCCTCGGAAACCCAAGGAGGGGTCACTATGAGTCAGGTCTGACTCGACGGCACATAACAACAACAACATATCCTCTTCTGAATCCAGCTTGAATTTGTGGCAGTTTCCTATTGATGTACTGCTGCAACTCTTTTGAAATTATCTTGTTGTTGTTATGTGCCATCAAGTCGGACCCACCTCATAACGACCCCTCCTTGTTTCCGAGGCAAGTATCACTAGGGAAATAGATTACCCAACTTTCCTTCCAAGGAATGGCTGGTGGGTTTGAACCACCAGCCTTCTGGTTAGCAGTCAAGTGCCTTAGGCACTATGCTACCAGAGCTCCTGAAATGATCTTCAGCAGATTTTTTTTTTTTTTTTTAATTAGGATTTGGGTGAAGATTTACAGAGTAAATTCACTTTTAGCAGATTTTTTTTTTAAATTGTGATTTGGGTGAAAGTTTACATAGCAAATGCATTTTCCAAACAACAGTTCATACACATTTTGTTTCATGCCATTGATTGCAATCTCTACAATGTACCAGCTCTCTTACCACTTCCTCCCTGTGGTTACCTTTTCCCTGTGCCCTTCTTTCCAATGTATGAGCTACCTCCCTGTACAAATATTGCCCTTCTGGTCTCCTATGGTTGATTGTTCTAAGGAGTGAACCTACCTGGTATAAATATTCACCTTATATACCTGTCTATTGTTTGGCTGAAAGTCACGGGAATGAGTTCAATTCTAGGCCCGAAGGGTGAC
>NW_006921766.1:1737479-1738138 GCF_000298275.1 Orycteropus afer afer | reverse complement strand
CTCATTCCTCTTTTCTGTGGATGAAGAGAGGACAATTGTTGGATCTTAGATGGCTCTTCAGCAGAATTTTTGCTAATATGTGATAGTAATGATATTGTTCAATAATTTCTGCATTCCATTTGATTGCCTTTCTTTGGGATGGGCATGGATATGCTTCCATTTGGTTGGTCAAGTAGCTGTCTTCTAAATTTCTTTCTTTCTTTTTTTTAATGCATTTTATTGAAATATAATTTATGTACAGTGAAATACACAAAACTAAAGTGACAGGGGTCAATGCATTTTTTTTTTCAGTGTTCCCTCCCCTCCCCTCCCACCCCTGGCAACCAACAAAGAAAGTGTCCCTCCATATATAAACCTTTCCTTGACCCTCCACAACAATGGACTAATATTATATTTGTCTTTCTGTGATTGACTTGTTTAATTCAGCACAATGTCCTCCAAGTTCATCCATATTATGTGGTGTTTTGCAGACTCTACATTATTCTTTAGTACTGCATTGCATTCCAGTATGTGTATGTACCATAGGTTGGTCATCCACTCTTCCGCTGGTGGGCATGTAGGTTGTTTCCATCTTTTTGCTATTGTAAATAGTGCTGTGATGAGCATGAGCGTGCATATATCTGTTCCTGTCCTGGCTCTCACCTCTCTAGGATATATAC
>NW_006921766.1:1703282-1707161 GCF_000298275.1 Orycteropus afer afer | reverse complement strand
TATGGGGAGGAAGTGGGAGGGGAGCTGTTGCATTGTGGTAAACTGTGGTCAATGACATTAGACAAAGTATATGTGAACTGCTGTATGGAAAGTGAATTTGCTCTGTAAATCTTCACCCAAATCACAATAAATAAAAAAAAGAAAAAGAAAAAGAAAAAAATGACATGGATGGAGTAAAGCTTTCAGGATCTTCATCTGCTGATGGAGCACAACTCAAAATGGGAAGAAAGAGCTACAAACATCCATTAATAATTTGAATGTGGAATGTATGACGTATGAATCTAGGAATATTGGAAGTTATAAAAAATGAAATGGAACACCTAAAGACTGAAATTTTAGGATCATGAGCTGAAATGTACTGGTATTGGGCATTTTGAATCAGACAATCATATGGTCTACTATACCAGATATTACAAATTGAAGATGAATGGTTTCATTTTCATCCTCAAAAAGAACATATCAATTTATATCCTGAAGTACAATGCTGTCAGTGACAGGAAATATCCATATGCCTACAAGGAAGACCAGTTAATATGATTGTTACTCAAATTTAAATATAACTACCAGAGAAAAAGATTAAGAAATTGAAGATTTTTACCAACCTCTGCAGTCTGAAATTGGCCAAACATGTAATCAAGATGTATTGATTATTACTGGTGATTGAAATGCAAAGGTTGGCAACAAAGAAGAAGCATTGGTAGCTGGAAAACATGACCTTGGTGATAGAAATGACGCTGGAGATGACATGATAGAATTTTTCAAGACCAATGACTTATTCATTGCAAATAACTTTTTTCATCAACATGAGTGGATCTTGCCAGATGGAATACACAGAAATCAAATTGACTACTTCTGTGGAAAGAGGCGATAAAGAAGCTCAATATCATCCATCGAAATAAGGCCAGGAGCTGACTGTGGAACAGACAGACCATCACTTGCTCATATGGAAGTTCATGTTGAAGCTGAAGAAAATTAAAACAAGTCCACAGGAGCCAAAATGTGACCTTGAGTAAATGACACCTAAATTTAGAGACCATCTAAAGAATAGATTTAATGCATTGAGTACCAATGACTGAGAACTAAACAGATTGTGGGAAGACATTGTCCATGAAGAAAGCAAAAGGTAATGAAAAAGACAGGAAAGGAAGAAATGAACAAAATGAATGTCAGAAGAGACTCTGAAACTTTCTCTTGAATGGAGAGTACCTAAAGCAAAAGGAAGAAAAGTTGAAATAACAGAGCTGAACAGAAGATTTCAAAAGGTGGCTCAAGAAGAAAAAGTAACGTGTTATAATGAAATCTGCAAAGGCCTGGAATTAGAAAAGGAAAGAACATTCTCAGCATTTCTCAAGCTGAAAAAACTAAGGAAAAAATTCAAGCCTCAAATTGCAATATTGAAGGATTCTGTAAGCAAAATAATGAATGATGCAGGAAGTATCAAAAAAAGATGGAAGGAATATACAAAGTCACTGTACCAAAAAGAATTCTTCAAGATTCAATCATTTCAGGAGGTAGCAAATGATCAAGAATAAGTGGCATTGAAGGAAGAAGTCTAAGCTTCACTGAAGACTGGCGAAAAACAAGACTCCAGGAATTGACAGAATACTCATTGAGATATTTTCATAAACAGATGCAGCATGGAGGTGCTTATTCATTTATGCCAGGATGTTTGGAAGACAGCTACTTAGCCAAATGACTGGAAGAGATCCATATTTGCACCCATGTCAAAGAAAGGTAATCCAACAGATTGTAGAAATTATTGAAAAATATCATTAATATCACACACAGGTAAAATTCTGCTGAAGATAATTAAAAAATGATTGCAGCACTATATTGACAAGGGAACTTCCAGAAATGCAAGCTGGATTCAGAAAAGGACATGGAATGAGGGATATCATTATTGATGTCATATGTATCTTGGCTGAAAGCAAAGAATAACAGGAAGATGTTTATCTGTGTTTTATTGACTGTGCAAAAGCATTTGACTGTGTGGGTCATAACAAACTATGGATAATATTACAAAGTATAGGAATTCCAGAACACTTAATTGTGCTCATGAGGAACCTGTACATAGACCAGGAGGCTGTCATTCAAACAAAACAAGGGCATACTGCATGGTTTCAAATCAGGAGGAATTGTGTGTGTCAATGTTGTATCCTCTTACCATACTTATTCAATCTGGATGCTGAGCAAATAATCTGAGAAGCTGGGCTATATGAAGAAGAATGTGGCATCAGGAATGAAGGAAGATTCATTAACAACCTGTGACACACAGATGACACAACCTTGCTTGCTGAAAGTGAAGATAACTTAAGCACTTACTGATGAAGACTAAAGACTACAGTCTGCAGTATGGATTACACCTCAACATAAAGAAAATGAGAATTCTCACAACCGGACCAATTAGAAACATTATGATAAATGGAGAAAAGAGTGAAGTTGTCGAAGATCTTATTTTACTTGGATCCACAATCAAGACCCATAGAAGCAGCAGCCAAGAAAGCAGACATCGTATTGCACTGGGCAAATCTGCTGCAAAAGACCTCTTTAAAGTGTTGAAAAGCAAAGATGTCACTTTGAAGATTAAGGTGCGTCTGACCCAAGCCATGATATTTCCAATCTCCTCTTATGTATGCAAAAGCTGGACGATGAAAAAGGAAGACTGAAGAATTAGTGCCTTTGAACTGAAGTGTTGGTGAAGAATACTGAAAATAGCCTGGACTTCGAGAAGAATGAACCAATCTATCCTAAAAGAAGTGCAGCCAGAATGCTCATTGGAAGCAAGAATGGGCAGAATTCATCTAACCTACTTTGGTCATGTGGTTGGAAGGGACCAGTCCCTGGAGAAGGATATCATGCTTGGTAATGTGGAGCGTCAGAGAAAAAGGGGAAGACCCTCAACAAAGTAGATTGACACAGGGCTGCAATGATGGGCTCAAAAGTAGTGGAGGTTGTAAGGATGGTGCAGTGCTGGGTAGTTTCATTCTGTTGTAAATAGGGGCACTACAAGTTGGAATAGACTCAACAGCACCTAACAACAACAATAATCATGTTCAATGATTGGAAGGCTCAACATCACTAAGATGCCAATTTTTCCTAAATTGATATTTCAAATTAATGCAAAATCCCAATCATAACCCTAGGAAACTATTTTTGGAAAAACTGACAAATTGATGTTAAAATTTATATGCAAATAAATGACCCAAGCCATGGTATTTTCAACTGATTCACATGCATGTGAGAGTTGGACAGTGAACAAGAAAGACTGAAGAAGAGTTGATGCTTTTCAGTTGTAGTGTTGGTAAAAAATACTGAAAAGTACTATGGACTGACAAAAGAATGAATAAATCTATCCTGAAAGAAGTGCAGCTGGAATGCTCCTTGGAAGTAAGAATGGCCAAATTTCCTCTAACTTACTTTGGTCATGTTGTCAGAAGGGATCATTCCCTGGAGAAGGATATCATGTTTGGTAAAGTGGAGGGTCAACAAAAAAGGGGAAGGCCCTCAATGAGATGGATCGACACAGCGGCTGTGATTATGGGCTCAGGTATAGCAAGGATTGTGAGGCTGGTGCAGAACCGGGCAGTGTTTTGTTCTATTGTGTATGGGATCACTATGAGTTGGAGCTGACTCAAAAGCACCTAACAACAAAAACAACAATAAGCAAATGAAAAGGACCTAGAATATCCAAATTTATGTTGAAAAATAACAATTGGAGGACTTGTTGTTGTTGTTAGGTGCCATTGAGTCATTTCTGACTCATAGAAACCCCATGCACAGCAGAATGAAACACTGTCCGATCCCAAGCCAACTCCATGATCCCTGCTATACTTGAGCCCATCATCGCAGCTACTGTGTCAATCCATCTCATTGAAGGCC
>NW_006921766.1:1700336-1703022 GCF_000298275.1 Orycteropus afer afer | reverse complement strand
ATTCATTGTCCAGCTCTCACATGCATATGAGGCAATTGGAAATATCATGGCTTGTGTCAGGCACACCTTAGTTCTCAAGGAGACATCCTTGCTCCTCAGCACTTGAAACAGTTCCTTCGCGGTTGACCTTCCCAATGCTGGAAGACTTAGATTACTGCATTTCAAGGCTTACTATAAAACTATAATAATCAAGATAGTATAGTATTGGACAAAATAGACAAATAGATCAGTTAGAAAAATTAGTCCACATATTTCCATATTATACTGTCATTTGATTTTCAACAAAGGCACCAAAGCAATTAAACCAGGGTAAAAAAGTCTTTTCAAAAAATGGCTCTGAAACAACTTGATATCCTTATGGAAAATAATGAACCTTGATCCCTACCTCACACCTTGCTAAAAAGTTAAACTGAGATGGATGCTAGACCTAAATATAAAAGCTAAAAGTATAAAGCTCCTTTTGACTTGTGGTAAGTAAAGATTTCTTAGAAATGATGCAGAAAGAAATAACCACAAAAGAAAAATGAATGAATTGTGCTTCATCAAAATTAAAAAGTTTTCCTCCTCAAAAGACATTACTAAGAAATAAATAAATAAACCACAAACTAGGGAGAAAATATTTGTAAAATCTCTCTCTAAGGATTGCTGTCCTATATATACAAAGAACTCCTACAATAAAAGACAAAGGACATTTTCAAAATGGGTACTACAAAGGACCAACAAGCACATGAAAAGCAAAAGCCTCTGGCATGAGGAAATTCTTTGCAGCGTTATCAACAATAGCAAAGTCTAAAATAACCCAATGTTATAAAAAAAACTATTGTTTAGTAAGTTCTTCAACCCCGTAGTAAACTGCTGCATTCCACTTAAAATTAGTATCATGAAAACTATGCAGAAAAAGAGAAAAATCTCTGTTATCCTGCAGCATGGAAAAACTACAAGATAAAACAATTTGTACCCAAATCATTCAACTTTTTAAAATATAGATTGATATGAGCAGCTTCTGGGAGGTCATATACAAAAATGAAAATAGTGTTGTATAGCATCATTTTTATCTCTTTAACGATGTTCTATTACCTTTTCAATAACAGAGTTCTTTTGCGAAAAGTAAATATAAGGATCAAAGTGAAAGCTACCACAGAAAAATATCCTTAAATTACATAATAGTAATATTTAAAAGGGAATGTTAAGCAAATGATGTAGGTGTGTCCCTCTGATCTGCAAAGATATATGGACTCTAAGCAACAAGAATCAGGCACACATAGTGGTTATGAGCTCAGACTCACGCATGATTTTTTAGTAACATGCCTAGGCCATTTGAAAAATAGTGGTTCACTGAGTAATGCAGACCTACCCAATGTCGATACATTCATCATGTAATATCAGCCATCACATTTATTTATCTCTCTACTTACCTCATCAGGAAAGCCTTTAAATATTAAGAACAACTCATGCTTATTGTGATGGATACAGGTTTTCCAAATTTTTTATTTTTGCTTGAAAGCTTGAATTATATCATTGACAACAAAAGCTCTTGATTATGTTCCTTGAAGTTCCAGGTTCGTGATTTATTTTTGAGAAAATGTCAACCACATATATGAATAGTCATTCTTTTTTTGCCCAAGTGTAAATGATTTTCCATGACAGCTGCAGCTAGTTCAGCTCACAACCAAACACATGAGTGTTTTTCTCAGGACAAGCACTTCACTTCACTCTGTAGCAGAAGTGATTTTCGCACTAAATATTTTAAAAATGGTTGCCATAGAGATAACCCCAATGCATGGTGACCTCACACGTGTCAGAGTAGAACTGTGCACAGGATTTTCAATGGCTGATTTATTTGGAAGTAGATTGCCAAGCGTATTTTATGAAACACTTCTAGGTCAACTGAACCTCCAAACTTTCAGTTAGCAGCCAAGTGCATTAAAGCCTTCATACCATCCAGGGACTCCAAAATCTCAAGAGTCAGAGTTAAATAATTAATAATTTTGCCTGCTTCATCAAGCAGTATTTGGTAAGGAAGAGTCCAATGGCTACTAGTAGAGTTTGGTGCCACTACCTTGATCCAGCAGTTCTAATTGCCATTGCTTCTTTGCCATTGACCCACTGACAGAGTGTAAATGTCAGCCCAGTTTAAAAAAAAAAAAAATCAACTAGTATCTTGGTATTATCATGCAAATAGCTTTGATTTCCCAGACTCCCTGGGAAGATCTCATGAGTTCACATTTTCAGAACTGCATTATTTATCCACCACCTAGATTTAGTAATTAATATCTGACCACATTGGTTTTGTATCTTTCTTCCTCTCCCACATGTATATATATCAGCAAAATAATAGTAATAATAAAAATACAGTGTCATCAAGTTGATTCTGACTCATGATGGCCCCGTGTGTGTCAGAGTAGAACTGTGCTCCATAGGGATTTCTTTTCTTTTTTATTGTGATAAAAACATACACAACCAGACATTTGCCAACATAACAATTTCCACAACAACAGCTCAGGAACATTGATGACATTTTTCATGTTGTGCCATCATTGTTGTTATCCTTTTCCAAAATATTCCACCACCATTAGCATAAACTCAATGACCTTCAAGCAAAAGCTTCCCCTTTCCCTCTCCTTCCTACCCCTGGTAACCACAAATGATCTTTGGTTCATATATATATATGATGTATATATATATA
>NW_006921766.1:1691330-1699517 GCF_000298275.1 Orycteropus afer afer | reverse complement strand
AAGATCTGTCCTGAAGTACAATGCTGTCAGTGATAGGATAATATTCATATGCCTACAAGGAAGACCAGTTAATATGACTATTATTCAAATTTATGCACCAACCACCAAAGCCAAAGATGAGGAAATTAAAGATTTTTATCAAATTCTGCAGTCTGAAATTGACCGAACTTGCAATCAAAGTATGTTGATTATCACTGGTGACTGGAATGCAAAAGTTGGAAACAAAGAAGAATCACTGGTAGTTGGAAAATTTGGCTGTGGTGACAGAAATAACGATGGAGATCACATGATGGAATTTTGTAAGACCAACAAATTATTCATTGCAAATATCTTATTTCAATAATACAAATGGTGGTTATATACGTGGACTTTGCCAGACAGAGTACACAGGAATCAGATTGACGACATTTGAGGCAAGAGGTGATGGAAAAGCTCAATATGTTCAGCCAAAACAAGCCCAGAAGATGATTGTGGAACAGACCATCAACTATTCATATGCAAGTTCAACTTGAAGTTGAAAAAAATTAAAACAAGGCCACAAGAGCCAAAATACAACCTTGAATATAGCCCTCCTGAATTTAGAGACCATTTAAAGAATAGATTTGATGCATTGAACATCAATGACCGAAAACTGGAAGAATTGTGGGATGACATCAAGAACATCATTCATGAGGAAGGCAAAAGGTCATTAAAAAGACAGGAAAGGAAGAAAAGACCAAAATGGATGTCAGAAGAGACTGAAACTTGCCCTGGAGCAGAGAGTAGCCAAAGCAAATGGAAGAAATGACAAGACAAAAAAAGAGCTGAACAGAAGATTTCAAAGAGCAGCTCCAGAAGACAAAGCCAATTACTATAATGAAATGTACAAAGACCTGGAGTTAGAAAACCAAAAGTGAAGAAAGTGCTTGGCATTTCTTAAGCTGAAAGAACAGGAAAAAATTGAAGTCTCGAGTTGCAATATTGAAAGTTTCAATGGACAAATACTGAAGGATGCAGGAAGCATCAAAAGAAGATGGAAGGAATACACAGAGTCACTGTGCCAAAAAGACTTGGTTGATGTTCATCCATTTTAGAAGGTGACATATGATCAAGAACCAATGGTATTGAAGGAAGAAGTTGAAGCTGCACTGAAGGAATTGGTGAAGAACAAGGCTCCAGGAATTGATGGAATACCCATTGAGATGTTTCAACAAATGGATGCCCCACTGGAGGCACTTACTCGGCTATGCCAAGAGATTTCAAAGACAGCTACCTGGCCGACTTATTGGAAGAGATCCATATTCAAAGAAAGGTGATCCTACAGAATGTGGAAATTATCGAGCAATATCATTAATATCGCATGCAAGTACAATCTTGCTGAAGATAATTAAAAAATGGTTGCAGCAGTATATTGACAGAGAACTACCAGAAATGCAAGCTGGATTCAGAAGAGGATGTGGAATGAGGAATATCATTGCTGATGTCAGGTGGATCTTGGCTGAAAGCAAAGAATACCAGAAAGATGTTTACTTGTGTTTTATTGACTATGCAAAAGCATTTGATAGTGTGGATCATAACAAATTATGGGTAACATTGAGAAGAATGGGAATTCCAGAACACTTAATTGTGCTCATGAGGAACCTGTACATAGACCAGGAGGCTGTCATTCGAACAGAACAAGGGGACATTGCATGGTTTAAAATCAAGAAGGGAATGTGTCAGGGCTGTATCCTTTCACCATACTTATTCAATCTGTATGCTGGGCAAATAATCTGAGAAGGTGGACTATATGAAGAAGAACGTGGTGTCAGGATTGGAGGAAGAATCATTAACAGCCTGAGATACACAGATGACACAACTTTGCTTGCTGAAAGCGACGATGACTTGAAGCACTTACTGATAAAGATTGAAGAATACAGTCTGCAGTATGGATTACATCTCAATATAAAGAAAACAAAAATCCTCACAACTGGACTTATAAGCAGCATCATGATAAATGGAGAAAAGATTCACGTTGTCAAAGAATTCACGTCACTTGGTTCTACAATCGTCACCAATGGAAGCAGCAGTCAGGACATCAGATGATGTATAGTACTGCGCTAATTGGCTGCAAGGGACCTCTTTCAAGAGCTGAAGAGCAGAGATGTCTCCTTGAAGACTATGGTGTGCCTGACACAAGCCATGGTATTTTCAATCATATATGCATGTGAGAGCTGGACAATGAATAAGGAAGACCGAAGAAGAGTCGATGCTTTTGAGTTGTGGTGCTGGCAAAGAATGCTGAGAGTACCATGGACTGCTAAAAAATCTAACAAATCTGTCCTGGAGGAAGTGCAGCTGGAATCCTCCTTGGAAGCGAGAATGGCCAGACTTCATCTCACCTACTTTGGTCATGTTGTCAGAAAGGACCATTTCCTGGAGAAGGATGCCATGCTTAGTAAGGTGGAAGGTCGACAAAAGAGGGGAAAGCCCTCAAAAGCTGGAGTGACATAGTGGCTGCAGCAATGGATTCAAGTATAGTAGGGATTGTGGAGCTGGTGTGAGACCGGGCAGTGTTTCGTTCTGTTGTGCATATGGTCGCTATGAGTCAGAGATGACTCAATGGCACCTAACAATAACAAGAACAATTTTTTCTCCCCCAACCTATCTAGGAATTTTCCCTCCCCTCCCCTCCCATCCCCGGTAACCAACAAAGAAAGTTTCCTTCCATGTATAAACCTTTCCTTGACTTTTTACAATAGAGGACTAATAAAATAGTTGTCCTTCTGTGATTGACTTATTTCACTCAGAATAATGTCATCCAACTTCATCCACATTATGCAGTGTTTTGCATATTCTATATTATTCTTTAGGGTTGCATTGTATTCCATTGTGTGTATATGTACCATAGTTTAGTTATCCATTCTTTCATTGATGAGCACTTAGGTTATTTCCATCTCTTCGCTATTGTGAATAGTACTGTGATGAACATGGGTGTGCATATATCTGTTTTTGTCCTGCCTCTCACTTCTTTAGGATATATACCTAGTAATGGGATTGCTGGATCAAATGGTATTTCTATTTCCATGGTGACTTTAGTGTGCTACTGTGATTGATTGCAATGTGACTTTTTAGAGAATCGCCATACCAATTTCCACAGTGGTTGTATCATTTTACAGCCCCACCAGCAATGTATGAGAGTTCCAATCTCTCCACATCCTTGCCAGCATTTGTTATTTTCTGTCTTGTTGAACTTTGCTATTAATGCTTCAGTGAGATGGTATCTCACGGTTTTTTTAATTTGTATCTCTCTAATGGCTAATGATCGCAAACATTTCTTCATGTTTTTGTTGGCTGCCTGAATATTTTCTTTGGTGAAGTGTCTGTTCATATATTCTGTCCATTTTAAAATCAGATTGTCTGTCTTTTTGATGTTGAGGTGCTGGAGTTCTCTATACATTTTAGAGATAAGTCCTTTGTCAGATATGCCATTGCCTAATATTTTTTCTCATTCTGTTGGTTTTCTTTTTACTCTTTTGGAGAAGTCTTTTGATGCACATAAGAATTTAATTTTCAGAAGGTCCCAATCATCACTCCATAGTTTTTTCAATGGCTGATTTCTCAGAAGCAAATCACAAGGCCTTTTTCTGAGTTGCCTCTGGGTGGAGGGGAACCTCCAACCTTTCAGTTAGCATCTAAGCTTATTAACTGTTTGCACTACCCAGGGTCTCTGCATATACACAGACAGACAAGCATATCTACCTATATGTGTTTGTGTGTGTGTGTGCTTTCTTTTGGCAGAACGATTTGAAATTAAGCTGTAGGCATCAAGATGCTGGTGAAATAAGGGCACTCTCTCACAAAGTTGTAGTGTTATTTTGTACTAAGAAAATTCACAATGATTTTCTACCATAATCTAATATCTAGTCTTTATTCAAATGTCTCCAATTGTACCAGCATGTCATACATATAAAGGTGTTTTTTCAAAAGTTCAAGTTCTCCCTTACTCATTGCTTATTTTTCCTTCCCATGAAATATCGAAGACTAGGTCAATATAGAATGTCTCACATTTTAGATTTGTCATTAGATTCCTTGTGAGCATCATTTAATTCTTTCTTCTCTTGACAGTAGCTCTCTGATGGCATACTGCCTAAGACATTTGACTGTTAACCAGAAGGCTGGCAGTTCAAACCCACCAGCCATTCCTCAGAAGGAAGATTGGGCAATCTACTTCCATAGTGATACTGCTTCAGAAACCCAAGGAGGGGTCGCTATGAGTCAGATCCAACTCGATGGCAGTGAGTTTGTTTTTTCTTGGTTTTCTCTTGACAATATTGCCTGTAACTCCGTTGTTCTGTCTACAGCAATTGTTCTCAAGCAACCAGTGGGGGTGGGGGAAGAGCAGGTTACATTGTTGCTAACTTCTAATGACAATCTAACACTTCTTTTACAGGTGAAACCATGGTGACTTTAGTGTGCTACTGTGATTGATTGCAATGTGACTCTGTCATGCAATTGTGGATTTACAGATAATTTCACATCACATTATAGCTGCTACAGAAATCTCCAATGTCCCTGATGCTCACTGTAATAAATAATTACAATAGTTGAAATAGAGGCAGGATTAGCCGTCCTGTCTATAGATGCTCCTGCGATGAGGCTGCTAACCATCAGACCAATCATTGGGCATGTGTTCTGGTTACCTAGTACCGCTCTGACAAGAATATACCACAAACGGGATGGCTTAAAGAAACAGGAGTTTATTCTCTTACATATCTGAGGCGTTAAGTCCGAATTCAAAGTTCCGCACTCTAGGGGCTGGGTGAAAGCCCCTCAACCTTGGGCTTCATCTCTGCCTCCTGCTCCCACTCCACTGAAGCTGGAGGCTTTTCTTCACTCAACTGCTGGTTGCTGAGACTGACAAGCCCAAGATTGAGAAGTAAAAAGGCACAGTCCCAATGTTACCAAACCACATGGCAGGCCTTTAATTCAAGTTTATTGAAAGTTCCAAGGTCAGCAGAGCATGGCAGGCTGCTGAAGAATGACATGACTACATGCAGGGTTCAAGCATGCCATAGGCTAGAGACCATTCCCCAAGGCTTTTCCTTATATACAGGAAACAGACCACATCCCTAAGGCAGCTACTCAGCTGCTCACAGTAGATTCCACCATGGAGTTGATTACCAGTCTCATCATGGGGAATACTACCACCAGCTGCCCAGCCACTCAATCAGGCCCAGCCAAGATGACACATAAACTTAACTACCACAGCACGTCTGCATGTGCCATCCACACACTAGGGACCTAGACTCTAACTTTGCCTTTTGGAATTCCCTCTCTACAGTCCTTTGTTGATCGATATGTGAAAAGAGGTGAGTGAAAGAACACCTGACCACTTTAGATTCTTGTTCAACTACAAAACAGCCTTTCCAGTGATGCCCTTGAAAGAAATAGAATTTGACTAACTTGCCTGCATGTTAAATGCACTGTTATGTTATCACATGCATTATTATATTGTTTCATTAATATTTTGATAACTGCTTTTCACTTTAGTTGGTTCCCTTTGCACTCTTATGTGTTTTATTTTATGAATCTAAAAACATCATCTTGAGAAGGGATCCATAGGAGCCAGTAGACAGCCAGAACACTCCATGGCACTAAAATGTTGTGACCTTTGGCCCAAAGGATTGACTAGACCCAGGCTAAAGCAGTTATGACACAAGTGCCACATTGAGGTGTGTGGTGGTTAAGGTTATGTGTCAGCTTGGCTGGGCCTGGTTGAGTGGCTGGGCAGCTGGATATAGTTATTCCTCATGATGAGACTGGTAATGAGTTCCCTGGTGGGATCTACTGGAGCAGCTGACTAGCTGCTTTAGGGAGGTGGTCTGTTTCCAGTGTATAAGAAACAGCTTTGAGGAAGGTCTGTAGCTTTTGGCATGCTTGAATCCTGCATTGTAGCCAAGTCTTTATTCAGCAGCCTGCCATATTGTCTGCCAATCTTGGGACTGTCTCTGGACTTGAATCAATGGCCTGCTGTGTGGTTTGGTACCATTAGAATTGTGCCTTTTTACTTATCAACCTTGTGTTTGTTAGCCTCAGCAGCCAGCAGCTGCCTGAGTGAAGGAAGCTTATAGCTTCAGTGGTCTGGGAGCAAGAGGCAGAGCTGAACCCAAGGTCAAAGAGCTTTCATCCAATCCCTAGAGTCTAGCACTTTGAACTTGGACTTCTAGCCTTCCAAACTGTAAGAGAATAAACTCCTATTTGTTGAAGTCATTCTACCTGTGGTATTTCTGTTATAGCGGCATGAAGTAACCAAAACAAAGTGCTTCATGTGGCTTCTCATCAGGAGCCCATGATGTCCAAATCAAAAAAACCAAACTCAATGCCATTGAGTAAGATCTGACTCATAGCGACCCCTCCTTGGATTTCCAAGGCAGTATCACTATGGAAGTAGATTGCCCAATCTTCCTTCTGAGGAGTGGCTGGTGGGTTTGAACCACCAACCTTCTGGTCAGCATCTAAGCTTAGTGGTAAAATTCTCACTTCCCATGCAAAACACTTGGGCTTGATTCCCAGCCCATGCACCACATACACAACCACCACTTGTCTGTCAGTGGAGGCTTGCATATTGCTATGATGCCAAACAGGTTTCAATGGAGTTTCCAGATTAAGATGGACTTGAAAGAAAGACCTGACCATCTACTTTTGAAAATCAGCCGGTGAAAGCCTATTGGATCGCCAACAAGCCAATTCGTTACTGACCATGGGCATAGTACTGGGCTGGGTAGTACTCTGTTGCATTGTACATGGTGTTGTCATGAGCCAGAGGTCCACTTGATGGCAGTTAACAACAACAACAACAACAACAAAAGGTAGTTTCTTATTCTCATGGGACCACCACAGTGGGGGTGTCTTTAGGAACAAAACCATCTTTTCTCACAGTCTGGAGGCTAAAAGTCTAAATCAGGTTCTCTGCTGCGTTGATACTTTCTGTGGGTCTCTCTCCAAGTTCTGGTGGCTGCTAGCAATCCTTGGCATTCCTTTGCTGTTGGTAGATGCGTCTGCTCTATCATCACATATCATCTCCCCCTAACTTGTCTCTCTCTGTGTCTGTACCAACACACCAGTTGCCATCAAGTTGACTTTGACTCATGGCAACCTCATGTGTGTTAGAGTTGAACTGTACTCCACAGGGTTTTCAATGGCTGGTTTTCTGGAAGTAGGTCTCCAGGCTTTCTTCCAAGGTACCTCTCACAAAACTCACTGCCATCAAGTCAATTCTGACTCATAGTGAACCCCGTTGGGTTTCTGAGTGGTAAATCTTTATGCAAGTAGATTGCCCCATCTTCCTTCCACAGAGTGGCTGATGGGTTTGAACCACCAACCTTCTAGTTAGCAGTCAAGTGTCTTTGGCACTACACCACCAGAGCTCCTTTCAGTTAGCAGCTAAGCACAAGTGTCTGTACTCCCCTTTATAAGACACCATTCATAAGGTATTAGGTTTAGAACCCACCTACTCCAGCATGACCTCATTGCAATAACAAAAGAAAAGTCCTATTTTAAAACAGGGTCATATTCACAGGTACAGGAGGTAGGCCTTCAACATATGTTTTGGAGGATATAATTCCATCCATAACAGGTAGCCACCATTAGTTCTCCCATTGTAAACATTTCTTTTACAATGAGCAATGATCAATTTAACAGTACATCAAACATTCCATTTTCCAACAAATTTGAATAGATGTTTTGGCATCCAGTGATGACCCTTGGCTGAATGAATTATCTCTTCAGAGTTTATAGATTGGTAGCTTTTCTGTGTCTATTCTGTCTACATTTGTTAGCTGACATTTTTTTTTTTTTTGCTGTAAAGAAAAAATTTTCCTCATCAGTTGTAAAAGGGCACAGTAGATGATGATCACTTCCCTTTAAATGCCAATGTTTAGAGCAAGGGATTCACATAATGTCACCTCCTGGTGACAAATGACATTTACTTCTCTCAGTATCGCTGTGGACTCATGGGTTTTCATGTAATCGGTATTTTACAGTCAGAATTATTCACTGATGATGCAGTGGTAGCTCAGTGTTAGATTTCTCACCCTCCATGTAGAAGGCCATGACTGCTAACCAGAAGGCTGGTGGTTCAAACCCACTAGCCACTCCTCAGAAGGAAGGTTGAGCAATCTGCTTTCGTAGAGATGTTGTTGTTGTTAAGTGTCGTCGAGTCGTTTC
>NW_006921766.1:1687687-1688888 GCF_000298275.1 Orycteropus afer afer | reverse complement strand
CATATGGTTGTCTGATTCAAAATGGCCAAAACCAGTCCATTTCAGCTCACTAATGCCGAGGATATCAGTCTTTATGCGTTCCATTTCCTTTTTGACAACATCCAATTTTCCTAGATTCATACTTTGTACATTCCATGTTCCGATAATTAACCTTTTCCACTTTTAACCCATAGATTTTGTTATGTTTGATTGACTGCCTCTTGATCCATGTACAGGTTCCATATGAGCACAACTGAGTGTTCCAAAATTCCCATTCTTTGCTATGATCCACAAAAATAAATACCTTCCTGTAGTGAATGAAACACAGATAAACACTGTGGTGGTTATGTTTGTGTGTCAACTTGGCTGGGCCTGGTTGAGTGGCTGGGCAGTTGGTGGTAGTTATTCTCCATGATGAGACTGGCAATCAACTCCGTGGTGGGATCTACCACAAGCAGCCGAGTAGCTGCTTTGGGTATGTGGTCTACTTCCTGTATATAAGAAGCAGCTTTGGGAATGGTCTGTAGCTTATGGCACGCGTGGACCCTGCATATAGCTGTGTTGTTGTTCAGCAGCCTGCCATGTTCTGCTGACCTTGGGACTTACAATGGACTTAAGTTAATGGCCTGCCATGTGGTTTGGTAACATTGGGACTGTGCCTTTTTACTTGTCAATCTTGTGGTTGTCAGCCTCAGGAACCAGCAGCTGTCTGAGTGAAGAAATGCCTCTAGCTCCAGTGGCTGGGAGCAAGAGGCAGCCCCTAGAGCCTGGCACTTTGAACTTGGACTTAAAGCTCCAAATTGTGAGAGAATAAACTCCTATTTGTTAAGAGCATCCCATCTGCTATATATTCTTGTCAGAGCAGCACTAGGTAACCAGAACAAACTCCTTTCTAGGCTCTGGTGGTGTAGTGCTTAAGACATTTGACTGCTAACCAGAAGGCTGGCAGTTCAAACCCACCAGCCACTCCTCAGAAGGAAGATTAGGCAATCAATCTACTTCCACAGTGGTATCGCCTTGGAACCCAAGGAGGGGTAACCATGAGTTAGATCTGACTCGATGGCAGTAAGTTTGGTTTGTAATTTGGTATTCTTTGCTTTTGGTGAAGTTCCATGACATCAGCAATGATATCACTCATTCCTTATCCTCTTCATATATATATATACATATATATATGTGTGTGTGTGTGTGTGTGTGTGTGTGTGTGTGTATTCATATATAT
>NW_006921766.1:1685995-1686827 GCF_000298275.1 Orycteropus afer afer | reverse complement strand
TGGGTTTCCGAGGTGGTATCTCTATGGAATTAGATTGCCCAATCTTCCTTCCGAGCAGTGGATGACTGGGTTTGAACCATTAGCCTTCCGGTTAGTAGTCAAATGCCTTAGGTATTACGCCTCCAGAGCTCCCATACATAGACTTCTTGTTGTTGTTTTGTGCCGTTGAGTCAGACCCGACTCATAGCAACCCCTCGGTAGTGATACTGAGGCAGTATCACTACAGAAGTAGATTAGGAGGCTGTTATTCAAACAGAACAAGGGACACTGCATGGTTTAAAATCAGGAAGGGAGTGTGTCAGGGTTGTATTCTTTCATCATACTTATTCAATCTTTATGCTGTGCAAATAATCCTAGAAGCTGGACTATCTGAAGAAGAACACATCATCAGAATGGGAGGAGGAGTCATTAAAAACCTGAAACATGCAGATGACAACCTTGCTTACTGAAAATGAAGAAGACATGAAGCACTTACTGATGAAGGTTAAAGACTACAGTCTGCAATACGGATTACACTGCAACATAAAGAAAACAAAAATCCTCACAACTGGACCAATAAGCAGTATCATGATTAATGGAGAAAAGATTGAAGTTGTAAAATGATTTCATATTACTTGGTTCCACAATCAACACCAGTGGAAGCAGCAGTCAGGACATCAGATGACATATTGCATTGGGCAAATCTGCTGCAGAAGATCTCTTTAAAGTGCTGCAGAGCAAAGGTAGCAGGCCGGAAGAGCAGGAGAAAGGGGTAAAACCCAGTCACTAGTGCTCAGACAGCTCCCTTGTTACCCTCCCGAGAGGGACCAGATCTCCGGGAGCAAGGTAAGCA
>NW_006921766.1:1668509-1682480 GCF_000298275.1 Orycteropus afer afer | reverse complement strand
GGGGCTGGCGCGGGATCGGGCAGTGTTTCGTTCTGCTGTGCATGGGGTCGCTATGAGTCAGAAACGACTCGACGGCACTTAACAACAACAACAGAGCAAAGATATCACTCTGAAGTCTAAGGTGCGCCTATCCCAAGAAATGGTATTTTCAATTGCCTCATATACGTGTGAAAGCTGGACAATGAATAAGAAGACTGAGAAGAGTTGATGCTTTTGAATCAACTCTTCATGGTGTTGGTGGAGAATACTGAAAATACCATGGATGGCCAGAAGAACTAACAAATCTGTCCTGGAAGACATGCAGCTAGAATGCTCCTTGGAATTGAGAATGGCCAGACTTAGTCTCACTGACTTTGCTCATGTTGTCAGAAGGGACCATTCCCTGGAGAAGGACATCATGCTTGGTAAAGTGGAGGGTTTAGGGAGCTCTGGTGGTGTAGTGCTTAAGGCATTTGACTGCTAACCAAAAGGCTGGTGGTTCAAACCCACCAGCTACTCCTCAGAAGGAAGATTGGGCAATCTACTTTCATAGAGATACCACCTCAGAAACCCAAGGAAGGGTTGCTATGAGTCAAAATTGACTCGAAGGCAGTGAGTTTGGTTTTGACCTATATATGTTTATATATGTATATGTGTGTGTGTGTGTGTGTGTATATATGTATATGTTTATGTGTGTGTGTATGTGTGTATATAAACTCTTTGTGCAAAGATTTTTCTTTGAGTTACTATTTATAATAGCAAAAATAAAACTAAAAATAGAAATGTATATTGGAGAAAAACTAAATAATGGTATCATTCTTTTGATCAAATATTATACAGTCATCATGAGTGATGATTATAAAGAATCTGGTAATACAGAAGGGAGCAGTGGTTGTCTAGTGGTAGAATTCTTGCCTTTCATGTGGGAGACCTGGGTTTGATTCCCAGCCAATGTACCTCATGTGCAGCTACCACCCACCTGTCACTGGAGGTTCACATGCTGTTATGATGGTGAAAGGGTTTCAGTAGAGCTTCCTGACTAAGACTAGGAGAAAGTCCTAGTGATCTGCTTCTGAAAATCAACCAGTGAAAACCCCATGGATCTCAACAATCTGATCCCCAACCTATCATGGGGATGGCACAGGATTGGGGAACATTTTGTTCTGTTGTGTATGGAGTCTCCATGAGTTGGGGTTGACTCAACAAAAATGTTCCTGTTATAACATTGTCTTAGTTATCAAGTGCTGCTATCATAGAAATACCACAAGTGGATGGCCTTAACAAACAGAGATTTATTTTCTCACAGCTTAGGAGACTAAAAGTCCAAATTCAGAGTGCCAGCTTGGGGGAATGCTATCTCTGTTGGCTCTGGAGGAAGGTCCTTGTCTTTTCAGCTTCTGCTTCCTGGTTCCTTGGAGATCTCCATGTGTCTTGCCATCTATCTTACCCTGTCTTTTTCTCTGCTTGATTGCTTAATCTCTTTTTATATCTCAAATGAGATAGACTCAAGATACACCCTATCCTAATCTTTCCATTAATATAATGAAGACAACCCATTCCCAAATAACATTATAACCAAGGCATAGAGGTTAGGATTTAAAGCACATATTTTAGGAGGACTGTGATAGTTGGAGCTGTGTGTCAATGTGACTGGACCATAATTCTGTATGGTTTAAGCAATTGTGATGTGGGCTGTTCCCATGATGGGATCTGGTGTTTACGTTTTGAGCAGCCAATCCATTGAAAGGGAGTTTCCCTAGGGGTATGGCCTGCTTCCAGTATATTTATGGACATCCTGGGAAAAGAGAGACTCTTCTGTGGATTGGGATTCTGTTGTGCTGCCTACAACTGTCTGTGAGCAAACAATCCACCATTTGGCCTGGAGATCTTGGATTCGTCATTCATTGGAGTCAACAGCCAGTTTACTGTCTGCCAACCTTGAGCTCCTCAGCCCCTGCAGCTGTGTGAGTCGGGAAAAGCTTCCAGCTTGACGTTTGATCCAAGAACTTTGAACTTGCCAGCTTCTGTAGGTGTGTGAGCCATTTTCCTAAGATAAATTTTTCTTTCTCTATATATATAAGCTTTACTGGTTTTGTTTCTCTAGAGAACCCAGTCTAACACAGGGACATAATTCAATCTATAACAAACATTAAGTAAAAAAAAAATCAAGATATAAAATTATACATCAAGTATAACTTTAACTATCTTTAAAACATGAACACTATGAAAAAGAGAAATGTACCAAATATTAATAATGGTGGTAACTTTGGATCATGAAACTTCAAGTTTTGTTTTGTTTTTCTTTTTCATACTTTCCTAAATATATTCAACTTTATTTTTTCCTTTCAAAAACATTCAGAATTCTCTTTTCTATTATCATGTTTGTATTGAGAAAATAATATAGACGTGTACTAAGAATAATGTGTAAATATCTACACACTTACCACTTTAAACTGGCAAATAACAACATTTTGTCATATTTGCTTTGAGCCTCTTTTAAGAGATTACCATCAGTAAAGCATTTCAGATAGTCTCCTTTCTATTTCAACCCCAGTCCCATCCCCACCCCTCCAAAAGCAACTATGACCATGTATTTATGGTGTTTTCTCCCATCCGTTTTTATCCTTTTACACATGTTGTTGTTAGTTGCTGTCAAGTTGGCTCCAACTCCTAGCAATCTTATGTACAACAGAACAAAATGTCACCTTCATAATGATAGGTATATGTGAGTGCATTGTTGGAGCCATTGTATCAATCCACCTCATTTAGTGTTTCCCTCATTTTGCTGACCCCCTAGTTTACCAAGTATGATGTTCTTTCTAGCAATTAGTGTTTCCTCATGATATGTCCAAAGTAAGCAAGACAAACTTTACATGTATAATGGGTCAAAAATTGTTCAGATTTCACTCAGATGTGCAAAGAAATGTTCATTTCTTTATATCTCTGCACTGAATTGCTGCCTCCTCCCAAGACTAGAAGCTGTTTGTCCTGAGTGTGTGTTGTGAAGTGTGAGTACTTAAACATTCCTATTGATTTTGTTTCATTTTTCTGTAGCTTTAATGACCTCTTTTGATAAGTTGGCCTCTTCCATGTAAATGCTCCACTTTTGGATTTCTGACTCCTCAGCCATCCTTGTGGGTATATGTCAGGGGGAGAGGGTGGGGTTGAGATCAGGACTTCATGGCAGCAGGAATGGGTGTGGCCTTGAATCTGACCACTAGCTGCTGCTCCTCACTAATGCCTTCTCTGAGCTCCTGCTATGTGTCAGGCTGGGCTGGAGTCATGGGTTGAATTGTGTCTCCTAAAAATATGTGTTGAATTCCTGGACCTTGTACCTGTGGCAGTGACCCTGTTTGGAAATAGGGGCTTTTTTTGTTATGTTATTGAGCTCATACTGGAGTACAGCGGATCCTAAATCTGATCACTTTTGAGTTACAAAAGGAGCAGAATAGACACAGAGACACACACAAGGGAAGACAAATGCCAAAGAACACCAAGGAAATCCAAGGAACACCAAGAAATTCCAAGAAACACCCAAGGAACTCCCAGGAATGCCCAGGGCTACTGACAAAAGACCCTGCTCTAGAGTTGGTGCCCTGATTCAAACTTCTAGCCTCCAGAACTCTGAGACAATAAATTGTTGTTGTTTAAAGCCACTCGCCCGTGCTATTTCTGTTATGAGAGCACTAGCAAACTAAGACAGCTGGGTTCATGCAAGGTAGGACTTTATTTTCCCTGTTTTGCCAGCACAGAGTAAAGCTTATGGCAAAGAGGTTATATTGAGTTGGTGTTTATCACACCCACTCCCTATACTAGAAGGAAAGCTCCAGGCAGGGACTTTTGATTGATTGTTTTTTTTTCACTGCTGTATTCCAGGGGCCCAAACTAGGGTGGAATGGAGGGAGGAAGCAAAAGATGAGATGGAGAAGATGTAAGCAAGGTGATGTCACATGGTCATTCCAGTGAACACAGTGACCATGGCAATTTCTCAATGGCAGCTTTGAAAGAGAAGAAGCTACAGCTTTTTTATAAAATGCCACTATGATGGAAGTGGTAGAGGAGGGTGGGTGAGGAAGGGACAGCACCAGATTAAGACCTTTGCTCGGATTTGAAAGTGCACATGAATCCCCCAGGGGTCCTGTTTGTATGTCCAGACATCTGTCTGTTGTGCTCGTGTGTGGCTCGTTATGTTGCTAAGATGCTGGAAGCTATAGCATTTCAAATACCAGCAGGATCACGCATGGTGGACCAATTTCAGCTGTGCTTCCAACCCTATGGATCACAACAGAGCATTGTCCAGTAGTGCCAGAAGAGGAGCCCCCTAGTTTGGAAGGCACTCACAATACACAGTGGTCTCAACAAGGGGCTCAAGCGTCCCAATGACTGAGAAGATGGGGCAGGGCCAGGCAATGTTTTGCTCTGTTGGACACGGAGTCATTATGAATTGGAACCAAGTTGATTGCAACCACCACCACCACCTGTTAACCTGCAGATACTGATCAGCAGTTCTGAGTAGGGTCCCAAAGTCTCACAATCTCCCAGGGGATACTGCTGGCCCTGGGACCAAACTGGGAGTGGATCTTCCAGAAGACAAAGGCACTGACAAAATTATGTCATAATATTAATTGATTCAGGTAAGGACCATCAGTGGAGGCTGAAGTCAGTGAGCAAAAGTTTGAGGGATAACAGCATGTTTTCATAGTCTTAAAGTCTCTCCCTGTTAGAAAAATAATTATCTGAAACTTAGAAATAAGGCAAAAAAAGTGGGTGCCATATCTTTTCAATGTCTTAGTAGGGCAAAGATGGCCCAAGTATCATCTAGGGGAATGTACTTAAAAAAAAAAAAAAGAAAACCTCACTGGGGAATGTAGTCAGTTTAATTTACTGTTTACTGTTAATGAAAAGTCCCAGACTTAATGGCATTACATGTTAACCTGTGGGACTTTGTTCTGTAGAGATTCAAATAATCAGTGTCTGGTGGAAAAGATAACCCCCAAGATTATGCTTGGAGGCTCAGTTAGACATTAACCAGTTGTGTATTTCACCCAGCAATCCTAACAGGGCCTAGAAAACTCTTAGCTTCTCACATGCCCTTTGGACCATCTCCCTCATTTGTTAACAAGTTGATGGAAATATTTGAAAGGTGTTCATTTTATGTTTGTAAGAGAGTTGCAATTTTACCTTTGTGAAAGTTATACTTTAACATACCCAAAAGATACTTATTCATTACAAAGAGAAACATGATTGTTTTACAGTGGAGAGACTTGGCAGACAAGGGATCAAGGTGAACATTATGAGTGAGGAGACATATTGGCCGCAAGTGCTTCTGACAGGATGCGCAGAAGGACATGGCATTATCTAAATCTAATAATGATGAGGAAACATCAGAAAAAGCAAAATGAGGACATTCTACAAAATCACTGACCTGCGAGCTTCAGAAACATCAATATCATAAAAGTGCAATAAACATTGAGGAATTGTTCCAGATTAAATGAGACTGAAGAGACTTCAAACTGAATGCAACACATGACCTGGGACTTCCTTTTGGTGTCAATGATGAAATAGGTACCATTAGCCAGCCTGAATAAGATCTGTGGATTAGCTAATAGTACCTGGGTGGTATAAATAGTTAATGTGCTCAGCTGAAGTTTGAAGTTCAAACCCTTCTAGAGATACCTTGGAAGCAAGGCCTGGAATTCTACTTCTGAAAAATCAGCCATTGAAAACTATATTGTGCACACTTGTACTCTGACATCATCAGTTGACATCGACTTGATGGGCAACTGGTAAAGACCATTATAGGGACCATTGGCCAGTCTGAATAAGGTCTGGGGATTAGCTCCTAAAGGAGCTCTGGTGACACAATGCCTAAGGCATTTGACTGCTAACTGGAAGATTGGTGGTTCAAGCCCACCAGCTGCTTTGTGGAAGGAAGATGGGGCAATCTACTTCCTTAAAGATTTACCACCTTGGAAACCTAATATGGGTTACTATAAGTAGAAATCAACTCAATGGCAGTGGGTTTGTTTTTTTGTTTGTTTATTTGTTTGAATTCCTGATTTTAATAATTGTATCCTGTTTATAGTAATCATATTTTGTGGTTATAGAAGAGATGGTGATTATTCTTAGAAAATAAAAAGTGAACAAAGGGGTGTTCTGTCTGTAACCAACTCATAAATTGTTGGGGAAAAAAAAGGAAAAGAAAGGATGAAGCAAATGTAGTGAAAGTTAACATTTGGGGAATATGAGGATTCTTAGGACCATACTTGCAGCTTTTCCAAAACGTCTGAAATTGTGTCAAGAAAAAAATTAAAAGAAAAAAAAGATTATTTTCCCCACATTCTTCCCACACATAATTCAAAATCAAGATAGTCTAAATCATAAAATACGTGCATGAACTGATTTTCCCATAAATGAATACTTTGATGCCTTTTTTCAGGTTTATTTTTTATCTTTTAAGTGTAAAATTCAGTGGTTTTTAGTATATTTATAAAGTTGTGCAACCACCACCACTATCTGATAGTAAAATATGTTCATAACCTTTAAAAGAAACCCGATGCCTGTTACGCTAGCACCTCCCATTCTTTCTTCCCCAGCCCAGAATAGATTGTGGTCTCCCAAAATATACATGGAAATCATGTATCTGTGAATGTGACTTTGTTTGGAAATAATCACTAGCCAGTTATTGAGTTGATTCTAACTCATGGCAACCCCATGTGTGACAGAGCAGGACTGGGCTCCACAGGGTTTTTCAATGGCTAACCTTTTGGAAGTAGATCACCAGGCCTTCTGAGGCATCTCTGGGGAGAGTGGAACCTTCAGACTTTAGATTAGCAGCTGAGGGCATTAACTATTTGCACCACCCAGGAAACGGATGGAAACAGGAGTTTCGTTTTGTTATGTTAGTGAGGCCATGCTATAGTAGGGTGAGACCAAATCTAGTCCTTCTGACTGGAGTCCTATAAAAAGAACAAAATAGATGCAGAGACAGAAACAGGGAGAGGACAGATGCCATGAGAAGATACGTCTATAAGCAGCCACAGAACACTCAGGGCTACAGAAGCTGAAAGGGACAAGGAAGGATCTTACCCTAGAGCTGACACAGAGAAAGACAGGATGGCCTTACCAATGCCCTGAATCAGGGCTTTGCCTCCACAACAGGAGCCCTGGTGGCACAACGGTTAAGTGCTCAGCTGCTAACTAAAATGTCGGCAGTTCAAACTCACCAGGCTCTCCGTGGGAGAAAAGATCTGGCTATCTGCTCCCATAAAGACGACAACGTAGGGGCTCTGAGTCGGAATTGACTTGAGGGAGCACAACAACAAACCCCCATAACTGTGAGAAAATAAATTCCTGTTTTTCAAAAGTCACCCAAACCAAAAACCAAACCCAACCCATTGCTATTGAGTAGATCCCCAACTCACAGAGGCCCTGTAAGACAGGGTAGAATTGCCCCACATGGTTTCCAAGGCTGTAATCTTTACAGAAGCAGACTGCCTCATCTTTCTCCCACAAGGTGGCTGCTGGGTTCAAACAGCAGACCTTTCAGTTAGTAGACAAGCCCTTAATCACTGTGCCACCAAACACCAACAAAGCTACCCACTTTTCTTTTGTTGTAGCAGTTCTAGGAAACTAAGACAGGTCTCTTTCTGACTCCCTTAATAAAATCAAACTCTGAGGCTAACACTGGCCTGGGAGGGAACATATCCCCAGGAGGTTCACATCTTATTCCCCAGATGCATCTTGACCTTCAGGGGAATGGAAACTCCTCAAGCTCAGCTCACAAAAAGGAAAGTGAGAAATACCTGCTGCCAACCCTGGAGCTTCGGAATGTTGTTTCATTGAGGGAGCAGCAGATTCCTGAAGGGTTTGTGCAGGTCATGGCTGGTTCTGAAAAGGCTAGAAAATTGCAGCAAAGCAGCATGTTCTCAGGGCTTTCTTTCAATGCAAGATTTGTCATAAAGGACTTGCTGTTCATTTTTATGATCAGATTAATTACCCTAGAACTCTAGGACAACTTTTCGTAAGGTGTTTTTCTTCCCTACAGGCATGGGTAAAGAGTAGATCTGGTCTTAAACCAATGTGCTAATCCCTCCTGTGTTTCAGGGAGGCTTGTTTTTGTCATTAGGTGATGTCGAATCAGCTCTGACTCATGGTGACCTATGTACAACAGAACGAAACTTTGCCCAGTCTTGTGCCATCTTCATGGTCATTGGTTCGTTTTAGTCTATTGTTGTCAGTCATCTCATTTAAGGTTTTCTCTAACCTTTGCTGACCCTCTGCCTTATCAACTCTGACATTTTTTTTCTGGAGCTCTTGTGGGGGAGTGGTTAAAGCACTTGGCTACAAAACAAAATGTCATTAGTTGAAACCTAGCAGCCACTCTGCAGGAGAGAGAGGAGGCAGTCTACTTCTGTAAAAACATATGGCCTTGGAAATGCTGTGGGGCAGCTCTACTCTGTTCTATAGGGTCCTGTGAATCAGAATCAACTTGATGGTTTTGATTTTATTGAGTTGATGTCCTTTTCTAGTAATTGGTCTTTCCTAATGATGTGTCCAAAAGAAATGAGCCTAAGTCTCACCATCTTTATTTCCAAGGAGCATTTTGGTTGTGTTTCTTCTGAGACTGATTTGTTTGATGGATTCAGGGAGGCAAAGAAAATCTAAACCAAGCATTCTTATTCTTCTGTTGTAGAAAAAAAAAAAAAAATCACACTTCTTTGAATCCATTCTTGAAGCAAGTTCCTAATGATCCCAACACCTTTGTCCTCAGAGGAAAAGTACCCTGGTGACCTGCACACTGGAGTTAGTCATCAGCGACCACTGCAGGAGTCACCTGATCAAGTGGCTCTCTTCTACCTATTGAATTTCACCTAATGGGCTCCACCAATACTCAGAATTGTTCAGTGACAGGTCATGCCCCAGAGTGTGGCTGTGGAGATTGGCTTTCCTCTTGCTTTACCTTGTATAAAGTCTGCTTTTTAGACCAATTGCTCTAATAGTGCCCTTTAGTGTGTGGAGGCTGGCAGAAACCATAGAGATTAGTGAGTTGGTGGAGTCCCTCAGCAGCTATTTGAGAGTCAGAAGTTCGAGTCCACCCAGAGGCACCCCAGAAAAAAGGCCAAGTGAACTATTTCCCAAAACATCAGTCATTGAAGACCCTGTGAACATAGTTCTACTCTGACACACATGAGGTTGCTATGATTCAGAATCAACTTGACAGCAACTGTTTTTATGTGTTTGTTTTGTATAAAACATACCCATGTGGGTGGGATGTCTCTTTTGCACAATATAAAATCCAGTCTAGTATTAATCAAAGACCACAAAGCGATGTTAACAGCAACAGAGACCTATGGGTCACTCAGTAAAGCAATTGCTTTAAATATTTCTAAAATAATGTCTCTGTTGGGGTGACCTTTACAATTACTGGGCCTCTGAACTCATCTGTAGAATAGCCATGCCCTGTGGTGAGGAGCAACGGCAAAGCTTCCAGCCTAGCCCCAGGGCAGACCTGTGCTCCCCCTGCCCGATAAAGAGTCCTCCTGTGATACTCCTTCCTCACCAGCTCCTGCCCCGCTAATGCACACTAACTAGCAAGGAGTGAAGGGGGGCTTCTTTGAAAGTAATTAACTCTAATTTATTCACTTGCTTTAAATAATTCAGCTGGGTGTTCAAAAACAATTACCCAAAGCTGCTGGTTAAATGGCCAGCTTGTGAACACAGCATGTTGTGCCGACCTCATTGCTGCACAAATGAATCATGAGAAATTCAGGCCTCATCCTGCAGACAGAGACAGCATGGAGTGCTAACCACTCTAAAAAGGACGACCTAATAATGCGAACAACTGTCAAAAAGTCAGGCACTAGCTCTGACTATTGGAGGATGAACTGCCTGGAAACTCCCCCTCCCCTAGAACGGAACCCCTAATATCTGGAAAAAACACAGGACTACAGTACTTGACAACAAGAGCGTGTATTGAGTGCTTGAAGATAAAACCTTCAGAGTCCTTCTGGTGTGCCTGAGGGGAGTTAAGCTATAGATTAATTTTAGATTCCAAGTGAAATGTGCATGTTTAAGTATTTAGGGCAACCACTAAAAGAACGGAAATAGAGGGTGAAGCTTCCAGACTGGTAGAAGTGGATAAATGGAACAAGGAGGTAAAACTCACAATCAATGCAACCAAACCGGTTGCCACTGAGTCAACTTTGTCTGCTGGCGACTCCATGAGTGTGAGAGTAGAACTGTGCTCTGCAGGGTATTCAATGGCTGATGTTCTGGAAGTAAATCACCAGGCCTTTCTTCCAAGGAGCCGCTTGATGGGCTCGAACCTCTAATCTTTTGGTTAACAGACAAGTGCATTAACAATTTGCATCACCCAGGGACTCGTAATCAGTTCAACAGAGAATAAGAGGGGAAGGAATAAAAAGAGAAACACAGGAACAGTAGGACAAAGCTCAGAATACAAAATAAAGGGACAGTGCAAACAAATCCAAATATTTCCACAGTCTCAGTAAACGTACTAGACTCTCTGGAGGTATTGCACGTTCCTAGATGAACTGTTAGATACTCCAGCTTGTGCTGTTTCAGCCCACACACCTAGACAAGGACATGGCAAGGTCTCCTCCTATCTATTTGCCCACCTCTTCCTGCAGTGGTTGCCAAGCAACTGGCTGCACCCTGGAAGATTCCCGCCTCCCCTGAAGGCACCAACTCCCCACAGTCTTCTCCCCTGGGTTGGCTGAGGGATAGAGGTACAATTCTGAGTGTGGAGGACAGCAACGCCATGGACCCTAACCATTGAGGGAGGGGCCAGCAGAGACCATCTCCTCTCTGGCCCCAGGCAGACCCTTCTGAAGAACGTTCTACATGATTCTCTGGGAACCCGTCAGGGTGGCACCCCAGTTGGTGCCAAGAGTGGTGTTGGGCATGATAACATGGTCTTGGATTCTCTCTCCCTCCTCCTTCCTTCACTCTGCCCAGTGCCCGCTGTACACATAGTCCCCCAAGTGTATGCAATATACCTCTTTAACTTATTCCATTCTGTTGTTGTTGTCAAGTAGATTTTGACCATAGTGACCCCATGTGACAAAGCAGAACTACCCCATAGGGTTTTCTAGACTGTAATCTTTTCAGAAGCATATCACCAAGTCTTCCAACCACAGAGCCACTGGGTGGGTTTGAACCATCAGGCTTTTGGTTAGCAGCTGTGCACTTAACCATTGTACCACCCGGGCTCCTTTATCCCATTCTTATAATATTGCTATTGGTGGTGTTAGTTGCCATCAAGTCAACTCTGACTCATAAAGACCTATGTAAAACAGAACAAAGTGTTGCCAGGTCCTGAGCCATCTTCATGATCACAGGTATGCTGCAGCCAATGTGTATTCTGATGCCTTCCAACCTAGGGGGCTCACCTTCCAACTCTATACTGGATAATGTTCTATTACAACCTGCAGTGTTTTTGATGCCTAATTTTCAGAAGTAGATTACCAGGCCTTTCTTCCTAGTCTGTCTTAGCTTAGAAGCTCCCCTGAAATTTGTCAACAGGTGACCCTGCTCATGTTTGAAATACTAGTGGTATAGCTTCCAGTGTCATAGCAACATGCAAGCCACCACAATTCAACAAATTGTCAGACAGATGGTGGCCAATAATATTACTCACATGCATTGAAAGAACCTTACAGTACTGTATTTCCTTTCCACCTTTATGGCCTCTGGGTTGTCTGTGATAAGTTTACTTCTGCCTATGTTATGTACCCCACAATACACTATTACCTTTTTTCTTTTTTCTTTTTTACTTTAAACACTCAGTTAGTTATCTTTGACTATCTACACCCCGAAACAAACTACCTGCTCCTGCCTCAGGATTTGTTTCTAGAGGACAAAAATGGGAAAAGATGCACCCTATGAGAGGAGGAGCAGCTATGTTAGTCAAAATGAATTTAAGGCAAAAAGCAGTGTTCAAGATAAATGGGGTCACATCCTATTGACACAAGGTTCTGAATTTGTGGGGACCTAACACAGTGCTTCAAAATACTAAAAGCCAAACCTGGCAGAAGTCCAGGAGGAATGGACACAAAGAGCAGCGCAGCAGGAGACTTTGATGCAGCTCTCAGGGGGCAAGTGCAGACAAAGATACAAACAAGCTCAGGAGAGAGGTGTATTGGAAACCCAGCCCACGCTATATCTTCTGGGTATAATACCCTCCCCGCACCCTACCACCAGAAGACACTTCAACTTCCAAACGCATGGAACATGTATAAAAACCAACCACATCCCAGGCCCAAAGCAAGTCTTAATCATTTTTACAAGTTGGTATCAACCAGACAAAATTCTCTGACTGTGAATAATTTAGGAATAAAAACCAAAAAATTAAATTTTCTGAAAACCTATTTATAATTGGAATTTTTAAAATGTATTTTAAATAACATAGGTCAATGAAGAAAGTAGGAGAGATATAATTTTAGCCTTCTTTCATCATTTAAGGTTTTAGGGTAAAAATATTTAATGTTAATCATTTTAATGATTGCATAATAGTTCATCAGATTGATATAACCATTCCATTTTAATAGGTACATATTTGCTTTCAATTTAATTTCTGCAACAAACATGTTTGTGCAAAAAGCTTTTTGTGGGGGAGGTGGTACAGATGATTACTTTTGAGTAGACTCACAGATAGATTTTCTAGGTCACCAGGGACCAGTATTTTATTGCTCTTCATACAGATCCAACTGTTTTGCAAAAGAATAATCCAAGTCTACACTCCACAAACAGAGTGCTTGAAAGCACTCTGGACCAAGAAAAGGGGGTGGGGTTGGGGTTGGGGTGAGGAGACTCTGAGAAGATGACCAATTGAGAAAAAGAAAAGACTCATTCCGATTCAAAAGAAATGAGCCTTGTTTGTCCCAAGATGAGGAGGTATCATGAGATGCACAGACAAAAGGAGAATTAAAAATAAAAATAAAGCACAAGCTAGAGTTGGAGGAAAGAATCTTTTTCTGAAACCTGCCCTCTAGGCTTGGTCTTAAGGGCATGTTTTGTTTGTTTTTGTTTTTCATGTTTGCTGGGTGTCACAAATGGTTAATGCACTCAGCTGCTAATCAAAAGTTTGCAGATTTGAGTCCACCCAGCAGTGCTTTGGAATACAGGCCTGGGGATCTACTTCTGAAAAGTCAGCCATTGAAAACTTTATAGAGCATGGTTCTACCCTGACACATGTGGTGTCACCAGGAGTTGGAGTTGACTTGCAGGTAATTGCATGAATATAGTCAATGACTCATAGGTCGAGACAGCCTGGAGGCAGCGCATTGGGGTTACAGAACCCATGTATCAGTTAGAATTGTTTGGTTGCTGGTGTTGGAAACCTATTTCCACTGCCCAGCATTCCAACTCTAGCACCAGCCTGCTGAGCAGCTCCAGGTGGTTACCTGGGCTTGTGCTAAGGCCTGATTCCACACCTGGGTGCCCACTACTGGCCTGAGAGTGGTACTGGGGCCCTGTGGCTTGCCCACAGACCTCCCTGGTATAGTCTGCCCACCTGCTTGATAAGCACTGCTTCGCTAGAAGTGCTAATGACTGGTTTGCCTGTGCACCTCGACCACTTGACATGGACCCCCATGCTGACTTGGTGGACTGGACAATGGTTCTGCCCCAGGCTAGCATGTCTGCTGCTTCCACATCCTGCTGTCACAGAAGTGGGGGGTCCCAGGCCTCTATGGTCTGTGCCTGGTCTCATCCTCCAACTTTTTTCCTAAGGACAGGGACTGTGTCTGTCTCACTCATCCCCAGCCCCAAATCTGGCCCTTGCTGGGCACAGAGTACTGGCTCAGCAAACATGTACAGAGAGAACAAATGTCACAGAATCTGGAGGAGAGGCATCTGCATTTAGTTGTCTGGAAAGAGAGTGTGGGGGAGTTTCAGTAAGATGGCAGACAAGGCAGAAAGACTGCACAGACCCTCTTCAACAAAGAAAAGGGAAACCAATTAACACAG
>NW_006921766.1:1643785-1661059 GCF_000298275.1 Orycteropus afer afer | reverse complement strand
GGCTGGTCTAGCAGAGTCATGTTGGTCCATGACTGCACTAGACCCTGTAACTGCCTTTGTAAACCTTGTCCCGTGAGCTCCTCACGTTGCCAGGCACTTGATCTTCCTGATTTCTCCCTGATTGTGTGGTTTATGATGTCCTGGGATGAAACAGAAGAGCTAGACTGGGTGTGTTGTGAAGCTTCTCACCCAAATGGAGTTGTCAGGAGCTGGCTGTGGTGCTGAACAGCAAAGGTCAGTTCTCATGGAGGCACGAAATGGATATTCTGAGTAGGACCAGGGTCAGAGCCAGACTAAGGGATGAGAAAAGAGATGGGAAGTTTTAGCCCCTATGAAACACTTCATAAATGGTGAACCAAGACTTAAATACAAAATAAAATTATTGTGGTAAAATACATGTAACACACTTTGCCATTTTAACCAGATTTAAGTGTACAATTCAGAGATATTAATGACACTCACTGAGTTGAACTATCATTACAACTATCCATTTTCAAAAGTTTTTCATCACCTGAATAGAAACTCAGTACCCCTTAAGCGATGATCCCCATTTTCCCACCTGTGCCTGGTAACCTCAAATCTACTTTATGTCTCTGTGCATTTGCCTATTCTAAGTATTTCAGTTTAGGAATACACAGAGTCACTATATCAAGAAGAATTGGTCAATATCCAACTATTTCAGGAGGCAGAAATGATCAAGAACCAATGGTACTATAGGAAAGAGTTGAGGCTGCACTGAGGGAATTAATGAAAAACAAGGTTCCAGGAATTGACGGAATACCCATTGAGATACTTCAACAAACAGATGCAGTGCTGAAGGTGCTTACTAGCTTATGCCAAGAAATTTGGAAGACATCTATGTGGCCAACTGAATGGAAGAAATCAGTATTTGTGCCCATCCCAAAGAAAGGTGATCCAACAGAAAGTGGAAATAACCAAACAATATCATTAATATCATATGTAAATAAAATCTTGCTGAAGATAACCCAAAAATGGTTACAGCAGTATATTGACAGGGAACTTCCAGAGACACAAACTGGATTCAGGAGAGGATGTGGAATGAGGATGTCATTACTGATATCAGATGGATCTATCTGTATTTCATTGACTATGTAAAGGCATTTTACTATGTGGATCAAAACAAATTATGGGTAACATTGTGAAGAATGGAAATTCCAGAACAATTAATTGTGCTCATGGGGAATCTGTACATAGACCAAGAGGTATGAATAGAACTAGGGGATACTACTTGATTTAAAATCAGGAAGAGTGTACATCAGGGTTGTATCCTTTCACCATATTAATTAAATCTGTATGCTGAGCAAATAATCTGAGAAGCTGGACTATATGAGGAAGAATGCAGCATTATGATTGGAGGAAGAATAATTAACAACCTGTGAATGCAGATGGCATAACCTTGCTTGCTGAAAATGAAGATGACTTGAAGCACTTACTGATGAAGATCAAAGACTATAGTCTGCAGTATGGACTACATCTCAACATAAAGAAGACCAAAATCCTCACAACTGGACCGATAAGCAACATCACAATAAATGGAGTAAAGATTGAAGTTGTCAGGGATTTCATTTTACTTGGATCCACTGTCAACACCCATGGAAGCAGCAGTCAGGGTATCAGATGTCATATTGCATTGGGCAAATTGCTGCAAATGACCTCTTTAAAGTGTTAAGAAGCAAAGATGTTACTTTGAAGACTAAGGTGTGCCTGACCCAAGCCGTGGTATTTTCAATAACCTCATATGCATGTGAAAGTTGGACAATAAATAAGGAAAACTGAAGAAGAGTTGATGTCTTTGAATTGTGGTGTTGATGAAGAGTACTGAAAATACTGTGGACTGCCAAAAGAACAAACAAATCTGTCCTGGGAAAAGTGCAGTCGTAATGCTTCTTGGAAGCAAGAATGGACATACTTTGTCTCACTTACTTTGGTCATGTTGTCAGAAGGGACCATGCTTGGTAGAGTAGAGGATCAGCAAAGAAGAGGAAGACTCTCAATGAGATTGGCTGGCATAGTGGCTGCAATGATGAGCTCAAGCATAGCAAGGATTGTGAGGATGGTGCAAGATCAGGCAGTGTCTCATTCTGTTGTACACACACAGGGTCACTGTGAGTCAGTGCCAACCCAACCACAGCTAAAAACAACAAATATTTCATATAAGTGAGGTCATACAATATTTGTCCTTTTATTGCTAAATTATTTCACTTGTTGTTGTTGTTGTTATGTGCCATCGAGTCGGACCCGACTCGTAGTGACCCCTCCTTGGGTTTCCAAGGCAGTATCACTATGGAAGTAGATTGCCCTATCTTCCTTCCAAGGAGTGGCTGGTGGGTTTGAGCTACCAGCCTCCTGGTTAGCAGTCAAGTGCCTTAAGCACTACGCTACCAGAGCTTAGTATAATGTGTTCAAGTTTCATCCATGTCATAGCGTATCAGGACTCATTTCTCTTTATAGCTGAGTAATATTCCCCTGTATGTATGTACCATATTTTGTTTGTCCATTCATCTGTTGATTGACTCTGGGTTGTTTCCACCTTTTGGCTATTGTGAGTAAAGCTGCAGTGGTTACTGGTATACATGTATCTGTTGAGTCCCTGATTTCAAGCCTTTTGACGACATACCCTGGAGTGGAGCTGCCGGGTCATATAAGGCCTCATCTTTTTAACTCCCACTAACATCCTGTTAAGCAGCACATACTTATATCACAAGTGCTGGCACCAAATCCCACTCCAGGAAAACTCAGAAGCTCAGAAGCAATTTAATTTAACTGCAGCCCTCTGAAGCAGGCACTGTTTGCAGCTGCTTTTTTCAGATAAGGAAAAAAAACAGTCCTTGGATTTAAATAGCACCATCCCAACTTCCCCTTAAGGAGATCAGAAGCATTGTATGGAGTTAACAAAACTAGTTAAACTTTTGCAAGGTTCATGGTAGTTTGAGGAACAGTTAATAGGCATCCCCCCTGCCCTGTGTGTCCCTGACGCCTTATTAGCCAAGCCTACCCCGTTATAGGGATGTCTGGTAGCATAGTGCCTAAGGCACTTGACTGATAACCAGCCACCAGCCACTCCTGGGAAGGAAGGTTGGGCAATCTACTTCTGCAGTGATACTGCCTCGGAAACCCAAGGAGTGGTCACTATGAGTCAGGTCCGACTCAACAGCACATAACAACAAGACAACAGCAACACCCCATTATAAGGTCCTGAATAAAAATGGAACATCCTAGTTAAAGCAAGCACAAAATCTTTTCTACTGTACAAAATCTTTCCAGATGTGACTTGAACTTCATACAAAGTCTAGTCTTTTAAACTCCCGCTAATTTCCTCATAGGAACTCTGGTAGCATAGTGCCTAAGGCAATTGACTGCTAACCAGAAGGCTGGCAGTTCAAACCTACCAGTCACTCCTTGGAAGGAAGATGGGGCAATCTACTTCCGTAGCAATACTGCCTCAGAAACCCAAGGTGGGGTGGCCATGAGTCGAGTCCGACTCGACGGCACATAACAGCTACAACAACAACAATTTCCTCATATCACAAGTGCTGGCACCAAATCCCACTTCAGACACCTCACTCACCCCAGGAGTTACTCTCCCACCATGGGACCTCCAGTGATCAAGAGGATGCCCTGTGCTTATCTTGATCCTGGCCTACTAGGAGAGGGCCAGGCTGGGGCTGTGTAACCTTTATGGTTGGGACCACAGGACAGGGGTGAGATGGGCTAACAGTGTGTCTAGGAAGGTGGGTTTTGATGTGCAACTTAAATCATTAAAAAGTGCCCCAGAGTCATTGTTTAGGAAACAGTGAGTTTTGTGTACAGTGATGGGAAATTTGGCAATGATTATGAGTGTTGGTTGCACAGCATGATTAATGCAATTGATTAAATTGTACAACTGAATAATGTTGAATTGGCACATGTTGAGTTACGTATACATTTTTTACAACAATTTTAAAAAGGGCTGCCAACTTTTAAAATGGGGGAAAAATCCTGATGATGAGGAATGACTTAAAGGAGCCCCTTTTTGGGAAGGGGATCTTCCAATATTTAACCAAGGGCATGCCTCTGCTTAGACTCTCCAGCAGCTCTTTATCTCACTCTGGGTTAAAGTCAAGACCTCCATGGCCCATGAGGCCCTGTGCAACATGGACCCCTGGCCTCAGCTCCCAATTCTCCCTCCTCCTTGCTCACTCTGAGCTAGCCATGGCTTCTTCAATGTGTGCTCCTCACCTTCCTCACACATACACTTGCTTTATTTTTCTCCATTACATTTATCATCATCTGACATTCTACGTATTTTACTCTTCTTCCCCAGTAGAGCATTAACTCCATGAGGGCATGAGGATTTGACATTTTGTTCACTGTTGTGCCCCAGCATGGGCACACTGTGGGAAGTAGCCAGTATTTGTTGAATGACTCAACTCATCCCAGTGGTCTTGGATTAGTGTTCCAAGGCTTCCATAACAGAGTACCACAAACTGGGTGGCTTATAAGAACAGAAACCAGAAGTCCAAATTCAGGGAGTCAGCAGGGCCATGCTCTCTCTAAAGTCTCTAGAGGAAGATCCTTTTTCATCTCTCAGCTCCTGATAGCCTCGGGTTTTCCTTGCCTTGCAACTGCAGCATAGCTCCAATGTCCCATGGCCTTCTACTCTCTGTTTCTGTGTGTCCCTGTGTTGCTTCTGTTTTATAAATGTCTTTACTCAGATTGGATTAGGACCCACCCTACTCCAGTATGACCTCATGCTAACTGATAACACCTCAAAGGCTCCATTTTCAGACAAGGTCACATTCCCAGATACAGGGGTCAGAACTTCATGTATCTTTTTTGGAGGAACACAACTCAATGCATAATAGATCCCTAGACTTAACAATATTTGTACCTGGAAAAGTTTGTATTGGGGTGGCTGTCACTTTCTCCTCCCATCCACATTCCCATCACCCTCCCCCAGTCCATGTCCCTCTCAGCCCTGTAGCCTTATAGGGTCAGAATAAGATAAGCTAGAATGAAGGTTCTTACTAATATTTTGCCTGGGGATGTACTACATTCATCATGTAACACCCAAGTCTTCAAGAGAGAGGCTGCTCTGCTCTTCTACATATGTCTCCTTCCTCGGTAGATCTCACTGAATGCAGTTTTGGCTAGTCAGTCTTTGCTGCAATGATGTTCTGTAACAAGCAGCAGAATTGTGGTATATGGCTTATACGGAGACAATGAATAAACCTTCCATTTCCGTATATGGCCAGGTCATGGGCTGACCTGCCAGTTGTGAGTCGGAGTATATATTTCTCCTGATAACTGGCTGTCCAGGGTCCAGTTCAGGCTGATCTGAGTGACTTGGAGTTAACTTTAGCTCATTAAGAGCCTTATTCATATTAACTTCTCCACCTCTGGGTGGAGTTTGGCTGCCATTTTCTGATGACATGTGAATGTGTGATATAATCAATAATAACTGTGCCTACGTAGCATGTTAGGTTCTCCAGTGGCATAGTGCCTAAGGCACTTGACTGCTAGCCAGAAGGCTGGCAGTTCAAACCCATCAGCCACTCCTCAGAAGGAATATGGGGAAATCTACTTCCATTGTGATACTTCCTTGGAAACCCAAGGAGGGGTCGCTATGAGTCGGGTCAGACTCGACGGCACATAACAACAACAACACGTAGCATGTTTAAGAATGTAATGATGTCGTTGTATGGTTTTCTGTTTCTAAACCCTATAAAAACAGCTTCCCCTTGACCCCACACCTGAGCAGTCATGGTAGGCACTGTCTGCTTTTCTTAGCCAACAAAATAAAGTTGTTTCTCACTCCCCTTCTCGGTCTCTGTCTCTTTGGCTTTGGATGGAGTTACACTAAACAGAATCTGGAGTTCTCAGCAACAATACCAATGGAAAGTTCTTTCTTATTCAACAGTCTCCAGGATGGCTGTGCCTTGGCTGATCTTAGCTGGGTTGATGGACTCCCAGGCTTCAGATTGGGTTCACATCCATTCCATGTGTCTTTTTTTCCCCCCAATATTTCATTGTGTTTTAAGTGAAAATTTACACAGTGAATTAGGTGCCCATTTGACAATTTTTATACAGATTGGTCCATGACATTGGTTACAATTTTCACAATGTGCCAGCATTCTCATTACTTCCATTGTTTTTGCTGTTTCCACTGATCTAGTTTTCCTTCCTTACCTTCTCTTTAGGTAAATGATGACTGTTTGGTCTCATATAGTTACTTGTTTAAGGGGCACATTACTCACAGGTGATATTGGTTTATTTTATAATCCAATCTATTGTTTGACTGGCAATCTCTGCGAGTGCCTTCAGTTTTATGTTAAAAGGGTGTCTTAGGGTAATAGTCTCAGGGTCCCTTCAGTCTCTATCAGTCATGTTAGTCTGGTATTTTTTCATGAATCTGAGTTTTGTTCTACATTTTTCTCCTATTCTAACTGGGACCTTCTATTGTATCCCTGGTGAGAATGATCAGTAGTGGGTAGCCAGGTGCCATCTAGTTTTTCTGGTCTCAGGTTAGAAGAGGCCATGATTCATGGGGGCCATTATTCCTGTGGACTAGTTTCTTCCTTGAGTGTTTGGTTTCCTTCATTTTCATTTACTGAGATGAATAGAGACCAATAGTTGTATCTGAGAAGGCTGCTCACAGCTTTTAGGACCCCTGGTGCTACTCACCAAACTAGAGTGTAGATCATTAACTTTACGAACTATGTTATGCCAAGTTACTGAGTTATTCCATGAGACTATCATCCTAAGCCCTTCAACCCAATTCCATGAGTTGTTTGAATATGTTTAGGAAGTCTCTGTAACTGTGCCCCATATGTACTTTATTATATCTATGGATATATATGCAGCACACACAAACAGATATTTACATATGCCTATAGGAGCTCTGGGAGCTCTGGGAGCGTAGTGCTTAAGACATTTGGCTGCTAACCAGAAGGCTTGCAGTTCAAACCCACTAGCCACTCCTTGGAAGGAAGGTTGGGCAATCTACTTCCACAGTGATACCACCTCGGAAACCCAAGGAGGGGTCGCTATGAGTCAGATCTGACTCATCAGCAGCGGGTTTGGTTTTTTGGGTTTTATAGATAACACCTGATGCACTCACATATGCCTTCTTATATGTGTACACTTCTACCTATGTAACTACATACATATTTTTTGTTGTTATTGCTGTTGTTGCAAAATTGAATATGTTACCGCATTTACTGATGTTATTCCTGTTTCTTAGTATCTTCTTTTACTTTGATCAATTTATGCAGACTTCACCTTTATTTGGTATTGTCTTTCCTATCACCAAAAAACAACAAACGTTTACCATCTAGAAACTGATTACCCTTTCTTTCCCCTTCCATCCTTGGTAAACACCAAAGAGCATTATTTTCTATGGTATTTCTATTCCTAACTTAAAAATAAATAAATAAATAAAAGTAAGACCATACAATATTTGTCCTTTTGTGATTGACATATTTCACTCAGCATAATGTCCTCGAGATTCATTCATGTTATGTTTTGCAGATTCCTCATTATCCTTCATAGTTGCATAGTAGTCCATTGTTTGAATGTACCACAGTTTATTTATCCATTCATCCACTGATGGACATGTAGGTTCCATGTGTCTTCATTCCTGGACATAGTTTCAGGTTGGGCTCAGATCTGTTCCATACATCTGCTTTCTTGGGCCCAGGCTTCAGGTTGGGCTCAGAGTCAATCCCTATGTCTTCATTCCAGGGCTCAGGCTGGAAGGGCAATGGTTCCCTGGGCATGCTCCTGTCAGGATGGATGGAGCTAGCACCAATAGGATAAGTAGAATTGTGCCAGTCTCTTATGGCCTTGGCTCAGAACGGTTTCACTATTTTTTCTACCCACCTTCCAATGGCTAAAGCAAGTCTTATGGCCAAGCCTGAAGTTTGTGGGTCAAGGCAATATTCTCAATCCACAGAGAAGCTGCCTTGGTTTCCTAGTGCTGCTGTAACAGAAATACCACAAGTGAGTAGCTTTAAAGACAAATTTATTTTTTCACAGTTTAAGAGGCTTGAAGTCCAAATTTAGGGCACCAGCTCCAAGGGATGGCTCGCCCTCTCTGTCCGCTCTGGTGATGATCCTTGTCTCTTTCAGCCTCTGAAGCCACAACATTTCTCCATTCCTCGGCAGTCTTCATGTGACGTCTCTCTCCCTCCATCTGTACTTGCTTCTGTATTTAATCTGCTCTTGTTAAAACTCAAAGGTTTTAGGATACACCATACACTAACAAAGGAGTTCTGGTGGCTCAGTGCCTAAAGCATTTGACTGCTAACCAGAAGGTTGGTAGTTCAAACCCACCAGCCGCTCTGTGGAAGGAAGATGGGACAATCCACTTCTGTAAAGGTTTATTGCCTTGGAAACCCAATGGGTATTGCTATGAGTGGGAATCAACTCAATGGCAGTGGGTTTGGTTTTTTTGGTCTGATTTTACACTGATAGGACCTCATTGACATAACAAAGAAAACTATTCCCAAACAAGATTACAGCCACAGGTATAAGGGTTAGGATTCCAACACATATTTTAGGGGGGACACAGTTGAATCCACAACAGAGGCCATAGCAAGGGCGAGAGGGAAGGGAAACATATGGACAAATAGTACAGTCCACCAGCACAGGCCTCCAGGATGAGATGTATAAGAAAGGTCAGGGCAGCTGGTGGCATTGCAAGCATCAAACGCCTGGAGTAGAGGATGAAGTTCATCCAAGTTTTATTCCCTATTAACAATGAACACCTGGAACCCAGGCTCCTCAATCTTCAGAATGAGACTATACCTTAGAGACCCTTAGATACCGATGCTTGGAGAAGGGAAATGAGAAGCCCAGGAAACAATTGAGCTAGGGAGGGGGAGATGGGGCTGGGACCTGGGCAAAGCTGGAAGGGTTAATTCCACTTGAGTTATTTAGTCAAGTGGCTGATATGAGAAAGCTTTATTGGGCATAGTCAGAGTGCAGCCCAGAAAAAAAAAGCAATACTAATATTAAACATTAATTGAACAACCTGTGTGTAGGTACCATGCTGAGTACTTTGCACACATCAACTTGTTGTTGTTGTTATGTGCCGTCGAGTCGGCCCCAACTCATAGGGACCCCTCCTTGGGTTTCCGAGGCAGTATCACTACGGAAGTAGGATTGCCCAACCTTTCCTTCCGAGGAGTGGCTGGTGGGTTTGAACCACCAACCTTCTGGTTAGCAGTCAAGTGCTTTAGCCACTATGCTACCAGAGCTCCTACACATCAACTTACTCACTCCTAAAAACTACCCAAGGCAGACACTACTCTGATCCCTTCTACAGAGGACGAATCTAAGGTTTAAAAGTTAAGGTTGTCAAAAAACTGAATGCTTAGAGAAACACGCAAAATTAGTGTAAGAGAATAGATTTATTGTGAGTAAATGACATTTTAAAAAGTTTTTCATTGTGATTTGGGTGAAAGTTTACAGAGCAAATTTATTTTCCATACAGCAGTTCATACACATTTTGTTTCATGACATTGACTACAATTCCTTACAATGTAACAGCTCTCTTCCCACTTCTGCCTCATGGTTACCTCTTCCCTGTGTCCTTCCCTACCATGCACTCCTGCGCCCCCTCAAGCTGTCTCCCTATGCAAATACTTCTGTTCTTGATGGATTGATCTTTCTAAAGAGTGTATCTACCTGATGAATAAATGCAATTTGAATATGGCAGTGCCAACCTGAGCAATTATGGGAGACATTCCAAAAAGGGGACAGTGAAAGTGGGTAATATACGTCATTATTATGTTAATTTCTCAGAAGATAACACCAAAGCACAAGCAACGTTTCAGGGACAGTAGTTTACAGAAATAGAATCACCAAGGACATGCCATACATCCTTAAACATAGCCTCTAGTCAGACCCTGAAGTTTGTGCTTCTGGAAGCTGGCAGCATGTAGATAATTTTCCAAAAGAACCTGATGCCTAAGGCACAATGCTCCCCACTAAACTGTTTACTAAGCTATTGTTTGACCTGAAGGTGACCCCAGGGAACAGGTCTTTCAAGGTTCAAAAGGATACCTAAGGGCAGATGGCCTGGATGGGTCACCTCAATTCCATGAACCCAGAAATAATGGATTCTAGGAGAAACAAAACAATTTGACAAAGTTCTTATAGGAAATAACCCAGCAGGTAGACAGAATCAGGGTTGAAGCCCAAGTCTGCTTCCCTCCAGGGCTTGAATCTAACTGCTGTGCCACTCCCTGTTGAGTCAGGGTGTCCACCAAGGTCAGAATGCCACATTCTCACTTGCCCATTTTGTACCTTGATAGAGGACTATCTATTTTTCTACTCTAAAAAAAGGAATCAGAAACGATATCATCTGTCCTACTTCATGAACTGAGGTAGCAAATGTGATAGATGGTAGATGTGCATATTGGAAAAGTACACTGGAGGAGCAGGTAAATGAGAGAGGTTGTTGCTAATTTACCACTGGGAGAGGGGCACAATAGAAATAGAAGTTCAGCCTGGATGACCCTTGTGGTAGTTCAGTTTGTGTGTCAACTTGGCTGAGCCTGGTTGAGTGGCTGGGCAGCTGGATGTAGTATTCCCCACGATGAAACTGGCAATCAACTCCATGCTTGTGGTTCTACCACAAGCAGCTGAGTAGCTGTCTTAGGGAACGTGGTCTGCTTCCTGTATGTAAGTAGAAGCGTTGGGGAATGGTCTCTAGCTTATGGCATGCTTGGACTTTGCATGTAGCCATATAGTTGCTCAGCAGCCGGCCATGCTCTGCCAACCTTGGGACTTCAACGGACTTGAATTAATGGCCTTGAATTAATGTGGTTTGGTAACATCAGGACTGTGCTTTTTCACTTGTCGACCTTAGGTTTGTCAGCCCCAGTAGCTAGCAGCTGCCTAAGTGGACAGATGCTTCTAGCTTCAGTGGGCTGGGAGCAAGAGGCAGAGCTGAAGCCTGAGGTCTAGGGGCTTTCAAACAGCCCCTAGAGCCTGGCACTTTGAACTTAGACTTAAAGCCTCCAAATTGTAAGGATAAACTCCTCTTTGTTAAGGCCATCCCATTTGTGGTATATTTCTTGTCAGAGCAGCACTAGGTAACTGGAACAACCCTCCTACATCCTTGCCCTTGAGGACTCACAGATGCTGTGGACTCATGTTGGGATGAATGGCATTAACAGTGTCTCTGACTTATTTCACTTATTTCTCCCGCTAATGGATTGAGGTTGGGACCTATGAAGTCAGAGAGCCACAACATGTGGAGAAAAAAAAAAAGAGAGAGAAGAAATAGATTGATATTTTGAGCCCAAAGCACTGTGATTTAGATGACCTCAAATTGCCCTGAGCAACTTGAATTTGCAGGGCCCCATGGACACAAGGACAGCAGTACTATGGCCAGTCAGGATGTCTCCTATCCACTTCATCCTTGAGGGTGTCCTGCTGGTGGCAACCAGGCCACTTCTATGCTGAAACATGCTTACAGCAAGGCCTGCCTCTTGTCCTTGCCTGGATGGAAAATGTCCCACATGATGCAGCCCAGCCTGCCAATTGTAAATGCCAGTATGTGGTCATCCTGCAGAGCACCATAGAACTCCACACAAAATTTGATTCAGATGCCAAGACTGATGATGCCCGATGGGCACCAAGGAAAGGTTTATTACTCTCATAGTGAGGTTTTATGGGAAGAGCAGTGTGGGCTCCCAAGCTGATCCAAAATTACTTGAGAGAGCTGGGAAGAGAACCTGACTTGGAGTTTTTTATTGTGGTTGGGTTTGGGGTTGGGTTAGGGTTCCTGCACACAGGCAGGGGTTTTGTAGTTTGAAATCTCCTGCCAGCACCAAAGGAGGGGGCACCTGGGCTTCATAATTAGCTTGCCCAGAGGTGGGCAAAGGGGAGGAGGTAGAATGGAGCTTGAAAGCTGTCAGCAGTTAGACATAAAAAAAAAAAAATGGAGTCAGAATCCTTATTGCAGTCAGGAAGCATAATAACAATACGAGCCATCCTAAAACATCTGCTGGCAGGGTTTGTAAGAAGGGTTCCCTTTTCCATCTTTTGAGACATTTACTCCCTGCTGTTTGCCCTTCTTTTTATTTTTTAAGGGTCTTTGAAAAATGCCAGCAAAACTAAGTCAGTAGAGATTTGGGAAAGTGTTTTCCTACATGGCAACTCCCTACAGAGTGTGTTACCTGGTATCCCTCTACTGCTCATGCACAGGGAGACCCTCAAAATTCAACCTTGTCCACTATCACAATGGACCCAACCAAGTTTTTGAAACAGGTTGTTTGGGGAGGAAACCACGGCTTGAGTTTCCCCACCCCCACCTGCCTTCACACCAGCAGGCTCTTGGTTAATGTTTGTTGGATTGGGAACTTCTGAGGATGAGCTTGTTCAGACTCTGCTCATGTGTAAGGAAAGCTAACTGCGAGGGCCAGGAGATCCCAAATGTCATGCTCCCTGCCCAGTTTCCCAGGACTTGATTCAGTTCCAGAGACCCCTTGATTCTGGTTCATTGTGGATGAGCAGCTTCAAACCTTGGATGTATCATGTAGCATCTGTGAGGTGACTTTGGTTTTCCTACAGTCAGAAGAAGGTTTAAGAGGTCTTCACAACCAAGGAGGCAGCATCTCCCTCACACCTCTGTCTTTAGTTCCTCTGAGTATGTGTGAGCTAGGATTTCCAACTCAGGCTCATATTGTTGTTATTGTTAGCTGCTGTTAAGTTGGCCTCCAAGTCATGGTGATTCCATGAACAGAAAGAAATGCTGCCCAGTCCTGCACCATCCCCACGAGTGGTTGCAGATTGAACCATTGTGATTAATTGGCTGATTTTCAAAAATAGACAGCTAGGCCTTTCTTCCTGGCCTGTCTTAGTTTGGAAGCACTACTAGAATCTGTTCAGCGTCACAGTAACAAGCTAACTATGACTAACAGATGGATGGTGGCTGCATATGAGGTGCATTGGCTGGGAATTGAACCCAGGTCTCTCACATGGAAGGGGAGAATTCTACCACTGAACCACCGTTATCCCCAGGCCAATATTAGTGAATGAAATAGCTAAACATAACTGAAACCACCATTAGAAAATTAATTATGAGTTAATAGAGAGCACCTGCTCTCTGCCCCCCCCCCCTTCAGCTGAGGGTCTGCTCAGCCATCCCATCCTGACAACTCTTGAGCTAGGAGCTCGTGTCTGAGCATCCATCCTGTCCATGTCTATAGTGAGCTGAGTGATTTTGGCTGAGTCTATTAACCTCTTTGTGCCTCACTTTCCCCACAGCAGACTTGTGGCTTATGCCATGCTGGGGAGAAAGAAAGGAAGGAGCATGCTGAACATGGAAGGAAGCACCAGGCAGAGACTGCCTGCTCCATGGCACTGCCCCTATGGTCTAGGGATGGCCCTGAGGAAGAGTCCTGAGTGTCAGCTGCCTACTTTGCACTATCACAGGCACAGTGACTTCAGACAGGACTCCTGTTGTCTCACAGTTTCTGCGGGTCAGGAACAAGTTAGTGCTAATGGCCAATGCTCAGGGGTGTCCATAGCCTCATGGGGAGCCAGTAATGGTTCCTAGGAGGAATGAGTGTGAGAGAAGCAGCACAGTTCCCTTCTCCATCTGGCTCAGAGGTCAGTCAATCACCTCCCCCTTGATGTTTTGGACATGCAGCAGAGCTGGGAGGAGGAGCTTTACAGAGGTGGAGGTAGGGTTTGGCCAGATCAAAGGGAGATGAAGATCTCACTCTAGCCCTTGAAGTCAAGTTCTTCTCACTGAAGAAAGGAAGCTAAATATCCTTAAGGTTCACTGAGGTTTATCTTCCTGGAGGAAGTGCAGCAGAATGGGCAGAGAGGAGCAAGGGAGGAAGAGGATCCTCCCGGGCTGCATGCTGCAGCAGCTATGAGGCTGAGGTCTGACTGAGCATCTGTCCACAGGGAGGACTGGAATCCATTCTACTCCTTGCACATACATAGTTGATTTTCTTTTATGGTCAAAACAATGAACATATTACCATCTTGAGCAAAACAACATTTACAGGCAAACTCGGTATCAGAAGATGCATCTGTCAATGAATTAGTCCATCTCTCTAGCTCCGCTTGGCTGGGCTCCAGTGCTTGGGATGGGGAGGGTGCCATAGAGCTCTGTCGGCTCACTGTGATCTCTCAATGTAGGTTGGGTGGGGAGCTTTAAAACTCCCGATACCAGACCCCCTATTCTGATGTAATTGATTTTAGATGGGGCTTGGGCATCAGTATTAAAGGAAACTCTCAGGGGATCCTGAAGTCACATCAGGCTTCAGACCCCAGGACCATGGAACAGGCTAGTTGCTTGTGCCTGGAGGAGAGGAGCCAGGGGACAGACAAGCTTCCTATTCCTGCCTCTCTAGCACCTGCCTTCTGTGCTTCTGGCTTGGCCCCACGTGTGGGCTCTTTATGACGATTGCTATGAGGGCACATGAAAATGCTACCTTCCCAGCTGGGCCTGGATCCTGGTGTTTCAGCATCACAGTGTCTTGTGTGAGAGGGCAGCAGGTTGTCAGGGAGAGCTTGGACTCAGGGCTCTGGCAGAACGATCTAGAATCCAGATTCCAGTCCTTCGCCCATCTTTGTCTCTTCCCCTGCTTAGGTGGGAGAGTGAGCCTGGGACTGCTGTGGAGTGGGATAATATGTGGGATAAAACCCCTGCATGCCATCTCCCCTGCACCCTCTCCACGTTTGGATTAGGATGTGATCAGGTGGGTGCTGAAGCAGGCAAACATGCCTACAAGAGCTGACTTCTTCCTCTTTTGTCTACTTCTTTTGACAGTACTCCACATCAAAAGCAAACTGTAAGGTCTCTTCTGACTACTTTGAAGAAGTTGCCTGTGAAGGAGGAGTTAAACAGAAGCAGGAGAATTTTCTTTCCTTTTGGAGCTAATGGGACACTTTGTCCGATACCAGAATAGGACAACAAAGAAAACAGGATTTCCTGCAGGGGGTTGAAGAGGACACAGACTGACTTCTGAGCCTTGGTATCCACTCCCAGCCAGCAGTCCTGGCAACTCCCCCCAGAAGGTAGGCACTCTGCCAGGAAGCTAAGCATGTACCATCAAGGACCTTGTCTGTGATCTTGAGAAGGATTGCCTTGCAATACCATCTTACAGCATTCTGTCTTATTGAACAGAGTGACTTGAAACTGCTCTGACTTATGAGGTGGGCTAAGGATGAAAGAGATGATGCTGTACAGTGTTGCTGGGCACAATGGATGCTGCTGGAGGCAATTGCATTATTGTTGTTGCCACTGTTGCATAAGCCCCTGACTCATGGTGACCCCATGCCCAATGGGATGAAAGGCTGCCTCCTGTACCATCCCCATGATCATATGCAGGTCAGACCCTTATGGTCCAGAGGGTTTTCACTGACTGCTTTTTGGAAATAGATTACCAGGCCTTTCTTCCTAGTTTGTCTTAGTCTGGAAGCTTTACTAAAACCCATTCTGCATCACAGCAACACTCAAGCCTCCATAGACAGATAGTAGCTGTGAATGAGGTGCATTGGCTAAGAATTGAACGTGGGTCTCCTGCATGGAAGGTGAGAATTCTATCAGTGACCCACCACTGCCCCTCAATCTCAACATAGGCACTAATATTTAATATGTCTAACTTTTTTGACTTGAAATTCTATTTCTAAAACTTGAACCAGTGGAAACCACAGAACAAGAGCTTAGAGACATAGAGCAGGTGTGACTGCTTCACATACTTTTGGGGAAGATCCATCTTGTCTTTATCAGAAGGAAGCCAAGACTTCCCTCCTGACATCACAGACCGTCAACCCCAACACATCTAAGAATCCTGGAGGATCACCAACCCAAAGGGGTCATCATAGGGTGGGGAGGAGTGATTGTCAAATCCAATGCATTCCCCTAGCATCAAGACTTATCTCCACTACAACCACAAACATGTGCTTTTGGAGCCAAGTCGCACTTGCCTGGTGGATGCTTGTCCCCTGCAACTGCTTGTTGTTGTTGTTATGTGCCGTCGAGTCGGACCCAACTCATAGCAACCCCTCCTTGGGTTTCCAAGGTGGTATCAGTATGGAAGTAGATTGCCCAATCTTCCTTCCGAGGAGTGGCAGGTGGGTTTGAACCACCAGTCTTCTGGTTAGCAGTCAAGTGCCTTAGCCACTATGCTACCAGAGCTCACTATTGAGTTATAAAAGATAGTTATATATTCTGGATTAAAGTTCTTTACCAGATATATGTCTTTACCCATCCAGTCAGCAGTCTCAGTCAAGGCCATTACTCTCTTGGATTGTAAAGGGCAGCACAGAGTGAGGCCCTGATCCCTTCTCTCTTCAAGCCTCTCTGTCCCCACTACATAGTCTTACCCTGTCCTACTCAGTCTCTTAGGGGAAGTGTGACAGCTACCCTCTATCTGCTTCCAGGACCCATTGGGCTTTCTTGGTCTTCAGCTGGCCTTTCCAGAGACTCTTATAGACAAAGAAAGCCTTATCTCTTCAAGGAGAGATGACCAGCACCTACCTTCCAGGAAAGACTGACTTCCCTTCATAGAAATTTCAGTTCTGTCAAAACAATAGCTTCAGACTTCCAGTAAGATGGTGGAATAGACAGACAAGCTACACAGATCCTCTTCAACAAAGAAAAGATAAACCAATTGATACAGGTACAGAAGATAATCCTGGAGCCCTGATCTTTGAAAGGAAGGATACAGAAGTGGATTAAATACCAACTAGTAGGAGAACCTGAATGAAAACAGTGAATACGGAAGCAAATGGAGCTGAGGACCGTCAGCTATCCTGATGCCATGGCCAGTTTGAATATTACAAGTGTGTTAGGACCTGGGAAGTAACCTACATATTGGCCCTGCCTGCCAAGGGCTGCATGGACAACTGCACTGTTGGCTGACAACTAAAAAGGGAAACAGCAAAGAAGGAGAGAAACTGAGCTGTGGACTTTTGGCTGTCTGGAGGGCATAGCTATTTTGAATATTTACAAGGAGTGCCGCCATTTTGGATATTTAGAGGCAGCATTCCAATCCAAGTGACCTAATAGGCTCCGCTCACTGAGGACAGCACAGGCAACCACACTGGAGGCTGACAACTAGAAAAGTGCGATATTCCCCTTGTTACTTTTATACCCCTGCTTGAACAATTTCTCTTAGAAAGATCAGCATGAGGCCGGTCCCCATGAGGCAGAGGTCAAAGATGTCCCAAATGTCCAAACTACCATGCCACTCCATCATTTCAGACATTAACTCCTCCTCCTCCCAGTAATTTCCCCAG
>NW_006921766.1:1633574-1642649 GCF_000298275.1 Orycteropus afer afer | reverse complement strand
TTTTTTTTTTTTTGTCCTCTTGTTTTTACATTTTTGGTTGTTTTATTGATTGTTGTTTTTGTCTAAATGAGTGGGAGACAGCAACCATGCCCATACAACCCAACCATACCCACATCCCCTGCAGCCCTACTGCTGAGTGAATGCCACAACTTGCTTCTGCACCAACTGTCCAATGATAGACTATGATCAGCCAATATGAGCCTGACTCAACCATAATTGCTCTTCACAAATAGCTAACAGAGATCTGTACACCCACTTTCATTCTCTATCACACTCACCAGGATGGTGAGTGCATAAGTGCTGCCAACTAGTGAATGGGGGAGCACACTACCCTGTTTATTTGTATATATCAAAACAAAACAAAGAAAAATAAAACCTTGGGTGAATCACACCAAAATACACTCACCAATTAAATATAAATACAATGATGTCACAATGTCTGAGAGACAACAGACTATCACAGTCCACACAAAAAAGGCAAGATAAAGTAGTAGAAACAAGGGACCAGGACACAGACCCAGAAAACATCCCTGAAGAAAAAGCAGCATTGAACTCCCTGATAAGGAATTCAAAAGAATTATATTGTGGTACCTTCAAGATCTGAGAGACAGATCAAGAAAAACACTGACAAAATTAAGGAAAACACAAAGACCCTAGAACAATTTTGGAAGAGAATACAAGAACAAAATGACAAAATAAATGAAAAATTGGAAATGATACAAAATCACACATTGAATGGGCAAAGAAGTAAAATGGAATTAATAGGAGACAGAATTAGTGAGATTGAAGACAAATACTTCAATACTACATTAGTAAGGAATCAATCAGAAAAAATATCAAAACAAAACAAAATGAAGAAAGCCTAAGATTCATGTGGGATACCATGAAAAGGAATAACCCACATGTAATTGGAATTCCAGAACAGGAAGAGATGAATAAAACAACAGAGAAAATTGTTGAAGATTTGTTGGAAGAAAATTTCCCTAATATGATGAAACATGAGAATATATCCATTCAAGAAGTTCAACAAAACTCAAAGAGGATAGACCCCAAAGGAAAATCACCAAGACATATCATCATCAAATGCACCAAAACCAAAGACAAAGAAAGAATCCTGAAAGCAGCACAGGAAAAATGAAAAGTTCCCTACAAAGGCAACAATAAGACTAAGCTCTGATTTCTCAGCAGAAACCATGCAGGTGAGAAAGAATGGTATATATAAAACCCTGAAAGAAAAAATTTTCCAACTAAGCATTCTATAACAGCAAAATTGTCCCTCAAATATGATGGTGTGATTAGGACATTTCCACAGCCACCTACCCAGAGGGACCGAGTAGTTGAACCTGTGGGCTTGGGAACATCGTCACAGGGGACATCAAGCTCAATTGGCTAACATACTACACAAAGCATTGTTCCACCTCCTATTTTGGCGAGTAGCAACTGGGATCTTAAAAGCTTGCAAGCAGCCATCTAGATGCAATGATGGTCTCCTTGTCCAGAGCGAAGAAGAATGAAGAAAACCAAAGATTCGTGGAAACAATTAGTCCTAGCGAATGGTACACCATGCAGTCCTCAGCCTATATGACTATGAGACCAGAAGAACTAGATGGTGCCCAGTTACTACTGTCAACCACTTGGAGGGGGATCTATGTAGGAGATCCTGAATAGAGAGGTAGAACCATGTGGAACAAAACTCAAAGTCATTTGGAAAAAAAAAAGGAGGGGGAGGACCAGGTTTGCTGGTCTGGTAGAGCCTAATGGAACCACTGAGACTATGGTCCCTAGCTGCACTTCAGGTCTGGACCTGAACCCACACCTGTGGCTTCCAGACAAACAAAAGACAGGCATGTGAGTTGAACATTTACCGGAGGTAGATACACTCCTTAGAGAGAACAATCATGGGAGAAAGAAGGGCTGTTTATGCACAGGGAGACAGCTCAGAGGACTGGAGTGCATGGAGGGATGGGCACAGGGAAGAGGTAACTATCGGGAGGAAGTAGAGGGGAGCTGTTACATTGTGGTAAATGGTAGTCAATGTCAAGAGACAAAGTGTATGTGAACTGCTGTATGGAAAGTGAATTTGCTCCGTAAATTTTCACCCAAATCACAACTTAAAAAAAAAAGAGAAAGAAAGAAAGAAATTAGGACATATCCACATAAGCAGAAATTAAGGGGATTTGTTAAAACCAGACCAACCTTGTAAGAGATGCTAAAGAGAGTCCTTTGAACAGACAATCAACAACAGCAAACAACAGACCATTAACACACATGATAACACAACACTAAATCCAACCCAGTTATGGAAGTATCTGAAGTAAAATAAGCTTACAAGACTGTAAACAGGGAACCAGAGACATCAATTGGCAAATGAGGACAACTATAAACCAACAAGAGGGAATATATAGTTACAGAACTTCTAAATGGTGAGGAAGTCGAGACAATTGTGAAACAGAATGGACTGTTCAAAACTTGGGAAGAAAAATTATAAATCTCAAAGAAAATTAATAAAATTTCACATGAAAATAAAAGAGGACAAGCATAAATATTTAGCAAATATTCAAACAATATAATGAAGGAAATAACACGATTCATAAAGAGAATGAGCTCAGCACAGAAAATTATATGGAACAAAGAAATTAGCAACATCACAAAAAGCACATAACAAAATGACAGCAACAAATTCATGTTGTTGTTTGCTGTGTCCAGGAAAACTGCACAGGTCATGAAATGAAGTGACACAAAAGGATTAATAGTTTTTTTTCAAAGAAACGGAGGCCAGGCGGATGCCCTGCATATTCTGCAAGATTGACGCCTGATGTATTCGTCCTGCTTTATTTATACATAAGCATACAATTACATCATTATTCTTGATATTTCTTTAAAACAATCAAGTATTCAATCAAATATTCTTCTACAGTAAAATCATATATTTCCTTATAACAACCAGTTATTAATTAAAAGTTAAAGTTTTACTCTTTCCCATACCCAAAAGCATTTTCCCATGTCCAAATGTATTGGATAATTAATTAGGTTAATATCTCTTGCAGAATTAACAAATAATCACTAAAATACATCATTCTAAAACATAATATGATTGTTAAAGTACATGATTCTAAAGAATGGTTTCCAAGGTATACTATTCTTAGGGCAAAACATTATTCCAGGGAAACAGGTTAGCAATCATTTTTCTGGGGCAACGTTCCGCCCCAGGAACACAAAGCTGAAACCAAGCAAGCATTCAACCGTAAGAGAGTCCTTGCCATCTCTTAAAGCAAACCTTCAACCACAAGAGAAGCCTTGCCATCTCTTAACTATAATTAGAACATGTGCCTTGCAATCATGTTCTTTTGGGAGTCTTTTTCTTGGTCTCCAACAGTTGTTGTTGTTAGGTGCCATTGAGTCATCTCCAACTCCTAGTGACTCTGTACAGCTGAATGAAACACTACCCAGTCCTGTGCCAGCTCCATGATTCCTGCTATACCTGAGCCCATTGTTGCAGCCACTGTGTCAATCCATCTTGTTGAGGACCTTTCCCTTTTTCATTCACCCTCCACCTTACCAAGCATGATATCCTTCTCCAGGGAATGGTCCCTTCTTACAACATGATCAAAGTAGGTGAGATGAAGTTTGGCCATTTTTGCTTCCAAGGAGCATTCTAGTTGTACTTCTTCTAGGACAGATTTCTTGGTTCTTTTAGCAGTCCATGGTACTTTCAGCATTCTTTGCCAACACCACTACTCAAAAGTGTTGACTCTTCTTTGGTCTTCTTTATTCATTGTCCAGTTTTCACATGCATATAAGGCGATTGAAAATATTATGGCTTGTGTCAGGTGCACCTTAGTCTTCAAGGAGATATCTTTGCTCTTCAGGACTTGAAAGAGGTCCTTTGCAGCCAATTTTCCCATTGCTATATGTTGTCTGATATCTTGCCTGTTGTTTCCATTGGTGTTGATTGTAGAACCAAGTAATACATAGTCTTTGACAACTTCAATCTTTTCCCCATTTATCATGATGCTGTTTATTGGTCCAGTTGTGTGGATTTTTGTTTTCTTTATATTGAGGCATAATCCATACTGCAGACTGTAGTCTTCGATCTTCATCAATAAGTGCTTCAAGTCATCCTCACTTTTAGCAAGCAAAGTTGTGTTGTCAGTGTACTGCATGTTGTTAATGAGTCTTCCTCTAATCTGATGCCTCGGTCTTCTTCATATAGTCCAGCTTCTTGGATTATTTGCTCAGTGTATAGACTGAATAAGTATGGTAGAAGGATACAAACTTGATGCACTTCCTTCTTGATTTTAAACCATGCAGTATCCCCTTGTTCTGTTTGAACAACAGCCTCTTGGTCTATGGACAGGCTCCTCATGAACATAATTAAGTGTTCTGAAATTCCCATTCTTCACAATTGTGGTGGTTAAGTCTATGTGTCAACTTGGCTGGGCCTGGTTGAGTGGCTGGGCAGCTGAATATAGTTATTCCCCACGGTGAAATTAGTAACTAACTCCATGGTGGAATCTATTGGAGCAGCTGAGTAGCTGCTTTGGGTATGTGGTCTGCTTCCTGTATATAAGAAACAGCTTTGGGAATGATCTCTAGCTTATGGCATGCTTGAACCCTGCATGTAGTTGTGTCATTGTTCAGCAGCCTGCCATGCTCTGCTGACCTTGGGACTTACAATGGACTTGAATTAATGGCCTGTTGTGTGGTTTGGTAACATCAGGACTGTGTCTTTTTACTTGTCAACCTTGGGCTTGTCAGTCTCAGTAGCCACCAGCTGTCTGAGTGAAGAAACACCTTTAGCTCCAGTGGGCCAGGAGCAAGAGACAGAGCTGAAGCCCAAGGTCAAGGGGCTTTCACCCAGCCCCTACAGCCTGGCACTTTGAACTCAAACTTCTAGCCTCCTGAACTGTAAGAGAATAAACTCCTGTTTGTTCAAGTCCTCCCATTTGTGGTATATCCTTGTCAGAGCAGCACTAGGTAACCAGAATAGCAATGATATCCATAATCCATTATGATCCACACAATCAAATGCTTTTGCATAGTCAATAAAACACAAGTAGACATCTTTCTGTTATTATTTGCTTTGAGCCAAGATCCATCTGACATCGGCAATGATATCCCTCATTCCATGTCCTTTTCTGAATCCAGCTTGCATTTCTGGAAGTTCTCTGCCAATATACTGCTGAAACCATTTTTGAATTATCTTCAGTAAGATTTTACTTGCATATGATATTATTCAATAATTTCCACATTCTGTGGAATCACTTTTCTTTGGAATGGATACAAATGTGGATCTCTTCCAGTCAGTTGGCAAGGTAGCTGTCTTGACTAAAAATCTCTTGGCAAAGCTGAGTGAGTCCTTCCAGCACGACATCTGTTTGTTGAAACATCTCAATAGGTATCCCGACAATTCCTGCAGCCTTGTTTTTGCCACTTCCCTCAGTGCAGCTTTGACTTCTTCCTTCAATATCACTGGCTCTTGATGATATTCCACCTCCTGAAATGGATGAATATTGACTAATTCTTTCTGGTACAGTGACTCTCTGTATTCCTTCCATCTTCTTTTGATGTTTCCTGCATCATTCAATATTTTGCCCATGGAATCTTTCAGTATTGCAACTCAAGGCTTAAATTTTTTCCTCAGTTCTTTCAGCTTGAGAAATGCTGAGTGTGTTCTTCTCTTTTGGTTTTCTAACTCCAGGTCTTTGTACATTGCATTATAATAATTGACTTTATCTTCTTGAGCGGCTCTTTGAAATCTTCTGTTCAGCTCTTTTACCTTGTCATTTCTTCCATTTGCTTTAGGTACTCTTCACTCAAGGGCAAATTTCAGAGTCTCTTCTGACACCCATTTTGGCTTTTCTTCCTTTTCTGTCTTTTTAATGATCTTTTGCTTTCTTCATGGATAATGTTCTTGATATCATCCCACAGTTCTTCTGGTTTTTGGCCATTGGCGTTCAATGCATCAAATCTATTCTTTAGATGGTCTCTAAATTCAGGAGGGGTATATTCAAGATTATATTTTGGCTATCATGGACTTGTTTTAATTGTCTTCAACTTCAACTTCAACTTGCACATGAGCAGTTGATGGTCTGTTCCAAAATCAGCTCCTGGCCTTGTTTTGGCTGAAGATATTGAGCTTCTCCATCACCTTTTGCCACAGGTGTAGTCAATCTGATTCCTGTGTACTCCATCTGGTGAAGTCCACGTGTATAGCCATCATTTGTGTTGTTCAAAAAAGGTATTTGCAATGAATAAGTCATTGGTCTTGCAAAATTCTACCATGTGATCTCCAGGGTTATTTCTATCATCAAGGCCAAATTTTCCAACTACTAGTGATTCTTCTTTGTTTCCAGCTTTTACATTCCAATCACCAGATACTTAGCACATCATGATTGCGTGTTCAGTCAATTTCAGACTGCAGAAGTTGGTAAAAATCTTCAATTTTTTCATCTTTGACTTTGGTGGTTGGTGCATAAATTTTAATAATAGTAGTATTAACTGGCCTTCCTTGTAGACAAGTGGATATTATCCTATCACTGACAGCATTATACTTTAGGACAGATCTTGAAACATTCTTTGTGACAATGAATGCCACACCATTTCTCTTTAACTTGTCATTCCCAGCATAGTAGATCATGTGGTTGTCTAACTCAACATAGCCAAAACTGGTCCATTTCAGTTCTCTAATGCCTAGGATATGGATCTTTATGCATTGCATTTCATTTTTGACAATTTCCGATTTTCTTATATTCATTCTTCATACATTCCATGTTCCAATTATTAATGGATGTTTGCAGCTGTTTCTTCTCATTTTCGGCCATGGCATGTCAGCAAATGGAGGTCCCATAAGCTCTACTTTATCCATATCATTAAGGTTTGTTCTACTCTGATGGCAGCTCTTTCCCAGTGGTGTTTTGAGTGCCTTCTGACCTGTGGGGATCATCTTCCAGCACTTTATTGGAAAATGTTTCAGGACTATTCATAAAGTTGTCCAGTAATACATCAGACAGTGTTTAACTGCTATTCATAAGGTTTTCCCCAGCCAATTCTTTGAGAAGTGGATGGCCTCTTCCTTCTTCCAAGTCTGTCTTCTGAGTCTGGAAGCTCCATTGAAACCCGTCCACCATGGGCAACCCTGCTGGTGGTTGAAACACCAGTGGCACAGCCTCCAGCCTCACAGCAACATGCAAGCCACCACAATATGACAAACTGACAGACAAGTTAGCCTCCTTCAGCTGTTCCAAAACTGTTCTGCCCACTTCCTAACCTTCCCCCACCTGTTTCAGGTGTCTGCCCTGGCTCCCACTTCCTGCTGTCTGGGAGTAGGGGCTCTCTCTCTCCCCTCTTACCTGTATCCGGCCATTTGCCCTGGCTTCCTGCAACTTCATGCTTGTTAATAATTACACTGAATGTAAATGGATTAAATGCACTATTCAAGAGCTGGAGAGTTGCAGACTGAAAAAGAAAACATAACCCATCAATATACTGTCTACAAGAGACACACCTTAGAGACAAAGACAAAAATAGGCTAAAAATCAAAGGATGGAAAAATATATATCAAGCAAATGGCAATCACAAAAAGCAGGAGTGGCAATGTTAATTAATCATAAAATTGATTTTAAGACAAAAATTACCATAAGATATGAGGAAGGACATTATATAATGATTAAAGGATTAATTGAACAAAAGGACACAATCATAATAAACATCTACACACACAATGAAAGAGCCCCAAAATACATAAATGAGACTTTAACAGAACTGAAAAGACAAATAGATGACTCCATAGTCATACTGGGAGACTTTAATACACCACTTTCAATGAAAGATAGAACAACTAGAAAGAAATTCAACAAAGCACAGAAGAACTAAAATATACAATCCACCAACTTCACTTTATAGATATCTGCAGAGCATTTCACCCAACAGCACAATATACATTCTTTTCCAGGGCTCATGAAACATTCTTCAGGATATACCCTATGTTAGGCCACAAAGAAAGCCTCAATAAATTTGAAAACATTGAAATACTGAAAACATCTTCTCACATCACAGTGCTATAAAATTAGAAATCAATAATAAGTAGACTAATGGAAAAAGACCAAACACATGGAAACTGAACAATACCCTCCTTAAGATTGACTGGGTAATAGAAGAAATAATGTGGTGGTTATGTTTGTGTGTCAATTTGGCTAGGCCTGGTTGAGTGGCTGGGCAGCTGGATGTAGTATTCCCCATGATGAAACCGGTAATAACTCCATGGTGGAATCTACTGTGAGCAGCTAAAGAGCTGCCTTTGGGTATGTGGTCTGCTTCCTGTATATAAGGAGAAACCTTGGGGAATGGTCTCTAGCCTATGGCACACCTGGATCCTGCATGTAGCCATGTCATAGCTCAGTAGCCTGCTATGCTCTGCCAACCTTGGGACTTACAATGGACTTAAGTTAATGGCCTGTCATGTGGTTTGGTAACGTCGGGACTGTGCCTTTGACTTGTCAACCTTGGGGCTTCTCAGCCTCAGCAGCCAGCAGCTGTCTCAGTGAAGAAACGCCTCTAGCTCCAGTGGGCCGGGAGCAGGAGGCAGAGCTGGACCCCAAGATTGAGGGGCTTTCACCCAGCCCCTAGAGCCTGGCACTTGAACTTGGATTTAAAGCCTCCAAATTGTAAAAATAAACTCCTCTTTGTTAAGGCCATTCCATTTGTGGTATGTTTCCTGTCAGAGTGGCACTAGGTAACCAGAACAGAGAATGAAACCATAACATACCAAAATCTTTGAGACACAGCAAAAGCAGTGATCAGAGGCCAATTTATAGGAATAGATGCATACATCAAAAAAGAAGAGCCAAATCAACACCTTAACCTAACATCTCCAACCACTAGGTAACCAGAACAGAGAATGAAACCATAACATACCAAAATCTTTGAGACACAGCAAAAGCAGTGATCAGAGGACAATTTATAGGAATAGATGCATACATCAAAAAAAAAAAAAAAAAAAAGAAAAGCCCAAATCAACACCTTAACCCAACATCTCCAACACTGAGAAAAAGAGTAGCAAAACAAGCCTACAGT
>NW_006921766.1:1628033-1633244 GCF_000298275.1 Orycteropus afer afer | reverse complement strand
CTCACCTACTTTGGTCATGTTGTCAGAAGGGACCATTCCCTGGAGAAGGATGTCATGCTTGGTAGGGTGGAGGGTCGATGAAAGAGGGGGAGGCCTTCCTACGAAATGTATTGACACAGTGGCTGCGATGATGGGTTCAAGTATAGCAGGGATCGTGGAGCTGGAGCAGGATCGGGCAGTGTTTCGTTGTGCTGTGCATGGGGTCGCTATGAGTTGGAAATGACTCGATGGCACCTAACAACAACAACAACAATTATCTGGTTTATCTTCTGCTGTTTGTGTATTTTGGTTAGAGAGATGCAAATGAAAACAACAATGAGATACTACTATCTTGCCCCAGCACTAACAGCAAAGTACAACAAGACAGAAAATAACAAATGCTGACAAGGATGTGGAGAGATTGGGACTCTCATACACTGCTAGTGGGGCTGTAAAATGGTACAACCACTGTGGAAAGCAGTATGGAGATTCCTTAAAAAGTTGGAATTAGAAATACCATTTGATCCAGCAATTCTGTTACTAGATATATACCCTAAGGAAGTGAGAGCCAGGACAATAACATATATATGCACACCCATGTACATCACAGCAGTATTCACAATAGCAAAGAGATGAAAACAACCTAAGTGCCCACCAACCAAGGAATGGATAAACAAACTGTGTAGTACATACACACAATGGAATACTATGCAACCCTAAAGAACAATGCAGAATCTGTGAAATCCCACATAATGTTGATGAACTTGGAGGGCATTATGCTGAGTAAAATAATTCAATCACAGAAATACCACACTCACTTGCTGTCAAGTCAGACCCGACTCATAGTAACCCCTCCTTGTGTTTCCGAGGCAGTATCACTACAGAGGTAGATTGCCCTATCTTCCTTCCGAGGAGTGGCTGGTGGATTTGAATCGCCAGCCTTCTGGATAGGAGTCACATGTCTTAGTTCACTATTGTAAAAAGTCAAGGAAAGGTTTATATATAGAAGGAAATTTTCTTTGCTGGTTATCAGGGATGGGAGGGGAGGGGGAGGGGAGGGGAGGGAACACTGCTAGAGAGGTAGATACAAGTATTGATTTGGGTGAAGAGAAGGGCAATGTACCAAATATGAGTGATCAACACAGTGGCATTGAAGAAGAGGAAGACAGATAGGTATATGGGAGATACAGACAACAAAGATGAACTTTTTTGTGTGTATAGTACTGCATTTTCAGTGATGGCAAGCATTGATCTACAGGTGGCTAGATGGATGGACAGGCTGAATGATCAGGTATGTCTAGGCAGGGAGAAATGTGCCCTATGACCATGTGTAGGGTTAGCAGATGATGTTTATACATGTTTATTTGTATGTGCTGTAAGAACATCTGGGTGTATAGCAGAGCTGACAAGGGGCAAGGTTTTGGTAAATTCTTGGCCACAGCCAGCTACCTGGAGGGAACAAGTAGTTGGACCTGTGGGCTTGAGACCATGTTCTCAGGGACATCAAGCTCAATTGGCATAGAATACTACACAAAAACATTGCTCTACATCCTACTTTGGTGAGTAGCAACTGGGGTCTTAAAAGCTTGCAAGTGGCCATCTACATCAATGATGGGTTCTCATCATCCACAGCAAAGAGGAATGAAGAAAACCAAAGAGGCATGGAAACAGTTAGTCCAAGAGACTGGTGCACCACATAATCCTCAGCCTATATGACCATGAGACCAGAAAAACTAGATGGTGCCCAGCTACCACTGTCAACCTCTTGGGGGGCGGGGGGGGATTTGTGCAAGAGACCCTGGATAGAGTAGGAGAACCATGTGGAACAAAACTCAAAATCATTAATAAAAAAAAATAATAAAAGACCAAGTTTCCTGGTCTGATAGAGCCTGGTGAGATTGCTTCAGGTCTGGAACTTCACTCACTCCTGTGGCTTCCAGTCAAACAATAGACAGGCATATGGGTAAACACTTCCATCAGGTAGACACATTTCTTGCAGCAATCAAATATGGGAGAACAGAAGGGCAGTGTTTGCACAGGGAGACAGCTCAGGGGGTGGGAGTGCAAGGGAGGGAAGGACACAGGCAAGAGGTAACTATAAGGAGGAAGTGTGAAGAGAGCTGTTACATTGTGGACACTTGAAATGTCATGAGACTAAATGTGTATGAACTGGTCTATGGAAAATGAATTTGCTCTGTAAATGTTCACCCAAATGACAATAAAAACTAAAACATAAAACAGAAAAAAAAAAAAAAAGAAGAAGAAGTCTAAACACCCTGAAACTGTCATACTATGAGAAGCCCAAGCCAAATAAATAAATAAATAAATAAATAAATGGCTTTGTTGTACCTAGTGGCCAAACCAACAGTATAATAACAAAACAAATGAAGTCTGCATCGCCGGGATTCATCAGTATTTTGGGATATTCCTACAAATGAATCTCCCCCACCAGACCCATCACTAACATAGGAAAAGTCTGAAAGTATCTATTGTTAATCATGGGTTTCTAGAACAACATATATACACTGCCATCGAGTGGGAGCCGACTCATAGCGACCCCTTCTTGGGTTTCCAAGGCTGTATCACTATGGAAGTAGATTTCCCAACCTTCCTTCCACCAGCCTTCTGGTTAGCTGTCAAATGCCTTAGGCACTACACTACCAGAGCTCCCAACATACACACACGCGCGCACACACACACACACACGGGAGAAGATAGAGGTCATGTGAGGATTGTCTATAAGCCAAGAAACCCAAGAACACCCAGGAAGGAATTAACATGGCTGAGACCACAAATTGAATTTTCACCTTTCAGAACTGTGGTGGTTATGTCTGTGTGTCAACTTGGCTGGGCCTTGTTGAGTGGTTGGGCAGCTGGTGGCAGTTATTCCCCATGATGAGACTGGCAATCAACTCCACGGTGGGATCTACCACAAGCAGCTGAGTAGCTGCCTTTGGGATGTGGTCTGCTTCCTGTTTATAAGGAGAAGCCTTGGGAATAGTCTCTAGCTTATGGCAGGCTTGGGTCTTGCATGTAGCCAGGCCGTTGTTCAGCAGCCTGCCGTGCTCTGCCGACCTTGGGACTGAAATAGACTTGAATTAATGGCCTGCCATGTGGTTTGGTAATATTAGGACTTTGCCTTTCTACTTGTCAATCTTGGGCTTGGCAGCCTCAGCAGCCAGCAGCTGTCTGAGTGAAGAAAAGCTGCTAGCTTCAGTGGGCTGGGAGCTGGAGGCAGAGCTGAAGCCCAAGGCTGAGGGGCTTTCACCCAGCCCCTAGAGGCTGGCACTTTGAACTTGGACTTAAAGCCTCCAAACTGTAAGAGAATAAACTCCTATTTGTTAAGGCCATCCCATTTGTGGTATGTTTCCTATCAGAGCAGCACTAGGTAACCAGAAAAAGACCTATGAGAAAATAAATGTCTCCTCCTTAAAGCTACCCAATGGAGATATTTCTATTACAGAAGATCTAGGACACAAAGGCAATAAATTTCTCAATCATTGGCATGAGAATTACTTTTTATAATTATCATTTATTTTCTTTAATAAAAAATGCATTTCTGTCATGAAAAACATTGTATTACTCTTCATGTGTTAAAAAATTGAGCCTTCTGTGGAGTCAGGTGGGAATGCTACAAATACTGGGGTGAATAGCAAGTGTATTGGCCTTCCTCTTGGAAACAGATAAAAACAGTCTGGGTCTCTAGTGCTGCCTGATGACCTCTTATCCCAGAGCCTCCAGACTGCCCACAATGATGTTGGACGTTGCAGCATGACATGAGATAAGAAGAGCCTCCCCCTCAGCTGGCAGGAGAGTCAGCTTCCCCTGAACTTGCATTGCCTGAGCTGAGCCAGCACAGGGCTCAAACAGGTGGGGCTGGGCAGCCAGCCATGCTACTTCTTCTAGCCGAATGGAAAATGCCAGAACCCCAGAGACCAAGCCCTGTGTTCCAGGATCAAAATGCTTGCACAAGAGAGCGGATGGGGGCCAAGCTGGATTGAGTGAGAGCCCCTAGGGTGAGACCTAGCACCCCTTGACTTTGCACTGTGGCGAGAGAAATAGAAGAGTGCTGTTATGAACCGAATGGTGTCTTGCCAAATTTATGGTGGTGTCCTAACCCGGTACCTGTAAATGTGACCTTGTTTGGAAACAGAGCCTTTGAAAATGTTATCAGTTAACATGAGAAACCTGGGCAATACAAGTTGTTTGCAACTGGCTGCTAACCTAAAGTTTGAGGGTTCAACCCATGCAGTGGTTCTGAAAAAAAAAAAAAAAGCCTAACAAACTGCTCCTGTAAAGATGACAATGAAGAAAGAAACCCTATAAAGCAGTTCTACTCTGCAACACACAGGTTAACCATGAGTTGGGGCAGCTAACAACAAAGTTAGCTAAGCTATGTCCTGTTACTTCCCAATAAATCCTATAATGATGAATATTGTCTGTGAGTTCTGTGTGACCATTGCAACAAAATATCAAGCAGCAAAGAAGTAGCAAGTGCCATGGGAGGGACAGTTGTGCCAAATTCGTAAAAAGGTTGGGGAGAGGAGCTAAGTCTGACTTCTGCCTCATAGGAATCAGCCTTGGGTTGCTGATAACATCCTCCTCCCACCTTGTGAAGTTAAAGGAAGTCACATGCCACTGCCACACCATCTTTATAAATTATATCCTCTGAAAAGATATGTTGAAGTCCTACCCCTGGTACCTGTCAATGTGACCTTGTTTTTTACCTAGTTTTTGAAGATGTTATCAGTTAACATGAGGTCATATGGCAGTAGGGTGCATCCTAATACTAATCCCTTCTGAGTGTTGTCTTGTAAGACATAGAGAGACAAAGGGGGAAAGACAGATGTAGATACATCTCTAAGCAGGAAAGGAACACCAAGATGGCCAACATAAAACCATTGCTCTCTGAGAGTTCTCAGGAGAAGTTGGCAGGGCTAAGACTCTGACTTGTTTGGACTTCTAGACACCAGAATTGTGAAAAAATAAATTTCTGTTCTTTCATGTCACCCTCCTTTTGGTATTTATTATGGCAGCCCTAGGAGACTAAGACATTGAATAAATGTATTCTCATTATTGTCTTAGATGGGTTCTCTAAAGCAAAATCATATATATATGATTATATATATATAAAATCATATATATACGAGCAAAATCATATATATATAAGTGAGGATGACTTAAGGCACCTACTGATGAAGGTTGAAGAATACAGTCTGCAGTATGGATTAC